>NC_090269.1:276508794-276855461 GCF_040414725.1 Anabrus simplex | reverse complement strand
GTTCACTTTTATTAAATCTAGGGCCACTGCCTTACAAATCCTAGACCTTTTCCACGCTTCTTTTGCTAATAATAATTTCGTGTGGCTATTTCTAGCCGACTTCTGCCCTTGTAAGGTAGACGCTCCGATGAGGTTGGGCGGCATCTGTAATGTGTATGTAACTGCGTCTTATTGTGGTGGAGATTAGTGTTATGTGTGACGTGTGATGTTGGGTACAGCACAAACACCCTGCTCCCGAGCCACTGGAATTAACCAATGAAGGTTAAAATCCCCGACCCGTCCGGGAATCGAACCCGGAATCCTATGATCCGAAGGCCAGTACGCTGACCAATTAGCCAACGAGCCGGACCTTCTGTCGCTGGAAACCTTCAATGTGTTAGTGCGACGATAAATCACACTCTCCAAAAGCGTGTGTGGATTCCATTTTTCTTCGTCCTTAGTCACTTAAATGTTATTTTATTTAACTCCCACCAGATATATTTGTGGTTTTAGGAGACGGGAAGGTGTCGGAATTCTATCCATCTGGAGTTTTCTAATGTCTCCGTACATCTACTGACAAGAAGCTGGTGCGTTTGAGCACCTTCAAATACCACTAGACTGAGAAATTATTAAAAACTAGCAAGATACCCGTGCTTTGCTACGGTATTATAATGAAATTTATAATTGAATGCTTAACGTTTTATATATAATCCGCCGAAATTCGCGATGTAACTCGTTTTCTGAGAGAATCCGCCAAAATTCGTGATGTGACTCGTTTTCTGAGAGTTACGGCAAAGTTCCACCCATTTTTCAATCTTTCTTTCCAGCAATCTATTTCGTACTTCCCGGGCTAGGTCCAGGTATTCCACCCGGCAAGTTGGGTCCCTATATCTTTGCCATCTTTTCTTATAAGCATGTTAATATGGATCAAATCCTTGAGGAGATCCGGCGTGGTGTCGTCTTGGGTGCCTTGGCGGTGCTGAACCCGCGGCCGGACTGCAATCGTAGTCATTACCCAACCAGGACCCGTTTCCAGCGCGGTCCGCACATTTTGACGACGGTCCAGAACATAATTTTTATTATTATTAGGGTGGGTGATATTAGTTATTATTATTATTATTATTATTATTATTATTATTATGTGCGTATGGACCCAATGGATCACGCAAAGCTCTAACGATTCTGGACATAAAGAAATGAAATTTTGGGGATGCATTCATATAAAGATGTATGTGCTCGCTAAGAAAGGATTTTTTGGTAATTCCGTCGCCTTGCGGGTGAAAATGGGGATGAAATCTCAAAACATTAAAAGTTTACAGATGTAAAAATTGGTATTTAGAATCTTCTTTGAAAATAAGGAAATATGTATTTATTTTTTTTGTTTTCGGAAAATCTCAATAGGAGGGGTGAAAAAGGGGTTGAATGCCTTTAATCAAGATACCGGTACTTATATCTCAAAAGCTGATGATATTATAGACCTGAAAATTGGTACTTTTGATCTCTTTTAAAAATAAAGAAACACGTATTTTTTGTTTTTGGGAAATCCAATTAATGGGAGGGTGAAAAGGGTGGGTGAATTTTTAAAATTTGTGCATCTATATCTCAAAACTTTTCAACACTTTGAAAGTTTACAGATGTAAAAATTGGTATTTAGAATCTCCTTTAAAAAAACGAAACACGTATTTTTTTATTTCGGAAAATCCCAATGGGAGGGGTGAAAACGGGTGAAAAAGGGGTTGAATGCCTTTAATGAGGATATTTATATCTCAGAAACCAAAGATATTACAGACCTGAAAATTGGTGTTTGGGATCTCCTTTAAAAAATGAAGAAACACGTGCTTTTGTTTTTGCAAATCCAATTAATTGGGGGGTGAAAAGGGGGTGAATTTTTAAAATGAATGTATATATATCTCAAAACTTTCAAAGTGTTCAGATGTAAAAATTGGTATTTATAATAACCTTAAAAATAAAGAAATTTTTGGTTTTAGAAAATCCCAATAGGAGGGGTGAAAATGGGTTGACTGCCTTAAATGACGATACTTATATCTCAGAAACAGAAGATATTACAGACCTGAAAATTGGTATTTGGGATCTCCTTTGAAAATAAAGATACACGTATTTATTTTGTTTTTGGAAAATCTAATTAATGATGGTTAAACAGGAGTGACAAATTGGGGTGAATTTTTAGAAAGACTATATCTACACTATATCCCAGAAACGTAAAATGTTACAGACGTGATAATTGGTATTTGGAATCTCCTGTAAAAGTAAAGAAACATAGGTGATTGTTTTTGGAAACTCCACTTAAGGGGGACTAAAAAGGGGGTGAAATTTTAAAATGAGCACTTCTACAGTATATCTCAAAAACTTAACATGTTACCGAAGTGAAAAATAGTATTTTTATCTCTATTAAAAATAAAGAAACATGTATTTTTTGTTTTCTGAAAAAACCTCTTGGTTGGAGGGGTAAAAGTGACTGAAAATGGGGTTGAATTCTTTTATTTAGGATACTGATATCTCAAAAGATGAAGATGTTACAGACGTGAAATTTGGTATTTGGTATTTGGAATTTCCTTTAAAAATAAAGGAATACGTATTTTTTCTTTTCGGAAATCCACCTAAAGGGATGAGAGAAATTGAAAAATTAGTTGAATTATTTGTATGAGGATACTGTTATCTCAAAAACGAAAGATTTTGCAGACGTGAAAATTGTTATTTGGAATCTGCTTTAAAATTAAACAAACACGTATTCAAGGAAAATACAATAAAGCGGGACGTGAAAAATTGAAAAGTTAGTTGAATTAATTGTATGAGGATACTTATATCTAATAAAAACTAAAGTTATTACATTTCGCCCCAAAACACTCTTTCTTTGTTTTTAAAGGAGATCCAAATATCAATTTTTACGTCTGTAAAACATCTGCAGAGTGCCGACGGTGAGGTTCAAGCTCACTATCTCCCGAATACAAGCCGACAGCTACGTGACTCAAACCACACAGCCATTCTCTCGAATAAAAATTACTCTCAAAAAACGAAGTATATTGTTATGGTGAAAGCCAAAATCCGTAACGCATAAGACAATCAAATAATAATAATAATAATAATAATAATAATAATAATAATAATAATAATAATAATAATAATAATATGGTCATCGAGCGATTTGGCCGTGTGGTTAGTATTGCGTAGGTGTGAGCTTGCATTCGGGAGATGGTGGGTTTGAATCCCATCGTCGGCATACCTGAAGGTGGTTTTCCGTAGTTTCCTATTTTCACACCAGGCAAATGCTGGGGTTGGACGTTAATTAAGGCCACGTCTACACTACCTACCAAACCTAGCCCTTTCCTCATTCTGGGAAGCAAGCAGCCATGGCCTTAACTAAGGTACAGCCCCAGCATTTGCTTGAAGCGAAAATTGCAAACACGGAAAACCATCTTCAGGGCTGCTGACAATGGGATTCGAACCCACTATCTCGCGAATGAAAGCTCACAGCTGCGGGCCTGTAGCCGCACGGCCAAATCTCTCGGTAGTTGGTATATTGTACTTGTACGTTATATTTTGCTATGAAATGTGTCCTAATTTTTCGTGCCAGAAAATCTATCGATAAGAGGCTGTGACAATGTATATTTAAACACCTTCAAATATCTCCAGATTGCACGACGAATGCATCCGCCAACTTCAACCGCGAAATCCGGCACTCTACCACCTAAACCATTGAGGTCAGGAAATAATCAGGAATATCCTAACTTCAGTCATGATAATATTAATACTGCGAAAACCATGGGTTCGGGGCAGGTCTTGCAAAATAAGAAACAGGTTTTAATTGTGGTACAAGAAACGTTTAATTTGGAATTTAATCTGATTGCATAAGTAGTTTATTCCCTCTAAAGAAGACTAGTTATGTTGATGCAAAGTTTCACCTACAACGAGCATTTCTGACATGTCATCGGTGTGCCCAGAAAAACCACTATGAGGTATATTTCAGCTTTTATCTTTGACCAGGAAAGTTCTGTCATCTGATGTTCAGTATTTTATGAACTATTTATTTATTTATTTATTTATTTATTTATTTATTTATTTATTTATTTATTTATTTATCTATTTATTTGATTTTGTTTTCTTGGCGTAGTTAAAGCTATAAAGCCTTCTATTACATTAAATCAAAATTAACAAACAACTACATGAGACTGATACAATTAAAGTAACTATTGTATATCATCGAATTTTCGTTCTAAGTGATGCATGTGCTGCGGTTCAGTATTTCACCTATAACATTGTCACCTAACGGTATTTCGAGGCTTAACGACGATACACCACACACTGGCAGACGATCTTAAGCTCAATTTGGATTACTTTACTTCATTACTCTCCATCATCATCTTAACACTCCCTCATTAAGTTCCCTGCACCCCGACCACGCTCTAGGGGTGGTATTATTCTCTCCACTAAAATCTGACAACAAGCTTTAATGTTTTCTGACGTGGGACGAAGCGTTACAGACGTAAGTGATTCGAGGTGACGCAGAGAATAATAATAGCTGTCTACTTCCTATGCTGGGTTATTATCAACCTATATAATACTAATCAATTATGACACGACATACTACGAAATATTCTCACATCTACTCATGAATAAACTTCGCTTCACGTATGAGGAGTACAGTTCATTACACACCACAAAATATAGTCCTGGTTTATACAGTAATTCGTAGTGTAATATAGGTTACTTGCACTAATTTCTGATCAATAAACAACAAAAAAGGAAATATTTCTCAGTAAGATTAAATGGTTTTCTCAAGTGAATACCTTCATATACATTTTTACAAGGTAATTTTTGGGTAGCGCGTCCTCTTGGTCGGGCGAATACTTGAATCGACTTAGCCATACCGTCCATGAGGTTATTATGTCCATGGTTGTTCCAATGTATCCCATTCATCATTGGCGATTCTAGTAAATCTTGGTTTACGCGGTTGACCATGACGTCCACGAGTAGCCTGATTCTATGTATTCGAGATTTGTTAAATAAGATTCATGTCTTGGGAACAGGTAGGCTACTCCAGGCGAGAAAGACAGCAATATCACTACAAGGATGTTCTAATGTTTAATATGAAGAAGTGCCAAAATGACGTCGACGGCTTGGAGGATACAGTGTCTGATCAATCGATGTGGTGACGTATTGCCCACAAGGGCCTAGTTGCATTTCTATTGGTTTTACGTTTCTCCGACTCAGGCAAGTCTTATGGTGACAATTCTACCAGCATTGCAGAAGAACCAGTCGTTTTAGGAAAGGTTTATTTGGTCATCTACGATCCATAATCGGAAAGTAATAATTATACAGGTCCATGAGTGAAATGTCCATAATCACTGTAATGATGATGACCACTAAAACGAAGTGTGGAGTTAATGATAACTGCACTTTGAACATACGAGTTAGTTTCCATTAAGATGTGGTTGTAAAATATCTTCTCTGTACTTTGGAGCATTCTGTATTCTATGAACAGCCTAGATAGGTTATACAGTTACCCATCATAATACAATCCCTTGATGGCAATGATCACCGCCTTGCTGAACACTTTGGTAAGTGCCTGAAACGGACCTGATTACTTGTGTCCCTCCAAGCATGTTGTGTGGGTTTAAACATATGCGACATACGTCCGCAAGGACAACGTTACGCTATTATCGGGAGTCCATTCTACATGATTTCTTGCCTACTTGTACGGTCAGTTTGATAGCGAAGAATAAGAGCAGGAGCTCGTCATAGCTATCGGGAATTTATATTGGCGTCATAAACAAATCCCTTGGATACGTGCTGTCATGAATCCTCGAGACAACAGTCCAAGATAGTGACCATCAGCTGCTGTTATCGAATGTTAATGGGCTGTGTAGGCTGCGTAATCAACATTCCTGTTGTTATAAAATTATTGTATATCTGAATTTGCTTCACACAACAATAATCATGGTTTTAAGAAATCTTCATAACGTAAGGTTATTATGCAGACACGGAACAATGTCGGCATATTACCTTTTCATATCATGAATTGTCCAGAAAATGACTCTAATGGTTCTTACATAAACATATAACTTCATGTGAAATGCTGCTCACCACTTGAGCTTCGTGTTGTGTCTACAATATTCGGGCTTGCGTACAGACGTGGTTATGTTCACGAACATTTTATGGGTAAGATTCAGATCTGAATATGAACATTAACAGCACGCTGATATTATTTATAATAATAATAATAATAATAATAATAATAATAATAATAATAATATTAATAATAATTGTTTTACGTCCGCCCTAAATATAAGTTTTTAACAAACGGCTATTTATAAAAGTAAAGCGAGTGGTAAACTCCAATTTTGGATGAGTGTATTATCCCCACGCATTTTTTGTACCCTCAGAAACGCATTTAACTATTCTTGACCTAAACTGAAGGAAACATTTTAATAACTGAAGGCGCCATAAGCAAAAACAGAAAAAGAAAAGAAAAAGAAAAATTACTAAATTATATATTTGAATACTATATGTGCCATCCTAAAGATACATTTTATTCGAAAGCGACTTTCAACCTATTAGGTCCTGTTACGTACATTTAGTACGTGTTGAAGAGATGTTAAGTACAGAACAAAAATGGCCAACCAGACACCAGTGGGATCCGAACCCACACCCTCCCGATTTCACGTCGGTTGCTCTAAATATAAGTTTTTAACAAACGCCTATTTATAAAAGTAAAGCGAGTGGTAAACTCCAATTTTGGATGAGTGTACTATCCCCACGCATTTTTTGTACCCTCAGAAACGCATTTAACTATTCTTGACCTAAACTGAAGGCGCCATAAGCAAAAACAGAAAAAGAAAAGAAAAAGAAAAATTACTAAATTATATATTTGAATACTATATGTGCCATCCTAAAGATACATTTTATTCGAAAGCGACTTTCAACCTATTAGGTCGTGTTACGTACATTTAGTACGTGTTGAAGAGATGTTAAGACGTGAAATCGGGTGGGTGTGGGTTCGGATCCCACTGGTGTCTGGTTGTCCATTTTTGTTCTGTACTTAACATCTCTTCAACACGTACTAAATGTACGTAACACGACCTAATAGGTTGAAAGTCGCTTTCGATTACAATGTGGTCGTGAAAATTCAATATTCATACATTTTATTCGTTGCATTTTAGAGAAAAAGTGAAATGGAGTTTCTATAATATCGGACCAATTGGATCATGTGCAAAGTGAGCAAAACAATTAAATGAAATATGGAAGGTTATATTTACCTGAAGTACTAAATACCGAGCTCGATAGCTGCATTCGCTTAAGTGCGGCCAGTATCCTGTAATCGGGAGATAATGGGTTCGAGCCCCACTGTCGGCAGCCCTGAAGATGGTTTTCCGTGGTTTCCCATTTTCACACCAGGCAAATGCCGGGGACGTACCTTAATTAAGGCCACGGCCGCTTCCTTCCAATTCCTAGGCTTTTCCTATCTCATCGTCGCCATAAGCAAAAACAGAAACAGATAAAGAAAAAGTACTATTTATATTTGAATACTATATGTGCCATCCTAAAGATACATTTTATTCGTTAAATTTTAAAGAAAAAGTAAAATGGAGGAGAAGAAATCAATCAACTCTCAATTTAACTGTCAGGATGTGCATAGGTGCTTCCTGCCATCACTGAAATAGTAGGAGATTGTTTGTTCTAAACAGTATAGGACAGCTTCATATTGGTCTGCAGATTCAATAACTGTTCTCGTGCTTAACAGTCCTGAGGAGTTGATAATCTGCCTATTTATAGACCCTCTTCTAGTGCTGATCCGTAGGATTTAAATCCTATTGACAACTTTGTCTGAACTCGAGAAGATAATACTTCATATCACTATCATCCAATATGGGGAATAAGCAAGCCGATGAATACGTGGTTGATAGAATGTGCTACCCCAGGAGCAGGTAGCAACTACAATACACACATGCAGGTGTCACTTGCAGATGGTTCTCGCAGTAGGAGATAACTATATTCAGCTGTGCATGATAATTCTAGTTGGATAGTTTTAATGTTTCTTTCCATTCAGCAATATTTAAACTGGATTTTGTTATAAAACACTGCATCATTCTTCTGGCAACAGATACTGTACAGGTTTTTGTAAACCACGAACCTGCTACGCCGGCGTAGCAGGGGGAGAGGTGATACTCCCACGTGGCGCATCCCAGGTGGCGGATAGGGGGGTCCTCACCGGCTTGCCGGCGGACTTGAGGAAAATAAAATACATCTCGCGGACCAAACACACACCCCCTGTGGGTGGGGGAGGCTGACGAATAAGACGCCCACGGTATCCCCTGCCTGTCGTGAGAGGCGACTAAAAGGGGCGACCAAGGAATGATTGTATTAGAACCATGAAACTACTTTTGATTAGTACCATCACGCGCGGAAATCCATCGGTCGCTTTTACTTGTGAGTAGTACCACACCGTTAGGTACTCCATAGTTTTGTGATTCGTAGCACTCGAGTGGGGTTCAGTGTGGGTTTCTAGTACCCGTGAGTTGTGCCCGTGTGTGCAACACCACACGTCTGGGCGTAGCCTGTGAGTTGTACCCGTGTGAGCAACACCACACGTCTGGGCGTTGCCTGTGAGTTGTACCCGTGTGAGCAACACCACACGTCTGGGCGTTGCCTGTGAGTTGTACCCGTGTGAGCGACACCACACGTCTGGGCGTGCCTGTGAGTTGTACCCGTGTGAGCGACATCACACGTCTGGGCGTTGCCTGTGAGTTGTACCCGTGTGAGCAACACCACACGTCTGGGCGTTGCCTGTGAGTTGTACCCGTGTGAGCGACACCACACGTCTGGGCGTGCCTGTGAGTTGTACCCGTGTGAGCGACACCACACGTCTGGGCGTAGCCTGTGAGTTGTACCAGTATACGAGCGACACCGTAGGTCTGTGTTGCCAGTGATTAGTACCCACTCTGTAGGAACACCACGGGAATACCGGCGCCCGTGATTAGTACATCTAGGTGAGGAACCTCATCGGTTTGCGTGGGCTATGAGTGGCGCCATTGTGTGAGAAACAACATAGGTCTGCGTTACGTTTACGACGTACAATACTTGTGATTAGTACCTTGATGTTTGGAACACCGTGAGTTTACGCTACCTTTGATTAGTACCGCAGCTTGAGAAATATCATGGTTCTCCTTTACTACCGATAAGTGCCATTAGCATCATTGTGCTTTATAAGCGATCCCTTGGTCACTAATACTATTATTTACAATCTTTTTTGAGTCTGATCTACTGTTTTTGTTGTTGTTGTTGTGTTCATGTCCATCCATTCATTCTTCATGACATTTTTTATTTTTATTTTTCTATTTTGGTCAATGGATGCTTTTCATTTTTTGTTGTTATCTCATTTCGTACCATTAGGGGCCGATGACCTCGATGTTGGGCCTCTATAAACGGCAAGCATCATCATCATCATCATCATCATGTGTGTACATCGAATTTATAATAATTATAACTCCACATCTATACAGGGTGTATCATAATTTATAGCGCAAATTGAAATAGCTGTAAGTACACGATACTAGAAACAAAAACTCTTAGTAAGCACGAGTCCACAAACGAGTCCTTTGTGAGGTAATTTAGAATTTATGGTGACAAGCCACCACTGATTCGATTGAATGTGAACGTCATCCTTGTTAGGAAAAGGTACCAATACAACATTAAGTATAATAAATAGATACTTCGATATAAGTGCAGTTGTTTTTAACAAGTAACTGTAACATACTAAGTAAGACTGTTTTCTTGTTAATTAAAATCAACTGCACTTCTACCAAAGTATCTAATAACTCTTCTTGATGTTGTATTTGTATTTTTACTAAGTTGTACGACGTTTACACACAGTCAAGTTGGTAGTGGCTGGTAATCAAGAATTATAAATTATCTCCCAAATGTTTCATTTGCAGACCTATGTTTACTAAGACTTTTTTGATTCTAGTATCGTGTACTTAGAGCGTTTCGATTTGCGCTGTTAATTATGAAACACACTGTATAACATGTATGTACGTCTACCCCTTAGTCCTGTTTCTTGGTACTGGGTCGGAGATGAGGTGAGACAAACTCACATGTCAGGCCTTTATGGCCGGAGCCCTTACTGACGCCAAAATAAGTTGAGGTGCTAATGAAGATGAAATTAATTATGGTGAATTAAATTGGACACGGAAGTTGAAGGAATAGGCTGAGGCCTATGAATATGAACTGTCCCGGAATTTTTCTGGAAGTGAAAATGGGAAATCACAGACAACCATATTCAGGACAGCCAATGGTGTGGTTCAAACCCATGCTTCTCCCGAAAGTTGAGCTTGGCTCCATATCCGTAGCGCGTTTACACGCACGGCCACTATGCTTGGTTGTACATCTACATGTATGAGGATGTTAATTTTAGAGTTCGACACTTCATTGCCTGTAGATATTGTTGTCGGAAACGATACTTGATATCGAGTTTATATCAATATTTCGATATTTTCTCACAGTTTCAGAAATGCAATTAATTTTATTTGCGGAAAATTGTGAAGAATTACTGGAAAATGTATCCCTGAAGTGACCAGGTTCGATTTACAATCTCGAAACTATGACGTGAAGCGACCGCCACGTAGCGCGAGGATTACCCGTCTGTGTTTCATCATGTATTATACCAACAACACCCTCTGCCTCAGCGTCGGAACGTACTGGTCAACGTGTATCATGCCACAGTCAAGCTGTGGCACTTTCGTTTATTAATAAGATATAAATAGAATCAGGGCGATATTTGACGAAGTGTGTCTGTTGTTGACATTAAAATTCACAATGAAGTACAGACAGGGACACCGCACGCTATTTGACGGTCACTTTACGTCATAGAAAGTCGTAAAGCCAACCTCGTCATTGCTGGTGTATGAAAACACAACTTGAGGCATTGAGCTCAGACAGTAGAGCGCTGGCCTTCTGAGCTCATGTTGGCGGACTTGATCCCGGCTCAGTTAGGTGCTTTTTAATTTGCCCAAATACGTCAATTTCAAGACGGTAGGTATACTGGCACGAAAGAAAACTCTCGCGCAACATAATTCCGGAACATCGGAGTCACCCAAAGCCGCAAAAAGTAGTTATTGTAACATAAAACGAACAGCATCCGGACTCGAACCCGTAAAGCACAAAATAAGCCTCGACCACACTCCTCACTGCTCTTCATGTGCTTCAACTGTCTACAGCTGAACCACTCTGCTGCAACCTGTAAAAAGCAAACTCGCTGCAACCGATGTGGTGATCATCACCATCACACCGTCTGTCCAGTCCTCCGAGACCAGCCCAAGTGTGCAAACTGCAACGGCAAACACGCCGCATCCTATCCAGGCTGTCCATTCTTCAAAAAAGTTAGTAGATATCATCACATAGCCAGCAAACACCTTCGTCAACTACAACAAACCACACTGCACATACCCCCCCTACTAGAACTCAACCCCCCTCCTACACATAACCTGGGCCGCACATCAAAAACCATCCCCACCATACAACTCCTCAGAATTCTCGTCTTCCAACTAACTAGCACCACATAACCCAAGCACCTCCCCCCCGTCCAACCCAAGACTTTCCCCACCCAGAAACACTGCATACCCAACACCCCACGTCGAACCCTCGCCGCTAGCACCTTTCCTGATCGAAAATATGTCTCCTTACCGAAGTCATAAATTACCACCTCCACCATATTTCAATAGCTCCACTTTCGCCATTTCCTATCCTTCCGAAATACTGGAATTTAAACGCAAAATTAAATCAACTGTCAACGCTCTTGTGAGCCCCATGTCAAGTTGAGATAAAGCACCCAATGAGGTCGGCGATCTCAATGAAATCCACTGCTGCCGCTCGGAGAATTGCCGTCAACAGCGTCATATGCATTCATTCCACATGAACACGGCGAGGAGGTTTGGAATCTGGTAATTAGAAATTGAGTACCACCTCCTCCTCTCTTACCCTGCTGGCCAACATTCTGAGAGTTAATATTTTCACCAGTAGGACTCGATCCAGATAACAACGGTATGAAACCATAAAATCCATTTCGCCTTGACATCCCTTTTTTACGTATAATGCGAACAACTGAGACGCGAAGTTTCCATGTGCCTTCCTCCGGATTCGAATCAACATTGCCTTGGTGAGAGCCAGTGACTATGCCACTAGGCTATCATGCCCTTCATTGCAAAAGCCTTCAATCGATTTATTGTCCAACCTTCGATACCGTTAAACAGTACCAGTAACACATAACACGTCACAGCAAACTGGCCAATCAAACACGGCTTTCTGCCTTCAAGGCCACTGGCCCACGTTTAAGCTACTGTGAACTTTAGCGGAGCTGGCACAACTTTATGGGACAAACATTGAACTGTTAGTTTTATACTTTCTCCTTATAAAAATTACTTTTGGATTTAACCTGACGAAAAAGTGACACCCCCATTACTTCTAAGGATATGTTGTAAAGGTCCAAACACACATCTAACTTGCTCCGTTCCACCCTGGTATAAGTTTGATGACATATTCCGTACGTTTCATTTTTTCATGTGTTCACTCAGCGAACACCAGAAATCAGTACCAGGTTAATTCCTGGGGGACCGGACGAGTTGGCCGTGCGGTTAGAGGCGCGTGGCTGTGAGCTTGCATCCGGGAGATAGTGAGTTCGAATCCCACTGTCAGCAGCCTTGAAGATGGTTTTCCGTGGTTTCCCATTTTAACACCAGGCAAATACTGGCGCTGTACCTTAATTAAGGCCACGGACGCTTCCTTCCAACTCCTAGGCCTTTCCTATCCCATCGTCACCATAAGACCTATCTGTGTCGGTGCGACGTAAAGCCAACAGAAAAAAAATCATGGGGGCAAAGGCGACCGGGCGTAGAGCTAACCACTCCACCCGACCAAGTGCCGAGGTTACGGACAGTGGAAGCCTTTACCTTCTACCCCTCCAGGGGCCTTCATGGCCTGTACGGAGATGACCTTGTTTTACTTTTTTTATTTTTACATATGGTTTTCCTCCTTCTCATGAATTTCTTGCAAGGTACTGTATAATATTTATTGTATTCTGTGACTGGTTATCTGTGTTCTTAAAACTAAAATCGATACTCGGAGAGGTAGCGTGTTATACAACCCACGTAATTTATTGCACTACTAATTACAATTTAGTCGCGAGTTCTCTCGTGTATGAGTTTTCCACCCGACGTAGTTTCTAGTGACGATCGCAGTCTAACACACTGCTCAACGGCGCGTCAGAATTCTGTCCGCCATACGACTTCTTTCCCACACAACAGTGCCGTTCTAAAACAGATTAGAAGGAGCAAACTTCCATGATCTCTGAGTAACCATCTGACGGTCTCATCCCCAATGAATGACTCGCCCGGAATCGAGACCGTCTACTTACGTTCAATCACTCGCGAATGACGTAACACTGACCCAATCTCACCGGGTTCGCTCTTTGTTTAGGCCCCTAGATATTCTCGTAGTTTCCACTTCCAGATCATTCTGGGACCTGTTGCTTTTTTTTTTACAATTGGTTTTACGTCGGACCGGCACAGATACTGTAGGTATTATGGCGACGATGCGATAGGAAATGGCTAGGAGTAGGAAGGAAGTGACGATGGCCTTAGTTAAGGTTCAGCTCCAGAATTTTCCTGGTGAAAATGGGAAACCACAGAAAACCATCTTCATGGATGCCGACAGTTGGTTTCGAATCCATCTCTCGAATTCAAGCCATAGTTCCTTGACGCAAACCGCGAGACCTATTTTCTTGGTATGTATGTTGGACAACAAAATTAATGTTCACATAGCATCTTGTAGCTGGTGGTGAGCTATAAACAAAAAGTCGAATGGGGCTATGTAATAGAATAGAATACTCCCATCCCCCTAGTTCCGGACCGCCTGGAATTGGCGAAAGAGTAATAATTTATTGCAATTCATATTATTCTGATACATAAATGCTTTTCTTATTACGTTTAAATGTATCTATTACTGCCTTAAACATTACACTTACACCTAATTACTATTTCCACCTCATTTCTGAATTATAGTTTAAAAACAATGAAAACTATATTAGTTCTAGGCATTAACAGTGTTTTATTCTCTAGGACAGCATGTATCTTATCTTTACTCTTAATTAGCGAGAGTATTTGTTTACAGTGACAACAACACTACAACCATTGACTTTGTTCTTTGTTTGTTTACATACACTTAATGCTAATCTCTTTCCATTTCCTTCTGGCATATACTTCTTGAAATACAAATAAATCTTGCTATTCGTCCTGGTGTGATTCATTCATTGTTCAACAATTTAGCTATTGTGTAGAATTCCTTCTCTCTTTCTATTTCTAATTTATATTCACCACCAAAATATTTAATTTTAAGTGCATCAGTTCCCCTACATACTCTTAATAGATGAACCTCTTCCATTATTTTTCCACAGAGTGAACAATGTTTTCATTATGTTTCTCTCTCTCGGCCCCTTATTTTTATATACAGGGTGTTAGGTGTATACGTGCAGATATTAAGCTAGTCGGCTAAGAAAAATACATCTCATAATATATGCTATGTACTTTTTACCTTGTCCTATTAGTTTGCCCATAACTGAGCCAAATATTTCAGGACCTAATGTGTTTTGAACGGCCGTAGCAGGATACGCCGGTGATGTCATTCTGTCCACGCGTAGCGGAAGTACAGTAGCAGAGTATAGGGCTTGTTGAACCTGTTTCTTATCGCAGGCCAACACATGTTGTTGTGCACTTCCCCTAAAGGCTTGGCAAGTAGAAGAGGATGACTCACGTGCCAGGTCACTTGCTGTACTCGAAAACCGGTGTAGGGTACTCTGTGTGAAAAGTACACAGAATCCTTACAGTGACGTCGAAGATCCGTACAAGCACATACGTGCGAATCAAGTGTTGTGTATTTGTGTACGATTTTTAAGACGTCAATGGCATTACTCAGTGATCCAAGCTGACAAAATGAAAGGAAATTGTTAATAAGTAAATGAAATATGGGCGCAACATTTCTGTGCTGTTATTGCGACAGTCTACGATGAATTTCTGACAATAGACAATGCGGGTTGTCTATGCTTATTCATAAACTTTTTAGGTCATTGAAAGGACGGTGGACACTGAAAGAAAAGGCTATAAGTATTCAGTGAAATTGTTATTAATGAGACAAATTTCAAAAACCATAGTTGCATCCATCGTGAACATTGCTCGAAGGAAAAAGACCTACTGTGGAATTGCCGCCGGGCATTTCTAATAGAAGGCTTATTCTTCTTTTTCCTAATCTGTTTACCCTCCAGGGTTGGTTTTTCATGGGACTCAGCAAGGGATCCCACCTCTACCGCCTCAAGGGTAGTGCCCTGGAGCGTGAGACATTGGATCGGGGATACAACTGGGGAGAATGACCAGTACCTCACCCAGGCGGCCTCACCTGCTATGCTGAACAGGGGGCCTTGCGGGGGTATGGGAAGATTGGAAACGATAGACAAGGAAGAGGGAAGGAAGCGGCCGTGGCCTTAAGTTAGGTACCATCCCGGCATTTGCCTGGAGAAGGGGGAACTACGGGAAACAACTTTCAGGATGGCTGAGTTGGGAATCGGACCACCTCTACTCATTTGACCTCCCGAGGCTAAGTGGACCCCGTTCCAGCCCTCGTACCACTTTTCAAATTTCTTGTCAGAGCTGGAAATCGAACCCGAGCTTCGGGGGTGGCAGCTAATCACACTAACCACTGCACCACAGAGGCGGACGGAAGGCTTATTACTGAACAGTAAGTACCGATAGGTAAAATGATGACTGTAATGGACCCGTTTAATTAGAACTTCCGTAAAAATAATATTACTACTACTGCTACTACTACTACTACTACTACTACTACTACTACTACTAATAATAATAATAATAATAATAATAATATCTTTACGTTCCACTAACTAATTTGCACGGTTGTCGGAGATGCTGAAATGCCAGAATTTTTTTTTCGCAGTATTTTTTAATGCAAATAAATCTACAGACACGAGACTGACGTATTTGAGCACCTTCAAATACCACCGCACTTTACGCAGTGCTGCACCAATCATCTTGCCGGGCTGAGTGGCTCAGACGGTTGAGGCACTGACCTTCTGAGTCCAGTCTTGACAAGGTGCTCAAATACGTCAGCCTTGTGTCAGTAGATTTACTGGTACGTGAAGAACTCCTATGGTACTAAATTCCTGCAAATCCGAGTCTCCGAAAACCGTGAAAAGTAGTTAGTGGGACGTAAAGCCAATGACATTATTATCATCATCTTACCTGCACAGTTCATAGGGGTATCTTACCTGGAGTTCCTCATAGGTACGTTATTAGAGCTTTCAGAGGACGCTCCGTTTCGACTACGCCGAAACATGTGGTTTTTACACGATGGTCCACCACCTGATATAAGCCGCTTACTGCGTGATCATTTGGATCAGTCCTTTGGTCTATGGCGAACAGGACGACATGGACCCATCAATTGGCCCGCCAGATCTCCAATGGATATTACGGAAGACTGGATTCGGAGAAGTGAATTTTTTCTTTTGTTAGTTGCTTTACGTCGCACCAACACAGAGAGGTCTTATGGCGACAATCGGGCAAGAAAGGCCTAGGAATGGTAAGAAAGTGGTCGTGGCCTTAATTAAGGTTCAACCCCCGCAATGCCTGGTGTGAACTTGGGAAACCACGGAAAACCATCTTCAGGGCTGCCGACATTGGGGTTCGAAGCCCCAATCTCCCGGATGCGAGCTCACAGCTGTGCGCTCCTAACCGTATGGCCAACTCGCCGGGTACGGAGAAGTGAAGCCTGCGGAGTAGTCCAGGGAGGTCACTTGAACAATTGCTACGTGTTTCACATTGGTATGTCAGATGTTACACCATTTCTGCAGCGTATTGAGTTGGGAGTTCAGTTCTCAATCGATGTAGTATTTTGAGTCTCGATAGTTCGATATTCTCATAAATCCGAGCAGAAAAATTGAAGTACCGGTAACAAAAATTATAAATCTAGAGTTTCAGTTCGCGATTGCCTTGTACGTGGCGCAAGCTGAACACAACACACGGAAGACGTGCTTGTTAAAACGCTAGATATTAACCTTGAACACAGCATGGCAGTTCTTCATTCTACACTGTACTGGTTTGGGTACATTGCGTGTGTGTGTCTGTTGATGTGCATGTTTGATGTTTATACACAAAACCTGTTTGTCACACTTTGTCCTCTAGTGCTAACCACAATACGAAGATACACCTGACTCATCGCAAAGAGACCTGGTTCTGGTCTTACGCATACTATCCTGTAGTAAACTACTGCGAGCGATGTAGGCACGGGTGAAGTACATTTCATCTTGTTTCCTCCTACACCACGCATATTTTACTATTTTCTTCCCTGCCTTTCAGCTCCTAATGACTTGTTAATAATAATACCGGTAATGTTATTTGCTTTACGTCCCACTAACTACTCTTACTGTTTCTGGAGGCGCTGAGGTGCTGTAATTTAGTCTCGCAGGAGTTCTTTTTACGCGCCAGTAAATCTACCGACACGAGGCTGACTTATTTGAGCATCTTCGAATACCATCGGACTGAGCCAAGATCGAGCCTGCCAAGTTGGGGTCAGAAGGCCAGCGCCTCAACCGTCTGAGCCACTCTGCCCAGCAGCAAAAATTATTATTATTATTATTATTATTATTATTATTATTATTATTATTATTATTATTATTATTACCGGGCGAGTTGGCCATGCGGTTAGAGACGCATGGCTGAGAGCTTGCATCCCGGAGATAATGGGTTCAAATCCCACTCTCGGCAGCCCAGAAGATGGTTTTCCGTGGTTTCCCATTTTCACACCAGGCAAATGCTAGGGCTGTACCTTAATTAAGGCCACGGCCGCCTCCTTCCAACTCCTAGGCCTTTGCTATCCCATCATCCTATAAGACCTATCTCTATCGGTGCGTCGCACCGACACAGATAGGTTTTATGGCGACAGATATAACTAAGGACTAGGATCGGGAAGGAAGCAACCGTGGTCTTAATTAAGGTACAGCCCTAGCATTTTCCTGGTGTGAACATGAAAAACCACGGAAAATCATCTTTAAAGCTGCCGACAGAGGGATTCGAAGCCAGTACATCCCGAATATTGGATACTGTTCGAACTTTAGCGACTGCTACTATCAAGCTCGGTGATGATTTAAGAGTGGATTTCTGCCGCTGGTTAATTGATCAAGCACTCAATCCAGAATTTCTGTCAAGTGTATTAGTGACACATGAGGCAATTTTTATAGAAGGAGTGTTTAATATTTAGTATACCAAGGCAACCTCTAGCACCGGCTCTCAATTAATATCTGGATGGATGCAGTGGGAAGCTGTCTCTTTGACCAATCGTCTTTTTATTAGCATTATTTTGCTTTACGTCCCACATACTATTTATACCGTTTTCTGAGACGCTGAGGTGACGAAATTTCATATCGCAGGAGTTCATTTACGTGCCAGTATTTCTACGACACGAGACTGACGTATGTGTGCCCCATCAAATATCATCAGACTGAGCCAAGATTGAACCTGCCAAGTTGGAGGTCGGAAGATAAGGACCTCAACGGTCTCAGACACTCAGACCGGTACCAATCACCTTACTTGCATAAATTTGATCGGTGTAGCTTTCCTTATGGTGACGATGGGACGGGAAAGGAAGCGATCGTGGCATTCATGACGTTACAGCCCCAGCTTTTGCCTGGTGTGAACATGGAAAACCACGGTAAACCACCTTTTGGGCTGCAGACAGAGGGGTTGGAACCCACTATATCCCACTCATGAGCTGTGGAATATCCCCATTCAATAGGACAAGGCAGTTTCCAGCACCGGTTCTAATTAATATCAGGATGGGTGTAGTTGGAGGTCGGTTACATCTTTTTATTAATGTTATCTTGCTCCTGTACAGTAGATACAGTACGTTACTGGAGCTTTCAGAGGACGTGTCGCTTCGACTACGCCGAACCACGTGGATTTTACACGATGGTGCAGACATTTCCTCAACGGTAGACAGGACGATGTGGAACTATCAATTGGCCAGCCCTTATTCCAGTGGATTGTTATGCCTGGGGGGACATGAGAAACAAAGTATACCGAACTGAGGTAACCACTTCGGATGACCTCCGTGAACGTATGTTTAAGCACCAGAGGATATTCTGAACCACAGTGGTGTCTTGGCTTGAATGACAAGTTGCTTTACGTCGCACCGACACAGATAGGTATTATAGCGATGACGGGGCAGGTAAGGGTTAGGAGTGGGAAGGAAGCAACCATGGCCTTAATTAAGGTACAGCCCCAGCATTTGCCTCGTGTGAAAATGGGAAACCACAGAAAACCATCTTCAGGGCTACCGACAGTGGGGTACGAACCCACTATCTCCCGAATACTGGATACTGGTAGCACTTAAGCGACTGCAGCTATCGAGCTCGGTGTACCAGTAAATATACCGACACGAGGCTGACGTATTTGACCACCTTCAAATACCACTGCACGGGGCCAGGTTCGAACATGCGAAGTTGGAGTCAAAAGGCTGGCACCTCAACCGTTTTAGCCACTCAACCAGGCAGGAAGCACGAAATGTAGGTACGTTTAATTTACTTAGTTGTATAATATGTCCATTTTTCGTTTGAAACAAAACGTTCGATGTGCTTCGATAATTCAATTCTGATTCTACTCATATGGATATCCAATGCCATGCATTTGTTCGTTGGCGCAAGGAACTGTCTTCCTTCTTCTACCTTTACGCAATGCACAACGGGGATCGTACCGCATTTCACGTCCCGGCGTGCGTATCCCAACCAATGATTATATCACACGCTCGTACAGGTCGCGCACCGGCACAGGTTTTCAGGTCATTTCCATACTCACTAGACCACAGGGCTGACGACCACAGATATCCCTATCCCCTAAAGGACGTAACAGCAAATGAACCAGTATTAACGCTGAGAATTCAATACATCTCCAGGGTCCGAAACCGATAACTAGTGTTGTCTGAAACCCCTAAGACGGAAACTAAATACTAACAACAACAAACCAGTCTGGCGATAATGTAACGTAACATGTTGTAGACTGGTAGCCTTCAGCTGTTACCGTAGGTCAGTTGCTCGTAAACATAAAACCAGTTTGGCAAGTATATTACGTAACATCTCGTGGCATGGAATAGGGAGCGCTCAGCTGTCACAGTAGTACATTTGCTCTTAAACATAAACAGAACAGAAACCAGTTTGGCAGGGATGGCGCGTGACTTGCCTGTTATCAAAGGAAAGCTATTCATTCACCAGAACAAGGCATACTACCTATTCTAAAAACATCGTACCCCTTTGCTCTCGAAAATAACTTCCGAGGATTACTAAAAGTTTGATATATAGTGGTTCGTCACATCGTTCTCTATTGCTACAATAAATATCTGCATGTATACACCTAACACCCTGTATATCCCCATTAGCCACCACACCACTCATCTTATTTCTCTATTTGGGAGCCTTTCTTCCCTTAATGACATACTTTGGATAATTTCAAACAATTATGATAATGTTATTTTAGTCTCACATTCTGCCCTAATAATCTATTTTTCAATGTCCTTCACTCTGATCGTTTTTTATGAATCTCTTTCTCTTTACTGTGAATCTATTTTCCCAGTACTCTTCCATTCCTATTTTGTCTAACATTCTGTTCACTTTCGTCAGCCAATAATCATCATCTAGGTGTTTCGTCTGGTGTTGGTATGATAGGTTTAATATTTCCCTCCCATCTCCCCTTCTTAATCTTAACAAATATTTTACTACTTTCCTGGTTATATCTGCTTGGATGCTGATATCATCGCATGGTCTTCTAGCTCCACTGTCTGCTGTACATTCTGGTAGACCCATTATTATTTTACAGAATTTATTACTTATTACATGTAAATCGTTTTTACCTACTTCGATACCCCATATTACTGCTCCGCACAGTGCTCTTGATATGACAAGAGCATTTAAACTTGTTTGTTCAACTTGTATTCAATATTTGGCATCTTCCTCTCTAAAGACCTTGTGCTTGATAAGGCGGCCAATCCTTCCATTTTGGTGCGTCTTATTTGTTCCTTCCATATCCCATTAGATGTTATAACTCCTAAATATTCTAATTTATTGACAACTTCTAATTCCACACCTTCTAACCACCAGCGCTTTTAGTTTCTCTGTATTTTATTTCCTCTTTTACAATCCATTACGTTTGTTTTCCTGATATTGATTTTCAAATTCCATGTTATGCAATATTCAGCAGTTTTCTTAAAACTATTTTGCATACCGGCTGTTGTTAGTGAGAGCAGAAGGATGTCATCTGCGAAATCTAGGCCAGGAATTTCCTTGTTATTTAAGCAGGGGCTTGTCCTATCCTCGTTCCCCTGGCAGTCCGTTACATCATTAATAAAAAGTAAAAACAATATTGGTGATAATTTACATCCCTGCTTAAGTCGAATATTCAAATGTATCCTGCCTACCATTATATTTCCCTTTACTTTTATCGAGCATATCACTTCTGCATATAGTTCTTCTATGGCTTTAATCATTTTATTTGACATCCCTGTCCTAGCTAGCTTCGCAACGAGAGCCCGCCTGCTAACCGAATCAAAAGCTTTTTGAAGGTCTATTGCTGCAATATATAATCTACCTCTTTTCCTCTTTAAATATTTATCTAATATTGTTTTAATTTTAAATATATTATCTGTGGTTCTCAATCCTTTCCGAAATCCTGACTGGTATACAAAGAGTATAGGGTAATCTTTGGACCTTTGAAATAATTATTTTTGTCAAAATACCGCTGTAAATCTTTCTGAGTGTATCCAACAAAGTGATACCCCTATAGTTATTTGTGATCAAACTTCCCCCCTTTCTTTTATATATCGGCAATATTATTCCTTCTTGCCAACAACTTGGAAATTTTCTGCCATCGAAGATTTTGTCAAACATTTGAATTATTATTTCTAACATCTGGCTGTTATTCCATAGCTCATTCCATAATGCATGTGTAATTCCACTGACAGTACCGTATATTGCTCCCTTCCCTTTTTTATGTGTCTAATACCTCATCTGTGGTTATTATATCATCTAGTACGGGAAGAGTGAACCCCCTATGTTTCAGTGTGCCAAACTCAGTTTTATTCCTTTCGCATATACAATATATTTACCCCTAGCAACCCCATGAAATACATTTACCACTTCTTATCGCTTATGCTTACTTTATTACTGATTTTATACTTTTTACGTATTATACTAATTCTTTTAGATACTTAGTTTCATTTTATTTACAATACTTATATAATCGTTTTACCTCCTTGTCCTGCCAGTTCCTTTTATTTTTGCTCATTAACTCTTTGTATTCCTTCCTCTTTTTACAAAAATCTGCTCGTAAGTTCATTTTTAATGCCTTCAACACTTCATTTTCTTTACACTCATCATTGTACCATAAGTTTTGTTTATTTTCCCTTATCTTTCTGCAACCATTGTTTTGCCACCTACTTGTATTGATCCTTCAACTATTCTTATTGCTTCAACTATGTTATTATCCTCTGACCCATTCCCAATAGCTAACATCAAAATTTCAAATGTTTCCCCCCTATAATAGTCCCTAAATTCGCCTTTATGTATCTCACTCCACCTATACCGTACTAATTTTCTCTGTTCATAGTTAAGATGATGTTTTTCTTTCGGTTTACCTTCGTCTCTCAGTAATAGGATAGCAACTGGGAAATAATGAGACTCTGTCCATTATTTTACCTGAATGTCCTTAACACAATTTAGAGTCTACCGAGCTACCAACACTAAGTCTATAGCACTCCCTCCTCACTCGACTATGTACGTTAAGTATCCTGATTCATCCCCCAAACAGCCCCAATTCAAAGTGTACAATTCTTCTATCGCGCACATTTCCAGTAATTTATCTCCATTTTTGTTACACTCTCTATCTTTACTTCTCTTTCCTTCTATTAATATTTCATCAATTTCTCTATCGTATAAAGGATTCAGTTCGCCCACCCTTTCATTGAAATCACCCATTAAAATTATTCCCGCTTCTTCATTTTTAATTTAATCTGTTTACAACTTCAATAAAATCTTCAAAGAAGTGTTTTCTCTCATACGGGGACCCGGTGGGTGGTTGTAGTCAAAACCTATGAAAATCTCTCTCCCACTCTGATTTCCTCACATCCCGATTCTCACAGCTCTATTTGATTGCGCATTTCATCTTTTACGATCACACATATCCCTCCCTGGCAACGCCCTTTCAGGTTTCCTTCATGTGTCGTTCTACCCCAGACCTTAAAACACGGTATTTGTACATTTCATCCCCCAGCCCCGGCAACTATATCTCAACCATCCCAGTAATCTCGCATTAGATATCTAACTTCATCATTTCCCAGTTTACTCAACATACTCTCGATATTTATTCATCCCACGACCCAGTCTAGTTATTTATTCGTGGGTATATCTGCTGAAGCCAAGGCCTTACTTCTCGTCATTCGTGCTTTTTCTAACTGTAGAATGGATCCACTTCGGGAGCTAACTATTTCCTCTTCCAACCCCCTGGCTTCCTCAAACCTCGTCAACATTATTTTTGGCCAAATGTCTTTCAAATTTAGCGCTGGCTTACGTTTCTTTTTTTCTTTCCTCCCTGGGTTGTCTTGTATCCTAGAGATCCTCTTTTCTTGTTTAGTTTTTTTTTCCTGGATTTAGGAGATGTCTGATTTCGAACGCCGAGTCATCCACTTCACTGTCCCTGCTTACTTGATTTACACACACTGCCGCTGTCGTCACTCACTCGGCCGCTAGCCTTATGCACACCTGACACATCAGCTATATACCAGCTCACGTAGTTGACTGACAGATCATTTCCTAATCCAAGAATCGCCCGCTACTCTAAGGGTACGAACATGCCGAGTGGATTACTCCTCGCTCAGCGCTCATCACTCCTGTGTCTTCACACAGGAAGCTGAGAGATGCAAAACAAACCCATACATTTCAATCGTAGCGTTCATGCCGGCACTTCACTCATCCCTCTTCTCTCCGCTCCTCCCTCAAGAATCAAATCGGTTTGATTTTGGAGCGAAGTGCTTCTTGAGCGCTGTTCTGTGATTGGTTGGCTCAAGGCCACGGCCGCCTACTCATAATATTATCGGGCTGCGTTAACTGAAGGTAAAATATCCATGTTGAATATTATCTTTATACTCGGTAAATTTAATCTTTCGATGAAGTACAGATTGCTTTATTGAAGTGGAGAATAATATTATATTGTTATGATAATGACCAGTTCTTCTTCAATGCAAATATGACTGACATGATAGCTGCTGTACTTCCGTGGTTTCATATTGCCTTCAGTTCCTTTCAGCAAATATTGAAATGTGCATTCTTCTTTTTCTACTGCCTTTTGCCACACCTTGTGGGGCCGCGGATGCGAACCGTATCACACATGTTGACTGACGTTGTTTTACGGATGGATGCCTTTTCTGACGTCAACCTTATGTGGAGGGATGTAATTACTAGTGCGTGTTTCGGTGGTAGTTTGTAGTATGGTGTGTTGTCTGAGTATGAAGAGGAGAGTGTTGGAACAAACGCAAATAACCAGTCCCCGAGCCAGAATAATTAATGTCGCCAATAAAATCTCCGACCCGGCCGGGAATCGAACCCGGGATTCACTGAACCGAAGGGATCAACGTTGGCCATTCAGCCAAGGAATCGTATACTGAAATGCCTGCCTTGACATTCTTCAATAGTCGTGCCATTTCTGTGGGTCTTTATTCACTTCTTGGTATAAATGATGGAATTCACTCAATCTCTGCCTTCTCTTATTAATTGGATGTGCGCTGTATCTTCTGCCAGAACTTGAAATCAAGTACAGTTTGCTTGCTATTATAAGTTCATCATCACTTCTGCTACTATACTTAACTATTATGTATGCTATTTTGCTTTACGTCGCACCGACACAGATAGGTCTTATGGCGACGATGGGATAGGAGAGGCCTAGGAATGGGAAGGAAGCGTCCGTGGCCTTAATTAAGGTACAGCCCCAGCATTTGCCTGGTGTGAAAATGGGAAACCGCGGAAAACCATCTTCAGGGCTGCCGACAGTGGGATTCGAACCCACTATCTCCCGGACGCAAGCTCACAGCTGCGCACTCCTAACCGCACGGTCAACTCGCCCAGTAGTATTATGTATACAGAGGAGTATGAACATTTTCACGAAACAAAATTACATTTAAAGAACACAACCCTATCTTCTCGTGAATGCTGCACAATCATAACTGGATGGAAAACTTTTCCTCATTAATGAAGAAAGAGCGAGGGTCTCCTACCCGGTATGTGCGCCTTTGAATGATGAGTGATGAGTGAAGAGCACTGCTATGAGCACTGAGTGAGGAGTAATCCACTCGGCATGTTCGTACCCTAAGGCTCCTTTTATACTTACATGCCACATGCTACATGCCACATGCTTGAAGCCAGGCATGTGGCGTTCGCACTTGGAAAGGACCCTTTTATAGTTTCGTATCTGTCGAGCAGGTACAATGGCAGATTTTACATCTAAAGTATTCGCAGCTGCATACCTCTGCGAGATAATGGCAGTAAAAAAAGATGAAAAGGCATTTAAGTTTTCATCCTCTGAACATTCAAATATACAGTATATGATAGGAGCTTTCAAAACCCTTTACACTGACCTACGAGAGGACAAAACAATATTTTTAATTATTTTAGGATGACCCCAAAATCATTTGATGAATTATTTGGAAAAATAGAATGTCAGTTCCATATTACAAGAAAACACTTCCTGTCCATTCGTCCAATAGAGCGGTTCTGTGAAACTACAATCTACAGATACAAAGAACATTATATAAAATACCATGTAAACAACTAAATGTAAATTATTTCTAACATTATGTTTGTAACTTTAGCTTTGAGTAACGTTAATGTCCTTTGTATATTGCTGACTAGTCATTTCACATTTAAAACTATTCAGAACTTGCTGATTTCCAAGAATGTGTAGATTCATCTAGGTAAATATATGATGGCCGGCGTTGATGTGGATCATTATAGTAAATTTGGAATTGCCCTGGATCAGACAAAGATGTAGAAGGTTGGTTTGGGAGGACATCGCTCAATTGGGACTGACCCGAATCGGTTTGGTTTCGAGAGTGTGCATTATATGAATCTTTCTTCACACGTAGGGGTGATAACGCTGCAGATTTACTCCCACGCCTTATTCCGGAGATCTCGATTTTTGTAGTCTTCGTTACCTGGATCCCATAATACCGATCTACACTGCATTCGCTAATGAGCAGTTCCGTATCTAATCCAGCATCCATTGTCCTGGTTAGCACTAGACTACACCACAAACTGTACTGAACCGCCCGGCATGAAGCGTCAACTATAAACATTCCCATAAGGGTTTGGTCCCACCCGCGCGGCGTGACATGTCAGGCGTGGCGGCCACCTGCTCGTCCCGACCCGCCTCAGTCACATGCCTGGCGGGAGGAAGCGACCGCGAGACGGGAGTAGGTAAGTATAAAATGGTCCCATTTAAACAATGTTAATTCACATGCTTGGCGTGTGGCGTGTAGCATGTGGCATGTAACTATAAAAGGAGCCTAAGTCTGTGGTGGCGTGCCAGATGCGACCGTGCCGCATGCGACCCGTGCCACTAGCGACCGCATAATCTGTAACCGTGCCGGATGCGACCGGCGTTGACAAGCAAATTGCTATTTGATCAGTTGTGTCATCACCCAAGATAAGGTAAGCTAAACGAAATGCAATGCCATTTCAATAAGTCCTATAAGCAGCTACTGCCTCTACTTTACATAACACTTCTGGGAGAAACTCGTTTTACAATACGAAACATGGTAATGCGTTTACGTCTTTTCCCACCGGGCGAGTTGGCCATGTGGTTAGAGGCGCGCGGCACTGAGCTTGCATCCGGGATATAGTGGGTTCGAATTCCACTGTCGGCAGCCCTGAAGATAGTTTTCCGTGGTTTCCCATTTTCACACCAGGCAAATGCTGGGGCTGTACTTTAATTAAGACCAGGGCCGCTTCCTTCCCATTCCTAGCCCTTTCCTATCCCATCGTCGCCTTAAGACCTGTCTGTGTCGGTGTGACGTAATGCCACTAGCAATAAAAGAAGATCCTAATTCCCTGAAATTATTTACGTCTTAGGCCTACTTATTTATCGTGTCCTATTAATACCAGGAGTGTCCGAGGACGTGTTCGGCTTGCCTGGTGCAGGTCTTTCTATCTGATTCCCTTGGGCGGCCTGCGCGTCTGGATGTGGGTTTATGATAATGAAGTAGGGAGAGATGAAACCAAGTTTCGGCACGTAGCCTACTCCTCTCGAATAATACCAAGGGGTCTGCTCAATGCTTTTCGTCTCCATCCGACGGCCGAATCACCATCAACAGCATTATGTCCCCTCACTCCATTTAAACACTGCGAAAATGTTTGGATTTGAATCCCGGCTTTTGGCATGCAATCTAGTGATCAGAAACTGTCTACCACCAAATTTTCTACCCTGCCGTCCAACATTCTGATGGTGATTATTTTTCCATCCAGGCTCTGTGGCTCAGACGGCACAGACGGTTAAGATGCTGGTCTTCGACTCCAACTTGGCAGGTTCGATCCTGGCTCAGTCCGGTGGTATTTGAACGTGCTCAAATACGTCAGCTTTGTGTCGGTGGATTTACTGGCACGTAAAATAAGTCCTGCGGGACTAAATTCCGGCACCTCAGCGTCTCCTTAAACCATAAAAGTAGTTATTGGGACGTAAAGCCAGCAACATTATTATATTTTTCTTTCGACCAATGGCATTCGAACCTGCTAACATCGGTGTCAGACCTGTATTTTAGAAATGACCAAGTTAGCTACTTGTAAGCAATATGCCACTTGGTGACAGCCCTTAATGCAGATCAATATTGTAAGTGATTGATGAGTCGCATGCGGCACGGTGCTTATCCGGTCGGTCGCTATTGGCACGATAATGGCCGGGTCGCATCCGGCACGGTCGCATCTGGCACGTAACCAAGTCTGTCTCCATATTTTCCATTTCTTCCTGATATAATTATTTTTCAATCCATATTTCTGTTCCTATGAAGCTCTTCGCACTGTCCAAAATTTTTCTGGCCTTCAAACTTCATACCATACATGCTTTCACTGGTCTATTTCCCATATTTCTCTCTACTCTAAAGGCAATGTATCAATATCACTCTCATTAAACTAGACCTTCAGTTTCTCCCGCATTAAGGGAAGTAATCTGTCTAACGTATAATTGAAGGTCTCTTTGTCTCTACCAGTCCATAGATTATTATGTTTCTCTTCCTATCTTCCTTCTTTTCTTCGAGTTTCCGTAGCCTTTCTTTATTCCTCATTTCACCTATCTCGTTCTTGATCTGCAGCAGGCTCTCCTTGATATCCTTCAGTTCTATTTGTACGAAGAACTTCAAATCCTTAAATTCATTTTGTTCCATTAACATTTCCTTGGTCTTCTCTACTTGGCATTCTTTTTTTTTTTTTTTTTTTTTTTTTGCTAGGGGCTTTACGTCGCACTGACACAGATAGGTCTTACGGCGACGATGGGATAGAAGACAGTAGGTTCGAATCCCACTATCGGCAGTCCTGAAGATGGTTTTCCGTGGTTTCCTATTTTCACACCAGGCAAATGCTGGGGCTGTACTTTAAGGCCACGGCCGCTTCTTTCCAACTCCTAGCCCCTCCCTGTCCCATCGTCGCCATAAGACCTATCTGTGTCGGTGCGACGTAAAACAAGTAGCAAAAAATAATGTTAGTGTGCTGGCCTTTGGTCACAGGGGTCCCGGGTTCGATTCCCGGCAGGGTCGGGAAATGTAACCATCACTGGTTAATTTCCCTGGCACGGGGGCTGGGTGTGTGTGTTGTCTTCATCATCATTTCATCCTCATCACGACGCGCAGGTTGCCTACGGGAGTCAAATCAAAAGACCTGCACCTGGCAAGCCGAACCCGTCCTGGGATCTCCTGGCACTAAAAAGCCATACGCCATTTCATTTTCATCGCTCAATTGAAAATCCGATGTTAGCACACTCGTACACTGATTACCCGCTCAGCACACTGCGGCCTTTCGCCAGTAAGGGATTGGAATTTTACTGTTGATATTTTATTTCTTGATTTTAAATAAATTCTTTAGGAAAACATCGATCAGACTAGGGTCGATCAGTATCCACATTCAGTGTCAAATCATTTTCCACCGCTGGGGGCAGTAACTGTGCTCGTACGCCTTCATTTTGTGACACTCCCGATAAGCCATCTGTCTAACGGATCGGCAAGCTTGACCTTTTTGGAATTTCGACAAGCCACTCAATCTTCTCGAATGCGTTCTTGATAATCTTGACACGTTTTATTGCTCATAGGTCACGAGATTTTGTGAAATAATTTCTTTTACAGTTCTTCGCATCACAATATTTTCAAATTTCAACTATTTGATTAAGTTTTGCTATATACTTGTATAACTCTCTAAGAAAAATCAAACGACCACCCACGCGACGTTCTACCACGCCGGAGTCCGGAGTTACACAAATTATTAGCCCCGAAGCACGGTGGTATGCAGAACTATTGCATCTCCCGATGTCGTCATATCGAGGTCAGACTCTAGTTGCTAGGTGCATTGGTCCTTCTATTTTACAATGAGATATTAAACGCTAACATCATACGTATTATTTGGAAAATATCATGCCGCTTACTCGCCCAAGTACGGTTACGAAACTACAAATGAATTGAATATTTTAAAAGGGGCGTATGTCATATTGACTAAACTTTATGGAACATATAAAATACCTGTGGGAAGACTAAACTAAGTAACTTAATTAAGGTACAAACCCAGCATGTGCCTGGTGTGAAAATGGGGAAACCACGGGAAACCACCTTCAGGGCTGCCGACAGCGGGATTCGAACCCACTATCCACCGAATACTGGATACTAGCCGCACTTAAGCGACTGCAGCTATCGAGCTCGGTGAATACCACCTCTAACTTGAGAAATCGGATTAGAATGAACTGGAATTAAATTAATGTAATTTATTTAAGAATTCAATGTCTGTCTGTCAGGTCAACTGCCCAAAGGCTGATTGGATCCTCAAATAGCACCACCAAAGGCTATGCGGTTATAAGGAAACCCCAAAAACCAATGGCAGCACCAAAATGAGACGTACTAGGCAAGATGAGGAGTGAGGTAGTTTGCCATTGCTTTCCTCACTGGGTCAGAAAGTACTATTGCAGCACGACTGACCCTGTGAGCAGCACCTTTCATAACACTCAGATTCACTAGTTGTGCTCTGAATGTCATTACTCAGCACTACCCATACCCCAGCAACTTCCATGTTGTCACAGCCATGGTTGTTGACTGGGACTTCGGTGGAAGCTACACTTTACTCTGGCCTGTGTCAAGAGATGTATGCAAAAGTACTGTATCCATCAAGAAATGACAGCAGGCAGAAGAATTCAATATGATAATTATTTCCATCTGATTGGTAAGTTTTAAAATGATGTTACATGAAACAAATTTTCACCTTCAAGTAAAATCCCATTTTTTATTTAATTATGAACTTTAGTGACTTACGCCCTTTAAAACAATGCAACCTCTTTATTTTTGCAAGTTACTTTACGTCGCACTCAATCAGATAGGTCTTTGCCAACAATGGGAGAGGAAAGGGCTAGGAATGGGAAGCAAGCGGGCGTAGCCTTAATTAAGGTACAGCCTCAGCATTTGCCTGGTGTGAAAATGGGGAAACCACGGAAGACCACCTTCAGGGCTGCCGACAGCGGGATTCGAACCCACTATACCCCCAATACTGGATACTGGCCACACTTAAGCGACTGCAGCTATCGAGCTAGGTGAATACCACCTCTAACTTAAGAAATCGGATTAGAATGAACTCGAATTAAATTAATGTAATTTATTTAAGAATCCAATATCATTATTATTCTAAGAAAGTTAATACAAAACTTATTATTCGGCCCCACAGTTTAGTACTTAGAAACGTACTTTTACTCAATCACAATCTTTGTGAAAATACATCTGAGAAAGATATAAGTTTAGCAAGCAAAGACTCTCATTTTTATATCACTGTTACTTCTTTCTGTATAGAACAATTTAGACAAACAAAATAATATCATTAACACCAATATTTTTATCCAAAATGTTATTTTCCAGTGTCCTTATTCTGTGCCATTTTCATGTTCGGTTGGCCAAGAAAAATTTACTGTCCACAAGTCCTTGTGTTCGTAAGGAATGAAGGTCTGGACTTTCATCAGGTCTTTGCTTTTTTAATGGGAACATTTCCAGTTATGGTATGACAGTGATACTGGTGGTAATTGTGTCCTTGAACTAACACCCATGAAGAAAGTATGGTTGATGATACGACTTACTGTACATACCTCTCGATGTAACCTTTTCTTTCAAGGGAGTAATTAAATGGTAAAAATTACTGATTGAGAATTTACCACTCTCGTTTCTGGGTCTTTGTTTTGTCTCTTCAGAGATACGCCCATGTGAAACAAACTGGCATCTTTGACCTTCAGTCCTCCGTCAATAGGAGGGCTGAAAAACTAACCGGTAGGAATATGCTTAAAGTTTGCGAAATGCGCTAAAATAGAAAATTGATGAAATTGTGAGATACACCCGTTTAAAAAATCAAATAAAATGTACTGTATTTTACATCAAAAATATATATTTTATGACATTAAAGCTAGTAATAGGTGTATCTCCCTCACTGAGGGAAATTTAATTAAGTTCAGAATTTCAGAGCTAAAGACAGTGTAACTATTTAACTTACTAATTGATAGCTGCATTTCTTATGACAACATTTAGTTTTCGAGTTGGTAGCGCAATGGATCTCACGGTTGCTGGTGGGAGCTTATTAGGACGTGGTTGCTACCTAAAACAAATAGATAGCCTCTTATTTTTTCATCACAAGGTTGGCCGTACTGCACTTTTAACAAACAGTAAATTACAAACGTGGCGCACAACCAATGAGCCTATTTAGGGCTTTTCTCTGACAAGGTAACCCGTCCCAGCCCTTAGTGCAATATTACAACTTTTGGACGAGCCAGGAGTCGAACAGTTTTCCTTAAGTAAAGAGGCAGGCACGTTATTCCTACACTACTGGGATGGCCTAGACTTCTAAACACCGAGCTCGATAGCTACAGTCGCTTAAGTGCGGTCAGTATCCAGTATTCGGCAGGTAATTGGTTCGAAGCCCACTGTCGGCAGCCCTGAAGATAGTTTTAATTGGTTTCCCATTTTCACACCAGACAAATGCTGGAGCTGTACCTTAATTAAGGCCACGGTCGCTTCCCTACCACTCCTATGCCTTTCCTGTCCCATTGTCGCCATAAGACCTATCTGTGTCGGTGCGACGTTACCCCTCCCCCCTTGGCACTACAGCCCTTGGCCTACCAAGCGACCGCTGCTCAGCTCGAAGGCCTGCTGATTACGATGTGTCGTGTGATCAGCATGACGAATCCTCTCGGCCGTTATTCTTGGCTTCCTAGACCGGGACCGCTATCTCACCGTTAGGTAGCTCCCCAATTCTAATCACGTAGGCTGAGAAGACCTCGAACCAGCCTTCAGGTCCAATTAAAAATCCCTGACCTGGCCGGGAATCGAACCCTGGGCTTCCAGATAAGAAGCAGGCACACTACCCCTACACCACGGGGCCAGCGGTGCGACGTAAAGCAACTTGAAAATAAAATACTTCTAAACTGTGGTAAAAATCTACGAGAATACAGGGGCCTCCCTAACGGCATCTTGTAAATTTAACTATCAGACCTGTGTGGAAAATGCTACTAGAAATAAATGATAGAGATTTGTCATTACAGTAATTAGAAGCAGCAGGATAGCACTGTCAGTAGAGAGTTTTGCTAATGGGGCGGGCTTTTGTGTGGAAGGTACACTCAACATTTTAACAGCGCTTACAACACGAGGATTAAATTGTACGTATTAACACAATAGGCGAGTCCACCGTAGCGATTGAGGACGTAGCATCGGGTGCTCACTACTGTAGAGCTCTTCAAGTCTGAATGCATTCCTTCACACCCTGATGGACGCGTAAAGAGATGGGATTAACCTGCACAGCGCCGCACAGTGACCATCTCGGACTAGTAATGCATTATTACAGAAGCGATTTCACACAATGCAATTTACCCGAATCTGTCTTGTTGGCGAAAACATATAACCAAGATAGTTATAATAATAATAATAATAATAATAATAATAATAATAATAATAATAATAATAATAATAATAATAAATTAAAGTCCAATTGCAGTAATGTATAAAGGTTACTACAAAAACTAAAATAGACATAAATTAATGAATCACTCCCAGGCACTTTACAGACTTAAATATGGTACCAAAAACCCTGACACCACCAATCACCCCCCACCCCTCAAAAAAAGGACTGAGTTGGGGAGATTTGAAATTGGGGCTTGGAAGAAAATCACTAGAAATATGCAAGTGTAAGCATATCTTCACCCAGTTAGAAACGTCATTTTACATACGATAATATTCGACCGGGTTCAGAGATAAAAGTTTATTGTTTTTAACGCAGCGGGCAGCTAGTTTCCATCTTCTCAGTACCTTACCTTGGACTCGTCCACTATCATTGTGCGTAAACAATTCACACGTCACATTCCTCAGTTTCAGCCTGAGTGCATTGCTCGATGCACCCGGTATAAAACTCCTGGCGCGCCCCATGACGAATGCATGTTTATGAGTGAAGTTTCATTTTTGTGTTTTCAATTAATACAGTTAGAATATTTCATTTTTGCTTTGTTTCCGTGTAAAATACTGCCTTCGTATGTACTGAAGTCCAACACATAGAGCAAAGCAAAGCAAAGTCATCTCTGTACAGGCCGTGAAGGCCCTTGGAGGAGTGGAAGGTAAAGGCTTCCACCATTGTTAACCTCGGCACTTGATGGGGTAGAGTGGTTAGCTCCTTGCCCCCAGGAATTAATCTGGTACTCATTTTTGGTGTAGGCTGAGTGAACCTCATGCCATGTGCACCTCCGGAAGTGGAAATCTCGTTTCTTAAATTTTACGACTTCCTGACGGGGAATCGAACCCACGTCGTTCCGGGCGAGCGAAGTCCAACACATCATGGATATAAATAGGGAAAGAGAAATCGAAAAACTTTTAGAAAAGGAACTTTCGCCAAATGCTAGGATTGCCTGAAGAAGAGCAGCCCTCTGCAGCTGCACAAGAACTAGAATGATCTGGAAGATTCGCCTGCTGTAACTGAAGAAAAGAACAGAAACATCAAGACTAGATGCCGTGGATGCTAGCGACATATCTGCGAAGAACACTCGGCAGTGACATCTGTTCGGTGCGGTACGGAATGTAAAGATTCAAGCGATGCCGCAGAATGGGCGTCAATTGTTTAACATCCAATTTGTGTATTGTTAAAATATCTTTGAACAATATTTACAAGTTGGTTCAAAATGATTTACTAGATTAGTAACATTAAAAATAGTTTTTGCTTAATTTGTGCTACTTTTTCCTGACCCGGTCTAAAACACCGTGCGCGCCTCCTCACGGGGTTAATTTTACGCGCCCTCTCCCGGTTTAAGGAGATTGGATTACATACGTAATTGCTCAATAAAGACAGTTTCATTGAAGTGACCCTATTGGTTAGTAATAGGCTTAGGGGGGGGGCGATGACCTTAGATATTAGGCCCCTTAAAACAACAAGCGTCATCATCAGCAATAGGCTTAGGGAACTACTGTAAATATAGTAAATTATACGGTATGTTGAGTACTCAGTCCGAAGGATGGTTGGATCCTCAAGAGCTCTCCCATCGATAATCTAAGTGGTGATGAAAACGCTTGCTAGGGAAATGAGGGGTGTTGTAGCTTCCCGTTGCGTTCCTCGCTGAGCTGGAAATTGCTATTCCATATCAGTCTTTATCAGCCCACTTAAATGCATGCTCCAACCGAACCGTTGAGCGACATTTTCTCACCGTTCATGGCTACATAAAGAATGGTATTACTTACATAGCTCAAGTATACAGTGAAACATTACGAAAATAAATTCATTGGGCGCCATTGCCGTCCGGATCAATACGGTTAACGTCAGGGTTAATTGAAAAATCCTAGATTCAGTGTATTGAACATATTGAAATAATGTTATTCGGAACGAATCGCCCGTATTCTAATAAAGTGCGTTGCATACTGATAAGTCAGTACATTCTTGTACTACTCTGGTGTAATAAACAATCGTAGCATGAAACCGGTTCTGCAATGTAAACAGGATCACGCAACATTTGGTCTTATAGCATTACCAAATTAACTGTTACTGGCAAACATCAGTAACAGAATATACGTAATTTCAGCGATATCTATTGTTGTAAATTGATAATATCACGCCATTTTCTTAGGAATATTGTTTCAACTTTCACTCCTTTCTTGGCTTAGTTGTACCGTGAGCTACCTTGTGCGCGAAGATCACAGTCTAAAGTCAAAAGTGTCCGAAGTCACAATCATACTTCCACCAGGGACAGATTAGAGATCTTCTCGGAGAATAGCAAAGAGAACTAGCAGATCATGTACTATGCTAAACAACTTCCTAAAGTTAACGGAAAATTATGGATAAAATAATTCTCCTGACTCCCAGACACAAGAAATAAGATGCTAGGAAGCCTAATACTGATACAACAACGCACTATCGACGTCCACAAGAGTACTTTATAAAGGATGGTCACGTGGAGGAATAAATAAATAAATAAATAAATAAATAAATAAATAAATAAATAAATAAATAAATAAATAAATAAATAAATAAATAAATCATAAATTAATTAATTAATAAATTAATTAATAAAAAAGTAGCCCAGTCTAGTATGACACTAACGCATAAGAAGAATTGAGTTAAGAGGGGATATCACCTATAAGGCAGTGATGAAAAGAAATTCAATTTGGATGGACCTGATAGTTGGTCATACTGCTGGTATGAACTTTGGAAAAAAGAGCAGGTAATTTATAAGAGATAGTAAGCTGAAGGATCTCTGAATATATGGGATGGATTCATTTATCGAAGATAAACAGGCATTTCCTCCTCGTCAGACGGTATGAACGCCACAGACTACCAGAAACAACCAGAGTCTTTGATTTCACAAAGATAATTCATCAGTCCATCGTACCAAGAGGTGGTTGCAGCGTAAAGGTATTAATATAATTGAGTGGCCAGCCATGTCTCAAAATCTTAACCTAGTGAAAATCTTGTGGAGAATTCTTTTCAGAACTGTGTATGAAGGAAAGTAGCATAATTAATCTCAGAGAACTGAAAGCATCTACAATTTCTGCGTGGAGGAAGATCAATATTTTTGTGTTGCAGGACCCTGTGGAGAGTATGATTGACTTAGTGTTTCAGGTACCTGCAAAAATGGCTCATTTAAGGGGCATTAAAATAAACTGATCTTGCAATATTGCAACTATGATTATTTTTAAAGAAATCAGGTATAGTGTAATTGGCGTGATAAACTCAATGGCTTAACAGATGGAGTTCCACCCAGGCGATCAATATTTGAATCCTTCTTAATTCTTGGTTGTCAGTTTTGTCTGAAAAATCACGGGGCGTCTCGAAGGCATCAAGTACCTAACTTCCAACCGCAACCTGAAATGATCCAGGGTGGCTTTACAGATCTAGGAATATCTGGGGAAAAACATTTCTGGCGAGCACGCTGGTAGTCATATGGCCACACACTCACATACTCAGATTACCGGTTTCGAATTATGGTGATATCAGATAAAAATTTTATTAGTATCAGCTTGTGGTAGCAGGTAAGGTTTCCGGTCTTATTATCCCTGGCCTAGTATCTATAAAAAGTGGAAAGATAGTATTGAAAATATTAATGTAATTAGGGTTAGTAATGTTATAAATTCTTCTCCTTCTAGCACCTTTCCCACACCTGTGGGGTCGCGGGTGCAAATTGTGTCACATATGTCGATTTGACCCTGTTTTACGGCCGGATGTCATTCTTGACGCAAACCTTATATGGAAGCATGTAATCACTGTTACATGTTTCTTTGTTGGTTGGCAGTATGTTATCTGAACTTGAAAAGGAAAGTATTGGGACTAACACAAACACCCGGTCCCCGAGCCAGAGGTATTAATCGGATGCGATTAAAATCCCCGACCCGACCGGGGATAGAAACCGGGATCCTCTGAATCGAAGGTCTCAACGTTGACTATTCAGCCAGTGAAGCAGAAAATATTATTACTCCCTTTCATTTTGCAAAATTATACTTTTGGGATTAACGGTGGCTTTATTCTACGTCCATTGCAGCCAAAATACTGCGCTGAATATATTCAATCTCTGTGTGACTCAGAATATTTTAGTCTCAAGCTCAAATGTGCAGAAGTCTCTTCTTTCTGCAAGATCAGAGTTAAATGTTTGCTAGAAACGCGACGATCTGTGGACTCAAGTGCACGAGAGGTTTATTCTTCTCGTCCGTGAAAGATTTGCTGAGGATTTTGGTGGACATACTATAATAGGATTCAGGCCACGAGCTGTTTATCAAGGTGGAAATAGTGTGAATACACTACATTCGCCTCCAGAATGGTTATATTTTGAGTGTATTTACCTTCTGACATGTGTGGATAGCAAAAATAGAAGGTAACTTCTGTATGTGTTGAACGTGTTCGTCCATCTGAATTACATTCATTCTTAAAGGAGATTTTCTGTAGTTCCAGTTTCTGAACCAAACTACTGAAGCAAACTTTCTTTCTTTCTTTCTTTCTTTCTTTCTTTCTTTCTTTCTTTCTGTATTACTTGCTTGTACCTTAACTTTATCTCTATTTCTCTGTAGTATTAAAATAATATTTTTGATACAATTTTCCAGTTTTCATGAATGCATTAACGTTCTATCCAATTTCCGTCTCTAAGAATCCATTGTAGTTTTGGTTTTTAGGGATGCTGAGCTATAATAGCCAAATGATTTGTGTACTTGTGAGCCTCCTAGGCCTCACCAAACTCTGTGTTAATGTGGTAGTGCTCGCAACTAGTTATTAGTGACAACGCTTAGTAGTATTAGGACGAGATCAAGCAGTAATGAAATGGCGTATGGCTTTTAGTGCCGGGAGTGTCCGAAGACATGTTCGGCTCGCCAGGTGCAGGTCTTTTGATTTGATTCCCGTAGGCGACCTGCGCGTCGTGCTGAGGATGAAATGATGATGAAGACGACACACACACACCCAGCCCCCGCGCCAGCGAAAGTAACCAATGATGGTTAAAATTCCCGGCCCTGCCGGTAATCGAACCCGGGACCCCTGTGACCAAAGGCCAGCAAGCTAACCATTTAGCCTTGGAGCCGGACAGCAGTATAAGACGACAACGGGCAGGAAAGGCGGGATGTCTATTTTTCAGGAAAGTCAATTTAAAATTCAAAACCAGTTTATTCAAGAAGTCTGTGACAAATGCAAAATAATATCGTGCATTTTGAAAGGTGGTTAATCGAGTGTGATGGTTTGAGACATTTTCCGCCTATGTATTTCCAAATTTTACGATTACCCCAATTTTAATACAAAAAATGTGGCTTCCCCCTTCTCTTCCTGTGTTCTTCATATTTCCTCAAACTCATGCGGAGGAGCATTGGGCCGAAATCAGGTTTACCCATCTGTTCTATGCTGAAATATCACCTTCAGAATATATTCGGCTGTTTCTTGTTCCGTTGTTTATTTTTTATTTTTTAAAATTTCATTTTGGGTTGACATAGATTAAGTTACCGGCCTGAGCCCTTTATACCGGGCGGCTCCCGGACACCGTACTTTCTACTTATAAATATCCCGCATGCATAAGTGATGTGTGGGGTGTCTACTACCTACTTTTAACAGGGGAACGACTTCCAGCGGGCAGGTTACGTCAGAATATGAAGAGATAACAAACAGAGTCACACTCGCAGCATGTTACTCAGCATTCCCGGTCGAATGCACCCCTTGCATTAGTAAACATCGTTTTCGACCGCATACTTCTAGGCTGGTGTATGGTACAGCCGCACTATATTTACTGTCTGCTTATCGACAATGGCTAGTGTGTTCAGCAGCGATGAATACACATACATTACTTTTAACTGGACTGCCAGGTCGGAATGCAACCGAAGTTCCAAACTGACATATGCCGTCTACACAAGTATTTCACCGAACATTACCGTGTTTTTTTCATACAAGCAACTCTTTTATCGTGTGGAATGTCTGCACGTGCATAAATTAACACGTTATTAAATTTCCTTTTCTGCATCTTTGGCGTGTTACCAAACAGTTGCGGCGATTAGGGGGTGGGGCGAGAAGGGAACGTCGCCCCCGCCCCTCGCCACTTTGTGGAGTAAACAGTACATATTCACTTTAGCCACCTGGAACTAGGAATTCTTTTTTTTTTTTTTTTGCTAATTGCTTTACGTCGCACCGACACAGATAGGACTTATGGCGACGATGGGGTAGGAAAGGCATAGGAGTTGGAAGGAAGCGGCCGTGGCCTTAATTAAGGTACAGCACCAGCATTTGCGTGGTGTGAAAATGGGAAACCACGGAAAACCATCTTCAGGGCTGCCCACAGTGGGATTCGAATCCACGATCTCCCGGATGCAAGCTCACAGCCAATTAGTTTTAAAAGAAACGTTATCTGTACAAGCCTTTGTGTCTTATCTGCTAATTCTTTCCTTTATTTTCTTTAATTTTATTAACATAATGTTTGGCGGAAATTAGCACCAAATGCCGTTCGTCGCGGCTAACCGATTTGTATAGCGCTACGGCAAGTAGTGGAGACTTTGCATGTGCTGTGGGGAAGGGTAGTAGGGGTATAATGTTTTTGCCAAGGTCGTGGACACTGAGTTATAATTCACCCGTATGACGCACGCATTCGTCAGTCTGGCAGCCTCTTCAGTGTCTGATAGTTCCTTAGTGTGTATTAAAAAACTAAATAACTTTTAATTGTATGATCATGCCGTACTTCTATTTAATTGTGCCGGCTGAGCTAGCCGTGAAGTTAGGGCCGCGCAGCTGCGAGCTCGCACCCGGGTGATAGTGGTTTCGAATCCCACTGCCGGCAGCTCTGAAGACGGTTTTCCGTGGTTTCCCATTTTCACACCAGGCAAATGGTGGGGCTGCACCTTAATTAAGGCCACGGCCGCTTCCATCTCATTCCTAGACCATTCCCGTCCCATCGTCGCCATAGGACCTATCTGTGTCGGTGCGACGTGAAGCAAATAGTAGAATATTTTTTTACAATTGACTTTACGTCGCAACGACACATATAGGAATTATGACTACGATGAGACAGGGAAGGGCTACGCGTGGAAAAGAAACGGCCATGGCCTTAAATAAGGTACAGCTCCAGCATTTGCCTGGTGTGAAAATGGGGAACCACGGAAAACCATCTTCAGGGCTGCCCACAGTGGGATTCAAAACCCTTCTCGCCCCATCGCATATTCGCCGCTGCTCTGTGTAGATACACCAAAGATTCAGAAAATATAATTTAATAACTTATTAATGTATACAGGTGCAGACATTCTTTCCTATAAAAACATGTTTGTATGAAGCAAAAACTATACATATTATTATAGCTTCAACTGTGCGAAAGGTAAAAAGTCACACTTGGAACTACCAAAACATGTCCTTCTACAACTACTCATAATAGATATGTTCAAAAACATGTCCCTGATGGTGCAGCAGTGATGCACACGTCTCGCAGTGTCTGCGTGGACACGTCTCAACATTTCAGGTGTCACTGCTGTACAGGCGTCACGAATTCGTTGTTTTAATTGTTCAGCATTTTCTGTCTCAGTTTCGTATACTTTCGATTTGATATATCCCCATAGAAAAAAGTGCAGAGGGGTGAGATCAGCCGATCGTGGTGGCCACTACCAGGGCCCACCACTACCTATCCACCGTTCAGGATATCATGCATCCAGATGTTTCCTCACGGCTCGACAGTAGTGAGGTGGTGCACCATCATGCTGAAACCAATGTCGTAGAACTAGCTGCAGGGGAATATCTTCTAGAAGGTTGTCTAGAGACAATTCGGTCTCTAAAAGTTCCAGATAACGCCTACCAGTGAGCCTCGGGGCTATAAAAACAGGCACAATGGTGTAGTCTCCCAGAATACCGCACCACACATTAACCCCCCACTGGAGTTGCATATGCTGTGCTCGTACCCAGTGAGGGTTTGCTGGAGCCCAATAATGGAGATTGTGAGTGTTGACGATGGAATCATTCGAAAAGTAACATTCATCGCTCCACAGGATATTCCTGATAAAATGTGGATCTTGCTGTGATGCCGCCGCCATTCTTCTGCAATATGTTAACCCTGCGATCAAAATCATCTCCGTATAGTTGCTGATGTAGGTGCGCCTTGTATGGGTGCCATTTTCTCTCCTTCAGGATCCTTTGTATTGACGCTCGGGATACTCCTAGCTCGTCCGCAGCTTGTCTTTGTCCTAAGTAACATTAAACATGTGCACGTTTGTAACAATGATGGTTTGTATCTTATTATTATTATTATTATTATTATTATTATTATTATTATTATTATTATTATTATATCACCAGAGTAAGGTGAAGTTCAATTTACCGTGTGAAGGATTGCGTTCAAAGTATTGTAGTACATTCTGCACAACGCCAGCATTACCGCAGACGGGTCTGTCGCAGCTCCTATGTACCTTGAACGATCCATGAGTTCTTAACTGCAACTCTGTTCGGCGAAATACATGTATAGAGGGCAGACGTCTGTTTGGAAACTGCTGTGCATACCGTCTGCGAGCTTCGGCTGCATTCCGACCAGATTCTCCGTAGATCAAAATGATGTCTGTGTATTCCTCGCTGCTGAACACACTAGCCATTGACGACATGCAGACAGTAAATATAGTGCGGCTGCACCATACACCACCCTAGAACTATGCGGTCGAAAACGATGTTTAATAATGCAAGGGGTTCATTTGACCGCCTGCGCTGAGTAACATGCTGCGAGTGTGACTCTGTTTCTTATCGCTTCATATTCTGACGTACCTGCCCGTTGGCAGTAGTTCACCTCCAACAGCAATCAAGCAAATTCATTTCTTTTGTTGCTAGTTGATTTACGTCGCACCGACACAGAAAGGTCTTATGGCGACGATGGGACGGGAAAGGCCTAGGAATGAGTTGGAAGCGGCCGTGGCCTTAATTAAGGTGCAGCCCCACCATTTGCCTGGTGTGAAAATGGGAAACCGCGGAAAACCGTCTTCAGGGCTGCCGGCAGTGGGATTCGGAACCACTATCACCCGGGTGCGAGCTCGCAGCTGCGCGGCCCTAACTCCACGGCTAGCTCAGCCGGCACAATTAAATAGAAGTACGGCATGATCATGCAATTAAAAGTTATTTAGTATTTTAATACACACTAAGGAACTAACAGACACTGAAGAGGCTGCCAGACTGACGAATGCGTGCGTCATACGGATGAATTATAATTCAGTGTCCACGACCTTGGCAGAAACATTATACCCCTACTACCCTTCCCCATAGCACATGCAAAGTCTCCACTACTTGCCGTAGCGCTATACAAATCGGTTAGCCGCGACGAACGGCATTTGTTGCTTATTTCCGCCAAACATTATGTTAATAAAATTAAAGAAAATAAAGGAAAGAATTAGCAGATAAGACACAAAGGTTTGTACAGATAACGTTTCTTTTAAAACTAATTGGCTGTGAGTTTGCATCCGGGAGATCGTGGGTTCGAATCCCACTGTGGGCAGCCCTGAAGATGGTTTTCCGTGGTTTCCCATTTTCACACCACGCAAATGCTGGTGCTGTACCTTAATTAAGGCCACGGCCGCTTCCTTCCAACTCCTAGGCCTTCCCTATCCCATCGTCGCCATAAGTCCTATCTGTGTCGGTGCGACGTAAAGCAATTAGCAAAAAAGAAAGAAAAAAATGAATTCCTAGTTCCAGGTGGCTAAAGTGAATATGTGATGTTTACTCCACAAAGTGGCGAGGGGCGGGGGCGACGTTCCCTTCTCGCCCCACCCCCTAATCGCCGCAACTGTTTGGTAACACGCCAAAGATGCAGAAAAGGAAATTTAATAACGTGTTAATTTATACACGTGTAGACATTCCACGTGATAAAAGAGTTGCTTGTATGAAACAAACACGGTACTGTTCGGTGAAATACTTGTGTAGACGGCATATGTCTGTTTGGAGCTTCGGTTGCATTCCGACCTGGCAGTCCAGTTAAAAGTAATGTATGTGTATTTATCGCTGCTGAACGCACTAGCCATTGTCGATAAGCAGACAGTAAATATAGTGCGACTGTACCATACACCAGCCTAGAAGTATGCGGTCGAAAACGATGTTTACTAATGCAAGGAGTGCATTCGACCGGGAACGCTGAGTAACATGCTGCGAGTGTGACTCGATCTCTTCATATTCTGACGTAACCTGCCCGCTGGCAGTAGTTCCCCTGTTAAAATTAGGTGGAAGGCACAAGTGATGACCACACATCACTTGTGCATGCGGGACATTTATAAGTAGAAAGTACGGCGTCCGGGAGCCACCTGGTACAGCTTCAAGGTTTGCGACAGTTTTCTGTATGGGTTCTCTCCTTTAGCTATTAGGGATAACTCCCTCCCCCACAAAGCAGTGGTTTCTGCCCTAGTTATCCAGGAAAACTGAGGTGTGATTTCAACCAGTTCCACCGTACAAATATCCTCTTGTCATCTTAACGGCAGTGGAGAACTTCACCAGATCCCCGTTCATCGTCCCTTTCCAGGGACACCGTAGGGTCTTAACAGATACCACAGCGGTCCCAGGGCACAAGAAGTCCTTGCTGTACTTCAACACACCCCCCTCCCCACCAGAACAGGCACTTCCCTACCTCATGCTGTTCCCTGTATCCTACGACGTAGACAAGGCAGGTCACACATTATTGGAGACACGCAGTAGATAACTTCTGGGAATTTAGATGGACTGAATCTGAAAATACAATGTATGTAGAGGGTGATCGGAAAGAACGTGAACCGGGTATATAATTGTTAGGCGGTTGGTCATACTGATAATTAATAAGGAAAATGAACTAGGTAACTCGCGCTGTTGTAATTTTATCAGCTGCTGAAGTTAGCCAATCAGTTCGCTTTGCAGGCGATTTCACGTGGATGCTGATTTCTTGACATGGCTCTCAAGCCCAACCAAGCCACGTGCTGATTTAGCAACACCACCTCGTAAAGCCCATTTGAACTCGTCCGCGAAGCGATCTTATTGGTTAATTTCATCAGCTGATAAAATTACAATGGCACGAGATATCGACGTAATTGTTACATATTACTTACGAGTATGACTAACGCTCTAACTCCCATGCACTCGTTTCACGTTGTTTCCGACCGGCTGTATATGAATCTGAAACATCGTAAAACAGTCAAATGGTTTGCAAATGTAGTATACGTATTTGCTGAACAGACATATTTAACTATATTAGTTTTTGGTGTTTGATTGTCTACGTCAAATCAAAAGTACTGCAAATAAATTTCTTTCTTGTTCTTCTTGCATCTTCATATCTCTGTCTATTTCTTATATAGGCCTATTATGTAAATATTTAATTCATTTTGGATAAAGTGTCGCCAATATTTTATATCCACTATTTGCAGTCATAAAAATAAAATCTCCCCAAATTTCTTATACGGTATTGGTAATTGCTGCTCTTTAGAAAATAAATCTGTTTGAAAAAGTTACATTTCACACTTTTTTATTTATTCGGTTTCAGATGTGAAAATGAGGAACTCGCCAAATACAGCTCAGACGTTCATTGCGTAGTATACAAAATCAACTGTGTAAATTTTGATGATTGATCAAATTGGATATATTACACGTTTCAGCTATTTTTATTTCCACGATTTTTGGTCGTACAAATGTTCGGATCCTCCAAACTTGACACACGCATTCATTTTGTGTCAGGAATGGACCATGCAGTTCTTGCGACTGCTAGTCCACGGAAGAGAATGTTAATCATGATTTGTATTCCCATTATATCGTGATCCTGAGAACGAAACAAATGGACCGCAAATTATTGCTCGCTTTTCGCCATGCCTTGTGCGCCTCATTGCTGCTCCACGGTATCTCTATAACCACGTAATGTTTGGTGGTGCTTTTTTACGATCTAACCAGCCTCCGAGCTGCATATTTAACAGTTAGACAGGAGTATTTTAGGTACTGTAACTGACTGTCAGTAGGTATTTTCTTTCGACCACTCGTAACATAAATTATATTTCATTTTCAGAATTAAATAAGAACACTTTCAATCTGCCAGTGATTAAGGCTACTGATTTCCGGTACAACAATATTTCCTATTTCCTTTCTTGACATCCTTACCTGGAACGAGAGATTAAACTTATTCTGATTACAACATTTCGTAATAAATAATAATTAACTGAAGTATTTGATTATGAAAACTGAACTTAAGTTTATAAAAACCAAATCAATATTATCTGTACAGAAACTCCACAGGAGTGAACTTTCGGAAAACCACATGCTTTTAACATGACGAAACGCCGACTGCATCATGTAAACTGACATTCAAGAACAGATTGTTAATTAAACTGTGTCATCCGGGAAATAGTTGACACGCCTTTCTGATATAGCTTTTTAACTACAATGACATGATCACTAACCTTTAAAGGCCGATTTGAGCACCAATTTTAGATGTTCCAAGGCGATTCGCAGAGTGGTTAAGTGTGGCATGCTGTGTACATTCGTTCGACATGTAGGTCTGATACTTTCCTCAGAACTACCGACTTCCTTCCTGGTGAAATGTAAGTATGAATCATGACCTACTCTCTCAGGCAATAGTGTATCATACGCTTACCTTATCGTTATTCCCGGAAATACCTTCTAATCTCCAGTTGTAATGATATTATAAACAATCTAACAGAAATATAATAATAATAATAATAATAATAATAATAATAATAATAATAATAATAATAATAATAATAATAATAATAATAATAAAAATAATAATAATAATGTTATTTGTTTTACGTCCCACTAACTACTTTTTAAGGTCTTCGGAGACGCTGAGGTGCTGGAATTTAGTCCCGCAGGAGTTCTTTTACGTGCCAGTAAATCTACCGACACGGGGCTGTCGTATTTGAGCACCTTCAAATACCACCGGACTGAGCCAGGATCGCACCTGCCAAGTTGGGGTTAGAACGCCAGCGCCTTAACCGTCTGAGCCACTCAGCCCGGCTGAGAAATATCAGAATAACACAGGCTAATAATACCCACATCGACAAGATAAACAGAATAAATGGTGATCGTGGACTGAAAATATAAATAAAACCACTCTAACTACACAAAAATATAAACCTAATGCTTCCTTTCTTCTCAGTAAACTTATACACTGCCACGTTTTAATTACGTACATAAAATGGAAATAGTCAAATTATAATAAATAACATGACTTCAATTCCTCCTACCATGGTAGTCAATTGATGGACATAGAGTAGCCGAATGCGTAATCTGTTGAAAGTGAGGTAGTCTGTTTATTATGAAAAACTGAAGTGAACACATTACCCATCATTGTTAATTCTTGAGGGGATATGGACGTGAGAATCTGCTCATTACTTATTTCAAAGAAAATGTTCTGAAGAAAATGTCTCTCGATATTGTGACATTTAAGACAGGGAGTGTGTGGAGCCAACGGATGGCAAGAGAGGTGATAATGCCTGCGCAGTAGTGACAAAATGCCAATAGCGAACAAAACTGTATGTACGGTGAATTGTTCAGATTAGCGATAATGAATCACATTAGAAGAAGCTGGAAGAAAATACAAATTGAGAATCACCCAGAATGACCTGAAAGTAAGAACTGCGTGAAATTTCCACGGGTCTATATTAAAAAGGGCTGAATTGGGAGCCCGGAGTCGATCTTCAGTCTTGAGCCAGACGTGCGTGAACACAAGCAGTCATGAGACTGCCACGAGTCCATGACTAGTCATTCATTGAAGAGTGAGTCCGTCACACGGCTACATGGAGTTCAACGAGGCTTGGTAGTTTTGAAGTGACCTGCTCTGGATCGACACTGCGCTGAAAGAATGTGGCGTGGCACTCATCAATATTATCTGTCATCAATCAGAAGCATTGAGTGTTGACATTACCAATTAATTACTAAGATTATTTTGCATAGTACAGTAGAATTCCATTAGTCCGGCATCCAATAGTCCGGAACGCCCGATGGTCCGGGACCATTCCAGGATTTCTAATATTATTATCTCTTAATAATGATCTATCCTGAACAATTTGATGTATTATTCGTCGAAACTATTGGAAGTGTATTTGTTATTATTTCAAACTAAATAGTGCAAATGTATCTGATACAGTCCAGTTGTCATGCATTGTTAAATATCTCTATCTCTGGAAATATTCAGTCTGGAAGGCTGTGTGCTATACTGAGTACTGGAAAGCCAACCATATGATAAAAAACCAGATTTAAAAATTGAATGTATGGGCCACGTTCAAAAACGGATGGGAACATGCCTTGAAAAATTGAAGCGGACAGAACGAAAAGAGAAGTTGTAGATGAAAAGTCTCTAAATGGTAAAGGAAGACTTACAGATAAAAATATTGAAGAACTTCGGCGTTATTATGGAATGACAATAAGAAACAACACGATTGAAAAGAGGAGTGTGTTATTAAACTAATGATTCTGCTGATCAACATTTTACTGCAAAACGCGGTGTTAGAGCTGTTTTCACTGTACGCCTTAACCTATATCGTAGTAAGAGGTACCGCCCGATAGTCCGGTATTTTCGGTAATCCGGCACCGGGCCGGTCCCGATCGTGCCGGACTATCGGACTTCTACTGTAACGGTGTTATATAATACTAGCAAATGTACCCGTGCTTCGCTACGGTGTTCCACATTGTATTCGAATGTCGAAGTAAATAGTGTACATGCAGTAAATAAGATTGTTTTAAAATTGCATGTCTCTTAGCGTTATCCTAGAAACAGCATGGGGAGGTCCCCATACGTTGTTTCAGATGTAAAGTGTTTGTTACGGATTTGTGATATAACGGCAGGCTCACTTGCCTACTGCCATTCACAATCGAGTTGGGAAGTTTTCGTTACAATGGCAGCCCCCCTTTCCTACATCCAGACAGATAACAGTTGATGAGTTTTTATTATAATGGCAGGCAACTACCCTACAATTAGTTGAAATTGAGTTGTGCAGTTATCATTATAATGTCAGGTCCCTTTTCCTACTGCCAGCCAGCTTACTGCCAGTCACACCAAATGGTGAGTTTCCATCAAAATAGCAGGCCACTATGCCTAATATAGTCACATTTTAGATGAGGACATTTGTTTATAATGGCGGTCACCCTTGCCTACTGCCAAACACAATCTTGTAGGGGAGTTTTAAACAAAACTGCATGCTCCCTTGCCTTCTGCAAGTCAAATCGAGAAGTGAACTAATCATTAAAATGGTAGGCCTTCCTTACTAATGCCAGTTACACAGGAGTTGGAGAAGGAACCCATTCCTACTGCCAGTCAAAGTCGGTGTGGGGAGTACTGATTACAATAGCAGACATACCCTTTCTCGATCGCTACAAATCGACATCAGTGAATATATATATATATATATATATATACTATATATACTATATACTATATATATATATATTGACATACGAAAGTATATGCGTGTTTACAATATTACAGACCTTCAATTACAGATTAACTGCTGCTAAACGTACGTCATATCGACAAAGGATTATACACTAAGACGCCGGATTTAGTGGCCTAAATGGCTGGTCCTATGATACCTCATCTATCTTGGGTCAGATTGAGTTAGAAACGTTAAACAGGGTAAAGTTTTTGTAAGATTATCTCACATAGCATTACTTTTCGGATAATTATGTGACAGCCACATTCATGGCATTTGGCACACATATGGCTAATAGTGCGCCAATTTTCGTGAAGAGTTTGATGATTCTATATTTCCTATAAGTGATCGAAAGTATGAATTATGCACGTGAAAAGTCCAAATTTACTTAACATCGATTAATAGAGAAAAATCGAACGTAACATGGATTCAGATACGACGGAAAATCATAAGACCAAGCTTGTAGATCATTCCACACTGAACGGAGATTGTGCAATCCGTTATGTGATAGGACTTCCCGAAGGTTTGCACCATCATTAAAATTGCCTCCATATTCAGATATTCATCGGGGATAAAAAGTGAAAAATTTAAAGATCTTGGAAGTTTTCCGTCCGTTACAGGCTAAAACGTATAATTTTGTCAAATTTCAATCTTCTTTTTCGTCTGGCAGATTATTCCGCAATCTGGATTTTTGCCGAATAGGGTAAAAATTAGGACTTTCAGGAAACTAAGCCAAAAAATACGCTGATGGCCATTATTACCCCTTAAACGGAAAGCTGAGCGAAAATTTCGTCAAAATAGTCAATGTAGAGGCACACAGTCGTTACGATTTTATTTGCATGCATAGATAAGGAATCTGCTCCACGTACAATTCCTGTTAGGCTATGTCTGCTGGACAACCTGCAAAACTGACCATTCATAATATCTCCCTTATTAATCCTTCTGACGGAAAAATGCACATGAAAAAAAATTTTTAGAGATGGAATTTCATCACATTTGGTCGATTTCTAGTCAGGTTGGTCTTTTACTGTATATATTGTGGAAGAGTAAAATCACCATTTCGGTTCCCTAGAAACCGCCAGTCCATTCCGGGAACATGAAATGTTATTGATCTTTAAAACCTAAAACTTTGGACAGGTGGATGCTAAATATAAATTTTGGTTCGAATATCTTCAGTAGTTTCCAAGTTGTAGGAAATACGCTTTACAGGCACCCGCTCTTGAGTTAAGTCCGATGGGACTTGTACCGAAAAACGGTCCGTTAATGATATCTCCCTTATTAATCCTCGTATCAAAATGATGCACATGAGAAAAAGGGTTTAGAAATTAATTTCCATTAAGGCAGGTAGATTTCCATCACGTTTGGTTGTATATATTTTGTGGGAGTGCAAAAACACTGTTTCGGTTTCGTATAAACCCCAGTCAGTTTAGGGATATAGAAATAATATTTGCCCGAAAACCTACCCAAGGGCAGGTGGATTCTAAATATGAAGTTTGGTGGAAATATATCCAGTAGATTCTAGCACTCGCGTATATACGGAGTAATTAAGGAAGAAAATAATACAGTTAAAGTTGAAATTAATAGAAAATGGATTATAACTGAGGACAGCCGGATAACGACAAATATGTAAATGCCAAGTTAATTCATTGGAAAATCAAATGCCCCTCCATAAATTATGCTGGTGTGAGTTATTTATAAAATAAAGCGGTAACAGAGCAGAAACTTGGGCGCAGTGATTCTTAGGTAAACAGATAAGATGATGACTAATGGTGTTATTACTTAATCTCTTCGAGGGTGGTTATAACCTCCAAGGATATTCCGCCAATATCCCGCAGCTAGGCGGATTGACGCCTCTCTTGCCTTCTACCCAAGGATCAACCACGAATTTAAAAGCATGATGAGGAAAATGGCAATACGTTACTTCCCTGCTGGCATGCAGTCAGAGACGTTGCCATGGTAACCTGTAGCTTCGCTGTCGGTCTGTCGGTCACTCAATGCAGAGCATGATACCCGCATAAAATAGTAAATTTCTCCGTCACTTGAAGAGTAAGGTAAATTATGAACATAACGAAGGTTGTTTATAATGAAGAGACGTTTCACGTACGGTCCACGGAGTTTACAGGAAATCAATAGTATAAGAGAAAATGGAGGAAAACCGTTCTGGTTTTCCTATAAACCCCCGTATATTCAAAGATTTTAAAATGATATGCATGTCGAAACCTTACCCAGGATGAGTATACTCTAAATATGAAGTTTGGTTGAGATCTATTCAGCCGTTTCGACGTGATGGTGGGACAGACAAACAGACACGAAAACTAAAAACCACCGATTCGGTCTTGAGTTGACCTAAAACTGATAAATATCTGAAAAAATGGCAAAACAAAAGCAATTACAGACAGCGGACCCCCTTCAACTTTATTTATATAGATATCAAGCTTATTTGTGGGTTCGTAACACCGAAAACCAATTTGTGTTTAGTACGGCCTCAAAGACCTAGCATGAATTTGTTTGCTTATTAATATAATTTCTAATATTACTTCACTGTGGTCAGCAGAATAATTTTTACAAGTTTACTTCGTTAGACAATTATCTTAATAATATCCCTACTTACAATGTTTGTCATCACTGACAACCTAAATTGTTTGCAAGCACTTATTACAAATATTCCATCAAACCACTGTTTACTGACTGCTTACACTGCTTGTCACTACTCTTTCCCGACTTCATCAGCATCTTATAAATACATTACTTATAACTGCATGTAATATATTCTTCGTTATCACTATTCTCCTACGTAGTTTTCGTCACTTTTTGTCAATATTGTATGTCTCCATTAGTTGCCTCCTTTGTTAATCACTAACATTTAATGAACTGTCAGATAACCATTGTTGGTAAACTTTGTTTATAGCGTTGATTAATGGTGCAATTCCTTTCTATATTAAATTAATAAGTAAGTTTCATTTGTGTTAATTAGATTTCTTTGCAATATTAATTAATTCTAAGTATTTCTTCAAAGTTGTTACTACAGTTGTCTGCCCTTGATGGTAACGGTTTGCGTACCACTCTTGTTTTTCTTAGGTTTAGTATTGTGAATTTTATACCGTGGTTAAGAAGGTAGGAAAAACCAAATAATCGCCTTAGAGGCCATTAAGTCTTATGAAGGATTGGAAGGTGATGGAGGTGTTATAATTCATAATGTTGGCACTAAGTGGTATTGAGTGCCTAGCCATATGGCTGAAATCGTAAAAAATAATCTGACAATGTTTTCTGAGTGAATCCATCGATCATATGACCTCCACTATTCGGAATTTCGTTTCTACATTTCTGGACTTCCTAATCCATATTCTTCTGATTAAACTGAGTAAGGTTTCACTACCTTGATTAAGTAGTTCTTATTTCATATTTAAATTTTTTTGGCTACTACCTTTACATCGTACCGACACAGATAGGCCTTATGGCGACTATGGAATAGGAAAGGCCTAGGAGTGGGAAGGAAGCGGCCGTGGCCTTAATGAAGGTACAGCCCCAGCATTTGCCTAATGTGAAAATGAGAAATCACAGAAAACTAACTTCAGCGCTGCCGACAGTGGGATTCGAACCCACTATCTCCCGGATGCAATCTCACAGCCGCGCGCCTCAAACCGCAAGGCCAACTCGCCCGGTAAATTTTCTTAAAATAAGGTGGCTATTTGAAAGGTAATGGAGTGTGACTGAATGAATCAGATGACAAGTAAACAAAGTATTCAAATCAATAGCGCCAGGTCTATTCTAGAGACAGGGCACTGGGATTGTTATCTGTCTCATATTTTTTCACATAGATTAAATAATGGTGATCATAAGAATATGCTACCATTTACATATACAGTAACAGTAAACTCTGGAAACACAATCCATTAATCAAAAATTCCTACCCAACATTAAGTGTTGAATGTGCTATACGCAATGAACCAACTAACTCTAAAACTGAAATCCGTTCGTCTGAGATCGATTTATTTCGATGTCGACATAGAAAATAAAACAGAATCACTACTCGAATAAAGGAAACACTATTTCTGTCACGAACAAGCTTTCTCTTTGTTTAATTAAGTCAACTAGAGAAAGACTGGTAGTGAAATTAATTATCTGTGACCTTAGAAACCTTCTCAGTGCTACGAAGCACCACAAAATATGAAGTTAAGGAGATTCCTGCGGAAACCCAATACATAACAGTTAAATTTTGTCGAAGCCAATTTCCAGGCATAATAATTCATCACTTCAGAGCTCCACTCAGAGATACTTTGGACTCCTCTGTATGCCAATGACGTCATGAAAGACGTCATGGAGGAACGGCTTTGATAAATATGATCTGAGATTAAACTTGGATACAGAGCACATGGTATGTGGATGTAATAACACTGCAACGATCAGACTTGAAGGAAGAGAGTTGAAAAGAATCGAATCCTTTAAGAGCTTATGGTCCCGGATATTCCGTGGCGGAGGTGTGTTGCAGGAGGTTAAGGAGAGTGTAATACTGCTCGGACGAAGTAGAAAGATTTACTGTGTGACAGATGGACGCCGACGCGTTTTGAAATAAAATATATCGCTCTGATTTCCGTCCAGTAACACACTGTGGCGTTGAATTCTTAACAGGAACCCAATAACATACTAAAACCGCTGGAAATGAGAATGCTGCGTTTGCAGATTGGATCGATGAAACTCTATGGGCCAGGAATGAGGACTTACGGAACACCCGTTTTGTGGACCAAAATCTGTAAAACATTTATGTCAAATTTCCCTTACGAAAATTAAATGATCGTAAATATTTATTCCAACAATTGAAACACAAACTGATAACGATTGATTTATTTGCATCATTTCACAAATATAGGTGTTATTATTTAATCTCCAAAATGCTGTAAACCCTATTTTACCATAAGGTATGTTAGGGTTATAGTTTATACAAAATATACAATACACAAATATAGGTACGGAGACTTCTATTTGTCTCCATCAATACTTCACATCACAGCTAGGTACCATCTCGTCACACATTCTTTATCGCTATTTTCTTGACGCAAATATTCAGATGACTCCCAGCAATAAGACATATTTTCTTGTCAAAATCTGAGTCCCACCTCAGCTGGTTCGCCCCCATAAAAGGACAAAAAGCATCAATTGCAACAAACGTATCCATAGGCATGTTAGTGGCAGGAAGCCAGCCTAGGAGACGACCAACGACGAAATGGAAGGATGAAGTGGACGCTGATAGGCGGAACTCGGCTCTCACTGAGGACAATGCCTTCGACCGACTGTTATGGCGAAGACTGATTTTCTGTGCCACCTCACTGCAACGTGAGAATAACTCAAGAAAGAAGGGGAAGAATAATAACAATTTAACAGAATTCATTCCCTAGGTCTCATAAATCGGTGAATTTCGATATTTCTCCCCTCATATGCAGAAAAATATCAAATTTAGTTTACTTCTGAGTCGTGATTATAGCGTAAACAAAAGAGAATAAATCTTACTGTCGCATTGCTAATCCTTCCATAGCTGGGGCACTTAATAATGAGAGACATTCGAAAGGATTCCGACTCGTTGACTGAATGGTCAGCGTACTGGCCTTCGGTTCAAAAGGTCCCGGGTTCGATTCCAGGCCGGGCCGGGGATTTTAATCACTTCTGATTAATTCTTTTGGCTCGGGGACTGAATTTTTGTGTCCGTCCCAACACTCTCCTCTGCATATTCAGACAACATACCACACTGCCAACCACCAAAGAAACACGCAATAGTGGTTACATCCCTCCATATAGGGTTGCGTCAGGAAGGGCATCTGACCGTAAAAGTGGGCCAAATCAGCATGTGCGCTGCGGTTCGCACCCGTGACCCCACAGGCATGGGAAAAGCGGTAGGCAAAGAAGAAGAAGAAGAAGAAGAAGAAGTCGAAAGTATATGAGAGAATTTCAGAAGACACTCTGTGGCAGCTGAATGATCGCCTCCCAATGGCTAACGAGCACAGCCGGTAACTTTGGCAAATCATCCGCAGTTTACGTTTGATTGCTTTGGTATTGATGTCTTATTAGCTAACTGCTGAAGAGGTTATTTCCATGTGCCGCACATTGTTTAAGTATGAATTCGTTGAAATAGTCAGAAAATAATTTCTTAAGGAGTCTCCAATGAGTTCCAATGCGTGATGAAATTAGAAAAACGTAAATAAATTCAAAACGCATGGGTTCACTGTTTAGTCAGGAAATTCGTAGGGAAGCAATAGTGCTAACTGTTGAAACATCTCAAAATATATTCTTAGAGAAACTCGTACAACAATTTAATGATGCTTACTTTTACGCACAGGGGATAGCCCAGCATCTTACATTTGGACCCTACGATGTAACGTAAATAAGCCGAATATAATAATAAATAATCATAATATCAGTTTTTCGTTTCACTAACTAAGTTTACGGTTTTTGGAGATGCTGAAGTGTCGGAAATTTGACTAAAGGTACCTTCTTTTAGATACCAGTAAATCTATCGACATTATTCTATCTATAAGAGCATCATTGACTCAAGAAACTAACACTGTGCCATTTGAGCCACTCAGTCCGGCTTCCGGCGAATAGAACTTGCCACTAGAATATATAACTGTCTCCTTTCGGTAATTGAGCATTGGAGATTTTAAACTTGTATAGGTATTATTTTGTAATGAGCCGTGGTTTAATTTGAACGACCTGGTAAATACACAAAACATCTGGGACTGGGTGCGTGGAAAATCAAGACTCCACTCCATGCAATCAAAATTGATGCGTCATTAATACTATAAGAATTGTAGAACCGAAGTTTCGTTTTCAATAGACTATTGATTTAATTAATACATTGAGACTATTCTGAACTTAACATTCTTTGCAATAAACTGATGAAAAGGGAACACTTAAGAACTATGTGCAGAATGGAGTTACAATTTGTAACTCAAATGTCTCCAATAGATAATGTTTTCCAGGAACGATTAATTAACACATTTTTATAGTCAGTCGATAGTCATGATTTAATGGTTTGACACTTTAATTCGTGGTATGGCTTAATGGTGAAGGTGTATAAAAGTACTCCTCGGTTAACAAACTAACTCAAAAAAGGGAAACTAGTACAAAGTGAATATAGAATATTTTTCTAATTTTGCAACCCATGACTTAATTGCACTCCTGTAACTTTTCACCGCAAACTGAGTCCAGATTGTATAAAATCCTGCTCTCTCCGAAGGTCATTTGTGGATTAGCCCTGAAGCTGTGGAACCTTAACCTTGCTTTGCGACCGCTGTCACGTGAAGAGTCCTAACTCAGCCCCCAGCGTCTTCCTTACACTCTCACTGGTATAAATGATGTCCTTTCCTTAAAACAATAATAAACAACTGGATGAGAATGCGGATGTTTATATGTGAATATTAAAGGCTAAATAAAGTGATGATGATGCTGTTGTTTAAAGGGGCCTAACATCGAGGTCATCGGCCCACTAAATAAAGTAAGAGACGAGGTAGTGTAAAGAAAGATGTAAATGGTGCGAGTTTCCGAAAATACACATAAATCTGGGCTCAGATAGTACAGGCACATCGAAAAAAGGAACCAGGAATTTTTTGTAACGAGGATGCTAGAAATTCTTCCAACAGGGAAAAAGGAGTATAGAGTGTCATTGAAGACTGTGGATGGACAGAATTCAAGGGAGCATGGACCAGTGAGGACATGTGGGGGAGATGGTGCATGGCAGATCTATATGGAAGAATAAAATCCACATCAGCGAACCCAGTAAAAGAGACTATCATGCTGAAGAATAAGGAGAATGATATTATGTTAATGATTGCTCATAAATACTGTGTTCGCAAGTCACACTCAGCGCTCTTACCTCTCACTTCTATTTACAATGTAGCATAACGTGTGCTGTGCGTTCGTTCTTCAGTGTAGTTGTGTAATTAAAATTCGCGTGCTTTCACGTTACGAACTTAAACTTCTCTCGACATGCATAATGGAATAAACCGTAATACGGGGACTATATTAAAACAATAATAATAATAATAATAATAATCATAATAATAATAATAATAATAATAATAATAATAATGGTGTATGGCTTCCGAGGAGGCCTGGTGCGGCTCTTTTTCTCGTACACAATATTAAAATAAAGTTTAACATATTATTAGCCAGCAGTGGACGTAGATTCTACGCAACCCATTCAACTCTGTCAAGAAGTCAACACACACCAGCCTTCAGTGAATGTTTACTTAGATCTACAGCAACAAGCAACTCAACATCAGCAGCACCGAGCTCGATAGCTGCAGTCGCTTAAGTGCGGTCAGTATCCAGTATTCGGGAGATAGTAGGTTCGAACCCCACTGTCGGCAGACCTGAAAATGGTTTTCCGTGGTTTTCCATTTTCACACCAGGCAAATGCTCGGGCTGTACCTTAATTAAGGCCACGGCCGCTTCCTTCCCAGTCCTAGCAATTTCCCGTCCCATCGTCGCCATAACACCTATCTGTGTCGGTGCGACGTAAAGCAACTAGCAAAAAAAAAAAAATAATAATAATAAATTACTGTCAGAACTCCTTAATAATGGTTGTTCCAATCCAATGTTTTTCCATCTCACATTTCGAAACTGGAATGCTAATGGTTTGAAGGTCAAACGTGCCTACTTCTTGGAGTTCATGTCTGCCATAATATAGATGTAGCATGCATTTCTGAAACTCACCTAGTTGAATACGAACGTTTTACAGTACCTGGTTAAAACATTCACAGAATTGATCGCCCAGCTCCTGTTGCTTCTGGTGGAGTTGCTGTCTTCATAAAGAAGGAAAGCATTACACAATATTCCTACCAGAGCTACGTTTGTGCAGTTGAAATCGAGTTAAGCAATGGAACTCATTTGGCAGTCATAGCAGCCTATAAACCCCCATCAGCTCGACTCCACGTAGAAGATATAAGATTACTGTTTCAAGACCAGTTACCAACCAGAAAAAACGAGATTTGGGGCTGACGTGTAACAACTCGTAATGGTAGACAGCTGTTAGCAGCAACTGAACTTAATGCCATCCACGTCGCTGCTTCAGCAGAACCGACTCATTACCCATCGAACTTGAATCAACAGCCGGATATACTCGACATAGCTCTAATCAAAAATTTCGCATTCCAGCTTGACATGAAACCAATAGCTGAAATGGACTCGAATCACTACCCAGTAATTACATCATTTCCTGCTGAAATTTTCGTTCAACAACCTCCAAGTTATATCATGGTTACATTAAATGGGACATTTATCAACAAGAAGTTGACTCCTGTCTTCAACCAAATGTGGCCCAAAAATTAGAGGAGATATTGGCAATGCCATTCACCACTTCACCACCATCATATCTACCTCACTTAAAGCAGCTACTGTATCCCAAACGAGAAAGCGAAAGACAACTATTCACTCAACATTTCCTCTCAGAATTTTACGACTCATCAACGCCAAGCATAGAATGCGACGTCTCTGGCAGGCTCAACGTCTACCTTGGCAACATCATAGATTAAACCATCTAATCAAATTAGTACGCACAACTTTAGATAATCAAAGCTATGCATCGTACGATGCCTGATGATTGTACACTTTGGAAGGACACCAAACGAATACTGCATAAACCAAGCATCATTCCACCTCTGGAAGCATCTGATACCCATTATTTGAGCGATTCTAAAAAAAGTGATGTAGCAGCAGATGTATTTGAAACTTCCTTCACTCCAAACCCACCATTCAAACACGAGTATAACTGTAAAATAGAAGAAAGTACAAAATTCTACCCTACAGTTCCGAAAAGAATCAAATTTATCTCACCGGGATAAATACGAAATCTGATCAAGAACCTGCCCGTCAAGAAAGCTGCTAGACATGAGCTCATCCCTAACATAGCCTTGAAGCACTTCAATCGAATAGCACTATTATACATTGCATCTATATTCAACGCACTTTTTCGGCTCGGGTACTTTCCAGTCACATGGAAACATGCAGAAATATTTGCAATTCACAAACCTACAAAATCTTCGACATTACCAAAGAGTTACCGACCTAGACGTTTGTTATCAACGTTATCCAAATTGCTTGCGAAAATCATCCACAAACGTCTAAATAATTTCTTAGACGAAACATCTCGCCTTTCACATCATCAGTTTGGCTTCCGACAACGGCAATTGACTACTCATCAGCTGCTATGGATTAAGGAACACATTACACAAGTTTTCGAGTCCAAACATCACACTATTGCAGAATTCTTAGATTCTACAAAGGCATTTGATAAAGTTTGGCATTAAGGCCTATTATACAAGTTGCAAACAATCAGAATCCCACATTACATTTACAAACTCATCTACAGCTTCTTGAGCATGCGTACCTGCAGCGTACGTATTAATTCTACGAATACAACACCTTGGCTCATCAAAGCCGGAGTTCCTCAAGGTTCTATTCCTGGTCAAACACCCTTCAAGATTTATACATCCCATCGCCTCCATTCGTCAAACTCGCAATGTACGCAGATGATCCTGCTGTCTTCACATCACACCATGCCATTTTGACCGCCACTCACCGCCTGCAAGCTTCTCTGCAAGCCATATCAACGTGATTAGATGACTGGAGAATTTCACTGAATGTACCGAACTGTGAAACCATGATATTTACTCTTCGACGTCCACCATCCCCACCACCAATACTTCTAAATGGAACAACCATACTATGGACACCTAACGACAAGGCCATAAAGTACCTGGGAGTATTCCTTGACCGTCGCTTATCATGGAAATACCACATAAATCGAAAATTCAATCTAAGTTATGCAAGACTAACAAAACTATGTTCTCTACTAAACAGGAAATCTTCCCTGAAATCTGAATGTGGATTACTTATCTACACATCACTGCTATGTCCATTATTCACCTACGCCTGCCCATTATAGGGAGAGACGGCTCGAACAACTATCAGATAACTGCAAGCATTCCAAAACAAAGATTTCCGTATCATCACCAACGGTCTTTGGTACATTCGAAGCAAGCAGTTGCATCGTGAACTTCAGTTAGGTACTCTGGAACACGTGGTTACAATGCAAGCGAAGACGTTCTTCAAGAAACTGTAAAATGTGCCCGGTGCGCTGTTCTTCGCCCTTGAAAAACGGGTTACGTCTCAAAACTCACAGGCTAAAATTAGTTACAAATAGTAACAAAACTCACGACTACAAACTGTAGCTAAAGTAAACATTCTAATGAGTCTCAAAATTCACAACTCCGCACATCAACTGCTTGCGATGCCCGCAGGCGGGATGAGGTGCGCGGTGATTCACGCTTCCCTTACAAGAGGCAGGGGATACTGTGGATGTTATTCTGCCACCCCAACCCACAGGGGAAAAATAATGGCTGGTGAATGAAAGAGACCGAGATGTATTATTATTAAAATATTTTGCTGTTCTCTAAAAGCTAATATAATGCATTTTTACCTTTCACATACGTTTGTAATAATGATGTGTGGCCTCCGGAGAAGTCTGGTGCAGGTCTTTAGAGTTGACGCCGTACAGATGGATGACTTGCACATCTGTGAGGATGAGGCCCGACCTAATATGAAGTCTAATACTGAAGACGGCACGAACACCAGCCCCCGAGCCATAGGAATTAACTAATGAAAGTTAAAAATCTCCGACCCGACCGGAAATCAAACCCGAGATCCCCTGGATCCCTTGAACCAAAGTCCAGCATGCTAACAATTTGTGCATGCAGCTGGACCACATAAAATTAAAGTAGGTATATTGGCCGCTGCTGGTTAAAAGAAACTGTCAGTTGGTAGTACTGGGGCTTAGTTCCATTATGCGGAACTTTTGAGACGACACGGAAAAACCACCAACACTTCCAAGCCGTATTAAAAGCAGACTTCTTCAAGACATTTTACTTTCGCCAAAAGAAGAATCTGAATATTATCAGTGAGTGTTCATGTATAACAAAATAAAAATAAGAATGATTACAAACTCCAAACTAACACTCGTGTGCTATTGGTCGTGCTTCTTTTAATCAACTGCCAATTTAATTTCCAATGAAGTATTCAGTATAACAAGTTTTACAGGAAAAAACAGAAGTTAACTAGTTAAAAGTTAACTAGAAACGGAAAATTGGAAAATCACTTTGTGTTTGTGAATAATTGCTTTTTTTAATGAGTGTGTATAATTTCCAGAACTTTTTATTACAAAACTATGCTCAATTGTATAGTTACAGAAGGGCCTACAGGATGTCGAGTTCAAATCACGTTATTACTAAGTGATTATTTTTGTCTGGTATTATTATATACTAAGTTTTTTGTTTGTTGTTTGTTTGGTTGTTTCTTATCTGTCGTCAACAGCAATCTGATATAGCATGTACTTATGTTGAAAGATTAAATACTACATTAATAAAGAAATACTGTGTTGTTAGAATCTAAATGCATATTGTGATCTAATTACTACATCAGCGCAGATCCCACTACTGATCGAATATTGTAGACTTGCTAGTAATGATGATTACACGTTCCAGGAATGGTTCTCATGAATAGAAGGTAAACTGTCGGCCGCGGAAACGGCTTCACTCGATTCAATACAAGCAACTTCCAATAATGATCATGGTGGTTAGAGATTTCCCAAAGGAAATTATACCCATTTAGGACAACTAGACGTCCTGATTTTATAATTATGGAAGCTAACAGAATGGCAGAATAGACTTTCGAGACATAATTAACATTAATATAAATCGAACGTGTCTATATGAGCATGAAAACCCAGGCATTATTTAAGTTGAACTTAAGTAATAAGAAAAAATGTACACACAGACTGGTGAGCCCTATGCTGTGAGAGTGCATAACGTCTCTACACATAGGAGTACAGCAGTTAGAGACTCGACAAACTGATATGTCAGACCTTTAAGCCTTCAGATTGGAGGCTAGTTTGTTTGTTTATAAGGAAAGCTGACAAACCAGTGGTAGCGTTAATAATGAGGCGAACAAGGCATGATGGAGGAGTGAGTTAGCTTGGCATTGTTTTCCTCACTGGGTCAGAGAGTGTTATTGAATCACTACTGACCCAGTAAGTGGTACCTTGTAAAAATCGCAGACACACTATTCATACTCTCAGTATCATTACTCAGTAGCTTCCATACAATTACAGCCATACATGAGACCGAAAATTCAGTGGAATCTGTGTTTCGTTCTGTCATGTGCCGAGAGTCAGATGCACAAAAACTGCATCCAATAAGAAAGAGAAAATGGTGGAAATAATATGAGAATTTTGAAATGTAACGTCACGTACAGATGTTCACAAATCTTATAAAACCTGTGACTATGATCAGTGTCATGTGGAACCAGATTGCTTTGTCGGTTACAAGGTGGATAGGGGTGAGAAACTGCGATAGGTGGATTATTTAAAGTATTTATAATGAGTATTCTACCATGATGGTAGTACAGTAAGATAAATCAAATGAAGGGGTAACGAGGATAATACAGTAACGTAGAAATTGCGATTAACTTTGATTGATTAATTCCTCTATCTCTTTGGATCAAGGGCTGGTTCTTATTCGACAGTAGAATTCATCTTAAGTATGGCCCCATCCTCATAAACTCTAAGCTCTCCTGTAAGGCATCAACTCGAAATACCTGTGCCAGGCCTCTTAGGAAACCACACGCCGTTAAAAATATTAAAAGGGACTGGATCTCACTACGATCTGCTATTACCCATCAGATTAATGGTTCCCTGAGCGAGCGGTATGGGAGTGTTTTTGGGTCTGGATAATTTAGGTACGTGTGAAGGAATGCTGTCGAATACACTTCCAATATTATTTACTGCTGGCTATATACAATTATGTACAGGTGATGAATTAATAGGTCGATAGATTTCACCTTTCACGGCTCTTCCCTTTTCTTTGTCGATACCATCAGAATTCCCTGCCATATCGGCAATTGCAATGTCAATAAATAAGTCGCAATGTCAGACACTGAAAGTAGTAGGACTACATCTAGAGAACCAGCCACATAAGAAATGTGAGCAAGCACTCTGCAATTTTGCTGTTTAGTCTAATCTCCTTCCATTACAGTTCATTTGTTGACTTAGTACAGCAGTGCACCGTATCAATCTTTGACTCCTGCTGAAAATCACCTGATTAAACAAATTACACTATCCTTCCTTTGCAGTTAACATATTCATCACTATGTTAAGCTGCTTTCACTGCAGGAATATGGATGCAATTTAATATCCACAATAAATGAAGGAAAACAAGTATTTCTTCTCATTTACGTGTTCCTTGTTGTAGCTCCTGAAATTAAGATGGTAATTTAACCCATATCTGTGATTTTGTAAAAGAAAACGTTGCTGATGGCAGTATTGAAAGTGTCCTTGACATTATTGATTGATGGGATCGCTTGTCTTTCTTAAAGTACAGGCCCTCATTTTATCGTTCTTAGTTTCTTAATTCCTTCAGTCTTATCCAGGGAATGTCCGACTCGTTGGCTGAACGGTCAGCGTACTGGCCTTCGGTTCAGAGGGTCCCGGGTTCGATTCCCGGCCGGGTCGAGGATTTTAACCTTAATTGGTTAATTCCAATGACACAGGGGGCTGGGTGTATGTGTTGTCTTCATTTCATTTCATCCTCATCACGACGCGCAGGTCGCCTACGGGAGTCAATTAGAAAGACCTGCACCTGGCGAGCCGAACCTGTCCTGGGATATCCCGGCACTAAAAGCCATACGACATTTCATTTTTTTTTACCCAGGGAATGGTTGCTCAACCACTGAACAACGGTTTAATCAAACTCTTTTCGCGACTGTCTGAGAAAGTTACACACTACTCTATGATAATATACTAGCATAAATTAAGCCATAATACAGATATATTCCACATTATACATAGTGAACTATCCTACTGAGATATCTCACGTCATCTTCTCATTGGAGTGTGCGCACTTCGGAATACACATACGAAAAGGCGAGTAGTGACCTACTGGACGAAGAGCTACTCACTATCTCACTTTGAGCAGTGAGTACACACTTATACTGCTTTACGTTTAGAATAAACTAGCCAGTCTATAATTTGGGGTTTTGAAGGCACACTTATATATGTAATCCATATTATGTCTGTCATTCATAGTGATATTGAGGAAACGATAATGTTTCAACACCTGTATTTTGTACCAATTATAGACTGTTACCTCGCCGTTACTAGAAAAATAGAGTGAACCTTTTTCGAGCAAGACTTTTGTTCTTTAAAACAAATACGTTTAAAAGCGAAGTGATTGTTTCATATTCAGCATGATGCGTAGGCACACAGCTATATTTATCGACATGAGTCTATAACTACGTAAATGTAAATCCTGACTTCTGTTGCCTTCCACATACATACTGAGAAAACTGGAACGTTTGAGAGACTTCAACCGGCACCAGATATAATTGGAAGAACAGTGCAATGATGACCATCATACTTGAATTATGTAGTGAATAATACTCTTTCAATGAAGTGAAGGAATCATTTCTTTTCCATTCTGGCGTATTAAAACGCATTATCTCCATGGATAAGCATGAGAGAGAACATCTTGTGCTGAGTTTGAGGAATGACGTCTTAATAAATATACATCGTGAATGCTTCGTTGTAGATGTTCTTACGGTAGAGGTATGCTCCGGGTGAGATGAAATTCGTATGCTTAGTCCTTTCTCAATACAATTTCTCTCATTCATCGATGTGAAATAGTCATTTTGTTGCGTATATTAAAATTAACGTCATCTATTAGCATAATACCGAACAAATTCCTACAGTCTGCTTTGAACATTTCGTATATTGAAAGTAAGCAAGTAGAAAAAATAATTAATATACTGGCATCAGACTGAACCAAGTCCTGCTGCCTGGTTTGATGTGTTCGCATTACAGCAGTGGCGTCTGTTCAGGGGACGTTCGTACGCTGTGTGCCGCGTTGTTTTCTTGTGTTTGTGTTATAGCACCTTTAACGCAGGACATTTGTTTTCTATAGCCATTTACTAGTATGTTTGTGAAGTGTAGTAAAATGGTATTGATTTCATAACAACGAGTGACATGCCTGAAACATTTTATTTATTGAACATCTTACTGTCGAACCCTCTATCAAAATACACTTATGAAGAACGATGTGTCTCGCAGCAGCCAGCTAATCATAATTTTCCAGTACTGTGTTCAAGATAGGATGGAAGAAAGTTTCGTAGGTTTCTACGATGTCCCAAGTGATAAAATAGTGCAGTTTTGGTATGTATCATTTGTATGGTTTTCGTGGAGTTGTAAAGCAGTTTTGCCCTTACGCGATATTTATTCACTGCTACGCACACCAGTTTAATCTAGTGTTTATATATGATTCAAGAACAATGAAACATGTACGTTTATTATTTATGATTTAATGGCATTTCAGGTTTTTTCAGCAAGTCACCAAAGCACATCTTATTGCTTACTAAAAAGGAATTTAAGTTTCATCAGGTCTGCGCTACAAGATGGAAGTTTAACTCGAGGACCAATACAACTACAATTAAATATTTCTATGGGTTGTACCAAGTTCTTAACGCAATAATTAACGACGAAAATACTTACTGAGTCTACGACACCGTACGTCGTTCAAGGGAACTGATTAAGTACATAGATGACGCAAACGTTGTATACCTGTTGTGCGCTTACGAGGCCTACTTTGTTCACATCGACGCTTTGTTAAAAATTCTGCAGTCAGTAGTTAAAATACATGCTTGGTTCAATGAAATACAATTCGCAATTGCAAATGTAAAGAATATAATTCCTCAGGCTTTGATTGATGAGCGTGTGCTAAAATGTGTCATTGAATGAGGAGCTGCATTAAGACCTCCCCTCCCCCTTCCCCCCATTGTTTAACCGTTTTCTCCCATATTCAATAAGAAATCTACTTTTCCAGTTGATGTTCTAGAAAATGTTACCTGGTACACTGAAGATTCGTGTTGCTCCATTTCCAACTGCAAAAATGTATCACTCATCCAACATGTTAATTAATTAATTAATTAATTTCGTGTGGCTATTTCTAGCCGAGTGCAGCCCTTGTAAGGCAGACCCTCCGATGAGGGTGGGCGGCATCTGCCATGTGTAGGTAACTGCGAGTTATTGCGGAGGAGGATAGTGTTGTGTGTGGTTTGTGAGTTGCAGGGATGTTGGGGACAGCAAAAATACCCAGCCCCCGGGTCATTGGAATTAACCAATGAAGGTTAAAATCCCCGACCCAGCCGGGAATCGAACCCGGGACCCTCTGAAGCAAAGGCCAGTACGCTGACCATTCAGCCAACGAGTCGGACATCCAATATGTTTATTGTCGTTTACATCTCTGCTTAACAGATTTATCCACCAAGACCCACTAATACGAACTACGTGTAAGCACGGCTGAAAGTGATAGGATAATGTTAATTTGTAGCGGAGTTTCCTTTATTAATTATTTTAACAATATCGATCTAGGCTTATAAACATATGTAATTACCGCCATGGGCATCTAAAATTGGTACAATAAGCATTGACTATTGCTGAACTTTCCATCGTATTTGATTATATATCATTATCAGTCACATACTTCGAGAATGTTCCTTGTTAGACAGACTTTGATATTCTGTATAGAGCTGGCTTAGCATCCTATAGATTGTCTGTTATTCCCAGTTCATAATGATTTGATTCCTATTACTTTTGCCTGAGAGAATATGCTGAAGAATTGTAGTCACCATCAGCCCATATTTAATGGAAACCTGTGCTAGAAGTGCAGTCGAAATATGAATGGTGTTTTAATGACAGACTTGACAAATTCGATTCTGAAACTGTGTCTCCATGTCTCTATTAGCTCAGTAATATTGTCATGATATGACGGAGAAATGGACTGACAGATTTCAAAGACCATTATGTAGTTAACTCAGAAATCCTCTTTTCATCAAATTACAGCGCACTGAATGGTACGTACAAGTACTGTATTACGTGCGAGATGGAAACTATAAGTATTATAATGGTAGCGAAGGATTATTGGATGAAGCAGCTTTAAATTCGTATTGTAATACGAGAAACCATAAAACTGTCAAAGCGTTGTGAAGTACGATGTAACATATGGAGTAAGAGACAGATAGATAATTGGTATTTCGCCAAGTGTAGCTCAGTTACGCTATGACGGTGGGTGAAGAATAATTCAAATATACGGCTTAGACCACAAAAGACTCGACAAAAATTAAGACCAAAATGTTGCTGTGAAAATTCTGTCAAACATTATTTAAGCAACAATCACAGAAAAAATGAATTGCACAAAATATTGTAACGAATCGGGGGTGGTAAATGAAGACACAACACTGGATGCGTTTACTCTTTTTTGACTAACTCCGATAATTATTTACACAAAAACACATATAATTACACCAGTTTGCGAGTACTCTGACTGTTCCGTCACACTAATTCTTCACTCTATCGATATTATTATTATTATTTATTCTTTCTTCTTTATGCCCACTCAAAGAGCGTGTTTGAACTTGTTCATTGGCCTGATGGTTTTCGCCTCTTTATTCTCCCAGAATCTCTTCATGAATGCACTGTGCTGCATCTTGCGTTTCTCTACGAATGTGTGTTTGGTTACTATTATACTAAAGTGCTCCGCGATCTTCTGTGATGTTGTCCGTGATATTAACTTATTGGAGGTCCGGTTTATTTTCTTCTAGGCAGTTTATTTGACCTTCACTGAGTTGATTATTATAAATAATATTTTTGTTAGGCTGCCGCTGCCAATTCTGTAGATAAGGCCATAGAATTTAAGGCGTCTCTTGTGTACGGCATCAGTGAACCTGTCATTTACTGAGTAGTTGTGCGCTGTTCTTCTCTTAATCCACATCTCCTTTTCTCTCGTGGGACCATATATTTTCCGTGGAATTTTCCTTTGTTGCTTTTCAATTTCTCTATATTTTAAGAATCTGTTATACGTCGTACCGACTCATATAGGTCTTACGGCGACGATGGGATAGGAAATGACTGGGAGTGGGAAGGAAGCGGCCGTGGTCTTAATTAAGGCACAGCCCCAGCATTTGCCTGGTGTGAAAATAGGAAACCACGGAAAACTATCTTCAGGGCAGCCGATAGTAGGGTTCGACCCCACTGTCTCCCGGATGCAAGCTCAAAACTGCGCGCCGTTAACCGCACGGCCAACTCGCCCGGTTTCTATAATTTTAATGTCTTCAAAAGGATACATTTTCTGAGGCATATAAAGCTTCCGGAAAAACAACTATCTTGTAATGTTGTAATTTTGCATTATGCGATATGACTCCCTTGTTGTAGTAATTCCACGTTAGTCTGTACGCCTCATGATGTTTAGTGGCTCTTTCTATGTTGGCCCTAATGTCTAGTCCCGATGGTAGTATGATTTCTCCAAGGTATTTATGGAGGACGCCTGTGAAATTGTGCCGTTTTCCACCTCTTGCTGAGTTTTTCTGCTACTTTGACTTAGATATTCCATGAACTGGGTTTTTTCTTACTATATCTGGAGACCTGACTTTGATACTGTATTGTGTAATCTCTCAATGGCGTATTTGGTTTCACCTCTGGTCTTAGTAATGATTGCTAGATCATCAGCAGCAAAAGCTGACATTTCACATTGACTTTGCTTCCCAAGTTTCCGATCCTCACATCTTTTATGCCCATCTCCCATTTTCTAGTAACTTTGTTTAGAACTAAGTTCAATAGAGTAGAGGAGATGCCGTCTCCTTGACGAACGCCCACACATATTTCAAAAGATTCAGACATTTTCCCAAGGATTTCACTTCAGAATTCGAATCCGTGAGAGTTTCCCGGATTAGTTCCCTGGTCTTTCTGTCCATTATGAGTTCTTATAGAGTATCAAAAACGGCATGTCTGTCCGCAGAATCATACGCCTTCTTAAAGTCCACAAAAGTGACGATCGTTCCGGTAAATCGGCGGATCCTTAATATCGTCTTCAAATTCCATATTTGTTCAGCACATGATGGACCTTTCCTGAAACCCGCTTGGTATTCGCCGTAAGGTGATCGATCTGTTTTTCTAAGCGATTTGAGGGAGCATTAGAAAGAGTTTTGTATGTGATCGGCAGGGAGAATCTTCCTCTGTACTTGCTTGGATCCGCCTTGTCACCTTTTTGTGCAATGGGTGAATTAATGTGTATTTCCAATCCTGCGGGATCGTTTTAGTTTCCCAAATTTCTACTAAGATTTCATTAATTCTGCTTACGAGTTCATGTCCTAGTTTCCATATCTCCGCGGTGATGCCATCCTCTCCAAGAGCTTTATTATTTTTAAGCGATCGCATTATCTCTGCTGTTTCCTGTATTTTCAGGGGTTGTGAATCAGGGTTCGGCATGGGAATTTAGATGTGTAGTATTTCTTTGAAGATCAAAGCTGAGGAGGTTTTATTATTATTATTATTATTATTATTATTATTATTATTATTATTATTATTATTATTCATACGCTTCTCCACAGGAAATATGGGTAGTAATGGGGCACGGGATGCACCAAGTGCCTTACATAATTAAAGTATTTACACATTATAACACAAACATTGATGTACAGGTATATACAAAACTGTAGATCACGGGATCTTCATTCTTGCGAGAGGAACGATCGCACAACGTTGCATGTTGACAGGACAGAATGTGGCATAATTTTGTAGATGTTCGGTGGAAGACCCAGTTCTCGCAGACTCTTGTGAAGTGTGTGTGGAATGAGGCCGTTGATTGACAGAATCACAGGAACTATTCGTACCAGTTTCATCTTCCAGATCCTCTCTATCTCTTCTGAAAGTTCTTTGTTCTTGGATAATTTTTCACTGTACTTCCTGTCAATGTTGGTATTATTATTATTATTATTATTATTATTATTATTATTATTATTATTATTATTATTATTATTATTATTATTATTATTTTCAACCGCGTCTGATTCATTCCTATGAGGACGCGCTGTTTGTCCCAATTTACTCCTCTTCATACGAACACAACATATCACTAACCATCACTGAAACACACTGTAGTATATACGACATATCCATTCAAATGGGATTAATGTCACGAAGGGCATCCAGTCATAAAACCGTATCAAATCCACACATAGTTCATACCCCAAGAAATTAAGGAAAAGGCCATGAAGTAGTTTTTAACAAATTGCTTCACGTCGTACACCGACTAAGATGAACTGGCGGAAAAGTACATACCCAAACACCGAGAAGGGGTTGTGCTAGATTAACGATCGTTGATAGGCGTGTTCATGCGTCTGAAAGACGCCGTTGATTCAAATTCCCCGCAAATCGCATTAGCGTGGCGCTAGTAACGGCCCCATGACATTGCACATCAGGTTTGCTTTAAATACGGGCTCTACTATGCGAAAACGTGTCTGTGTGTGGATCAAAGTGCCTTTGCCGAGGAAGAGGCCAGTATCAACAGCTCACTGCGGTTGAACGAGGCCGTATGATAGGGTTACGTGAAGATTGATATTCTTTCCGCGCTATTGCAGAACGAGTGGGCAGGAATGTCTCCAGTGTCATTGCGTGCTAGCAGCAGTGGTCACAAAAAGTTACGCTCGCAAGAAGACCAGGCTCCGGACGTTCCCCTGGCACTACCCAGTTGGAGGGCTGCCGTATTCGGCGTATGGCTGTGGCGCAGCGGATTGCGTCTGCAACAACAAATCGAGCGGCAGTTGGCACCACAGTGACGCAACGAACTGTTGCTTGAAGGACAGCTTCGAGCCAGACGCCCTGCGGCGTGTATTCCATTTACCCCAAACCACCGCCGTCTGCGACTTCATTGGTGTCAAGCGAGAGCTCATTGGAGGATGGAGTGGAGGTGCGTTGTGTTTTCAGATGAAAGTCAGTTCTGCATTGGTGCCAGTGATGGCCGTGTGTAGGTCGGAAGGAGGCGAGGTGAGCGCCTGAATTCCACCTGTCTGCGGCGTCGACACACTGGACCTTCGTACACTGGGATTTCTGGTCTGGGAAGCAATTTCCTATGACAGAAGGAGCACTCTCGTGGTTATCCAACGCACCCTGACTGCAAATGTCTACGTCCGTCTGGAGATTCGATCTGTTGTGCTGCCATTCATGAACAGCATTCCCGGGGGTGTTTTCCAGCAGGATAATGCGCGCTCCCATGCCGCAATCGTAATCCAACGTGTTCTACAGAGTGTCGACATGTTGCCTTGGCCTGCTCGATCTCCCGATCTGTCCCCAATCGAGCACGTATGGGATATCATTGGACGGCAACTCCAGCATCATCCACAACCGGCAATAATCGTCCCTGTATTGACTGACAAATTGCAAAAGGCATGGTACTCCATCCCACAAGTTGACATCCGGCACATTTACGACACAATGCATGCACGTTTGCATGCGTGCTCAACACTCAGGCGAATACACCGGTTTTTAATGGCAAATTTGCGATGGCTTTTCTCGCGCAGATATTAACCTGTAGTCTTGTACCTCTAATCAATTAAATATGCTACCTCGACTAATATATTGCCAAAATTTCCGTATTCTACATTCCTTATTTCATGGTGTTTGGATATTTCCTTCCAGCAGTATAGGTTTAATGGCGACGATGCGTTAGTAAAGGGCTATGAGTGGGAAGGAAGCGGCCGTGGCCTTAAAAGGCACATCCTGGTGTGAAGATGGGAACCAAGGAAAACCATATACAGGGCTGCCGACAGTGGGGTTCAAACCCAATACTTCCCGAATGCAAGTTCACAGCTGCGTGACCCTAACCTCACTGCCAACTTGTTCAGTAAGTGCTAGTTTAATAGACTCAGCAGTGACGGAATTCCGCCCTATAAAGGGATCTTAAATTAGCCGATAAATTATCTGACAAGTTTCTCGCTTACAACGAGTACCTAGTTATCTACGCAACGCAGTCAATCAAATATTGAATTGCTCCGTGAATATCTTTGTGATTGCTTTGTAATGATTATGCTGTACTATTTTGCTACTTTGTAATTTTTTAGGAATTCCTGAGTGACAGAATTATAAATATGTTATGATACCTGTAAGGGAATATTGTATGTCTTCCTCCGTAAGTTTTTCATGAATTTCAGTACGATTTCTGGTAATTATAACAATACAAATATTTACCAGCAAGTAAGACAATTTATGGAGAGCGAAATTCCACCATATCGGTCTTTCTGAAAATCATAAAAAGTTATTTAAGAAATACAGAAATAATAATAATTTCATTTTTAAATTGTAATTGGATATTTATTTTGCTATTTGTTTTGCGTCAGACTGACACGAACAGGCCTTACGATTGTGATAGAATAGGACGGAGCAAGGAACGTAAAGAAAGCGATCGTTTGCATTTACCTGGTGTGAACATGCGAAATCATGGGAAACAATCTTCTGGTCTGCCGACAGTAGGGGGTCTAACCTAGTATCTCCCTAATACAAGCTCACAGCTACCCGACCAAACCCAATTTTTTGTGTCATGTTTTCATGCATATCTTATTTTCTTCTTTCGTTATTATTTAGTTCCTTCTGTTGATGTAATTTCATGTAATATTTATATAACGCATTTATTTTAAATTAGTTACTGTACTAGTGCACCGGGTTATTTCCCGTTTACACTGTGTTTGGTAATAACAATAAGAAGAATACTTTATGTATCTTCTTCAGACACTCCGACATGGAGAACGTTTTCCAGATTTTATACATACATACATACATACAGAGAGAGGCGCACAAAAGGGCCTCTCACCTGATAAACTGAGGCTAATTTACTCAGAAACGTCGCATGCAGTTCAGAGAGACACACAAATAAATAGTTCGTTTGGCAAGCTAAATTATGGTGTAAGCTAGCCCCAGCCAGACAGGTGACTCTGACGTGCGCTTCTCTATAGAATGTATTCCTTTTGTTCAGCACCTTGTCTCATAGCAATTTCTTTGTTTCAGGTAAGTTCGATATACTTTACCCCGTCTGTCCCTTGAGGATGATGTCAACTCTCTAAGGTAAGATGATGATAATCAAACTAGCACATTAATAGTGGATTCTTATTCAATGAAATACACTTTAAGTGTTCGAACTTAATTTGAAGTTATCTAAGTGTTTTAGGCGTCTTAACGGATATGTTAAAATTACTGACCTACATTCACGATTTAATTATGTCCATTTAATGTCAGAAACTTAGAGGGTGCTAGCGATATATGGAAATCGTGAAGTATGCTACTGTTCATTAAAATCAGAACACCTAATATGTGGGGAGCTACAATGTTAATTTTCGCGGGGTGTGTACAATCGGCAATATTGATGACGTGATTACTAGCATTTCGGAGTGCTCTGTCCTACAGAGTCACCGCAACCAGAAAATTGTGTGGTTAACTTTAGAGTCTGATGTACGCGTCGAGGCATTGGAAAATCGTTATTCTCAGTCTTATTTAACTTGAGGTCCTCAGGACTGAGTGAGAATATCAGTTGATGGTCATCAGGTAATAAGAAAGCCACGTGTTCCGGTTAATTACTTTCGTCTTAATGCACATACTAATCTACAACACAGCACAAAAACCCGGAATGTATATCTGTAAAATCAGAAGTAAGTTTAAAATTAAAATTCAGGAAACTCAATCGTCAAAAATTACCAGTGTTTCGTCGTCAAAAGTAAGTTTGTTTGTTCGTTATAAAGATCTACACAACTCCACTGATCAGTAGCAAAATTTGCACCAAGATTCGTGAGGCACTCGGACTGGTCATAGAGGTATTTATATTGTCAAATATTTAATAAAATAAAATAGGTCATAAAATCATTGCTGCAGTGCCAAAATCGCGAATGTTAAAGCGCTCTTTCTACCCACTATTTCCCTTAAGACTGGTCACGCCTCCCAGCTACATACTGACATGCACTCCATCAGAATATTGTCGTTGTGTTCATATTCCTATGCTACAGTGTGAAGGGAAATGAAAAATAAGTACATCATTCTCTAGGAGAGGGCTAGGAGAGGGTAAGTATGTCATGTAAAGGTTTAATGTTTTGACGCCATTTTTGGTACCAAAACTACCGAGCTCGATAGCTGCAGTCGCTTAAGTGCGGCCAGTGTCCAGTATTCGGGAGATAGTGGGTTCGAACCCCACTGTCGGCAGCCCTGAAGATGGTTTTCCATGGTTTCCCATTTTCACATCAGGCAAATGCTGGGGCTGTACCTTAATTAAGGCCACGGACGCTTCCTTCCCACTCCTAGCCCTTTCCTGTCCCATCGTCGCCGTACGACCTCTCTGCGTCGGTGCGACGTAAAGCAACTTAAAGAAAAGTACCAAAACTCTTAACGTATAGACTAGGCAAACGAATAGCATTCAACCTAAAATAGCTAAAACCGAGCTCGACAGCTGCAATAGTTTTAGAGCCCAGTGTCCATTATTTAGGAGATAGTGGGTTCGAACCCCACTGTCGGTAGCCCTGAAGACGGTTTTCCGTGGTTTACCATTTTCACACCAGGCAAATGCTGGGACTGTACGTTATTAAGGCTACAGCCGCTTCCTTCCCACTCCTAGCCATATCCTGTCCTCTCGGCGTCATAAGACGTATCTGTGTCCGTGCGACGTAAAACAATTTGTAAAAAAAAAAGCTAAAAATATCTATGATACAATATAGTAATTTGTTTTCTGGAAATTTAACCTCAAATCCGTAATTGAGTATCAAACGATTGCTTATGCACGTCATATTTTCGTAATTTATGTCATTTCTGTATGAATAATTGAACCAATTTCAACCAGACTAACTTCCAAATTGAATTATGAACATATATAAGTAACTTTCAAAGCAATCCTAGAATTATTTCCTCTTACCAATTACTTTACCACAGCCGTACATTGCAGCAATTAGAAAGCCTGCTCTGAATCTCTCACCTTTACACCATCATTACAGAAAATCATAGCGGAGATTAATTTTTTCTCATTCTCATTGTTAGTTATAGGTAGCTTGCTCCTGGTATGAGATTCCTAGGAATTTATATATTTACTTTCTCAATAGCGTGACACGTAATGTTTTCTTATCCTAAGAGTATTACTAACGATTTCACGGTTAGATAAATTACGAATCGATATCAATAATTCGCATTAAATACAAACAGTTACCTTACTACAGAGAAATAAATGTAATTCCAATTTCATTTTTTTATATAATTGAAAATATTTGTTGGTACGATGCGAGTATAACATTCTTTTACCGCAACAGATCATGCGTATTATTCCATTATCTCCAAACTTTGCAACATGAACAACGTGATAAATTCCGGGTAGAGCCCACGGATAATTGCTAGTGATAAATACAACTCTCTTCATAGGGTCCCTGTCAGGAAGGACAATCGGTCCTAAAATAGGTCATTCGCAACTGAGATACTTGCGTTCTTCGCTGCACCACGGTAATTTAGTAGCCATGTGCTTGGGTATCCATCGTAATGATGAGGAGATATAAACTTGTACATAATCCAGAGTGTAATATACGTTGAAATACTGTAACAGCTGACATGAATGAACGTGTAACATTGCTCTACCGTGGTGCTACCTTCTTCACGGTACTGCCTGATCGGCCAAAGTCATCCTGATAAAAGTTGTGGGAGGAGGACAGGGATAGGGAAGTCTAGAAAGGGAGACGAGAATACCTAATATTTGCCTTAACCCAGAACTTCACTTTTTATAATGCTATAACATATATCATACAATCAAGAAATATACGTTTATTTATTTCTTATTTTAATGCTGAATTAATATTTATACTTAATGTAATTAACCCTGTAAATTATATTTAAATGTGTTCCCATATTAGAAGTTTCGATAGTTTTTACACCTGGAATGGATCGAAGGGATACGGGCATATAAGTAACAGCCGGAAAGGATAAATCTGCTTCATGCTCATGAGAACTCCAAAGTTGCATTGGGTCTGGTCAGCACTTGAAAGTAGACTACACCGGAAAAATAACTCGCTACCCAAACACCAGAAATTTCCGGCTTAGGTTGTTTTATCTGTGGTCCCTAAATAATCTCGGCACTAAATTAGGTCATTAACGTTCAAGAAACAGGCACTTACGGCGATGACAGAATGAATTCTTTGCGCAAGCTTATTTGCGGAAGGATTCGAATTTGAAGAATGAACGGTTACAGGAGACTAAGAAGAAGAAGTAGAAGAAGGAGAAGAAGAGGAAGAAGAAGACGAAGAAGAGAAACATCGTACTTTATGCAAATTCATGACACAGTACCCAATAGAAACCAAACTAGGAACCTGCGTGTTGGTTTAGTATGCCTGATACCGAGCTCGATAGCTGCAGTCGCTTAAGTGCGGCCAGTATCCAGTATTCGGGAGATAGTAGGTTCGAACCCCACTGTCGGCAGCCCTGAAAATGGTTTTCCGTGGTTTCCCATTTTCACACCAGGCAAATGCTGGGGCTGAACCTTAATTGCCACGGCCGCTTCCTTCCCACTCCTAGCTCTTTCCTGTCGCCATAAGACGTATCTGTGTCGGTGCTACGTAAAGCAACTAGCAAAAAAAAAAAAAAAAAGGGTATGCCTGATGATAATTTTTGTCAGATCCTTCTTTCCGTGTCATCGAAGGATACTGATCATGCCCTCATTCTCTCCAAAATAATAATAATATTATTGGCTTTATATCCCACTAACTAACTTTTTCAGTTTGCGGAGACGGCGAGGTACCTGAATTTTGTCCCACAGGAGTTCCTTTTAAGTGCCACTAAATCTGCCGTCCGAACGCTGACGTATTTGAGCACATTCAAATACCACCGGTCTCAGCTAGGATCGACCCTGTCAAGCTGGGGTCAGAAGGCCAGTGCCTCAGCCGTCTGAGCCACTCAGCTCGGCCCGTCAGAATAAGTAACGATGCGTCATCCGTCAAGGTACTTACGTTCTTCGCTGCACCACGGTAATTTAGTAGCTATGTGCTGGGGTATCAATCGTAATGATGAGGAGATATAAACTTGTACATAATCCAGAGTGTAATATACGTTGAAATACTGTAACAGCTGACATGAATGAACGTGTAACATTGCTCTACCGTGGCGCTACCTTCTGCACGGTACTGCCTGATCGGCCAAAGCCATGCTGGGAAAGCAGTCTTCTCTCCGTGGAACCTCCTTCTGATGACATGTCGTGTGTCACAACCGGCTTTGTACCATTCCACTGACATCGTGCATGTCTCTGTCGGATGTGACTGTCAGTCACGCGGATAATATGACCTCTATTGTAGTCCCTAATGTGCTCGTACGGCTGCGTCACACGAACACAAACGTGCAGTAGTCCAGCACGTCAAGTAATTATTCATTTATTTTACGCCTGGTATATGAAACATCTGCATTTCATTTCTTTTTCCTTTAAAGGGTTATAAGAAGAAGATTTCAGAATATTTCTTCACGTAAGAAACAAACTATAATTAGCAGCTTTCTTACTGAAAATAAGCCACTTTCCTGTCTCAGATTACAATGTATATTGTTACATAATTTCAGTGGACTGGGCGAGTTGGCCGTGAGGTTAGAAGAACACAGCAGTGAACGTGCATCCCGGAGATAGTGCGCTGGAACCCCATTGTCGACAGCCCTGAAGATGGTTTCCCGTGATTTTCCACAAGCGAATGTTGGGGCTAAACCTTAATTTTTTTTTGCTAGTGGCTTTACGTCGCACCGACACGATAGGTCTTATGGCGACGATGGGATAGGAAAGGCCTAGGAGTTGGAAGGAAGCGGCCGTGGCCTTAATTAAGGTACAGCCCCAGCATTTGCCTGGTGTGAAAATGGGAAACCACGGAAAACCATTTTCAGGGCTGCCGATAGTGGGATTCGAACCTACTATCTCCCGGATGCAAGCTCACCTTAATTAAGGCCACGGCCACTTCCTTCCCACTCCTAGGTCCTTCATATCCCATCGTCACCATAAGACCTACCTGTGCCGGTGCGACGTAAAACAAATTGCCAAAAAACGTTCAGTGATTTATAAGCGTCCTTAGTTGATTTTTCAGTATTTTTACGTCGCATGGATTTATGGCGACGATGAAATACGAAAGGTTTAGGTGTAGGAAGAAAGCGACCATGGCCCCATTAAGGTACAGCCCCAACATTTCCTTGGTGTATAAAAGAAACGACGGACAGCCACCTTCAGAGCTGCTGAAAGTGGGGTTCGAACCCACTATCTTCTGATTTTAAGCTGGCAGATACATGACCCAAATAACGCAACCACTCACTCGGTCCGGGTCCTTAATTGAATTTCGTGCATTTTCAGTTATTAATCTAAATATCACCAGTATGAGGCCTATAGCCACTCAAAGAAACGAATGGACACTTCCTTAATAATTTTTGGCTAAGTCCCAACTGCGGGCTTAGATAAGAAGCTTGCGAGGTTATTCTACTGATCCCCTTGAATTCTGGCTCTGAATTCGAAAACTAAATGAAAGGAAGTAAGAAATTGCTACGAGATTAACTCCAGTCTCTACAAATTTAAACAAATGGCATTGCATGAGAAAGAAGCTGCGTGTTAGCTGTAGGGGTAGAGACCTTGGGTTTAAGCAACACCGCCTAGATATAAGGCCTGTGCATGGTGTCGAGGCTTGCAGTGGTGTCTCAACGGCGTACTTGCAGCCAGCGTCTTGGAAATGTGTAGCAATCCAACTGATGAGCCCACTGCTACACTGGGGCGAACCGCTGGAAAACTCACGATTGGAAAATTCTAAAGAGCTTATATGTTTTTTACATTTCCAATCGATGAAATTAAATTATGGTTTCCTTCTAGGAACCTTAATTTTGATGCATCATTATTTGCTCATGTAGTCGACTGTTCATAATGTCCATTAGTGTAAATGTACAATAGTCATCCACGTCCCTTTCGTTCTGCTCCAGTGATTGGTTTGAAATGGAAGTTAACGAATGATAGCAAATAGGTTTATTGCTAAGAGTTGTTATTTTGTCTTATTTTGAGTCCCGTACTATACTGAAATTGTGTGAGAATGTATCTTACGAAGTCACCTTCTCCCAGTAAATTATGCTAGTTCGTTTGTTTTCTTTTGTTCGTTTATATTTATCTCGATTGCTTACCATATTGTTATTCCAAAGCGGTGTACAGGACGAGTTGGCCGTGTGGTTAGGGGCGCGCAGCTATCAGCTTTCATCCGGGACACAGCGGTTTCGAACCCCACTGTTGGAAGACCTGAAGATGGTTTTCTGTGGTTTCCCATTTTCACACTAAGCAAAATTAATTAATTAAGGTTCCGTCTCTGTAGTGTAGTGGTTAGTGTGATTAGCTGCCACCCCCCAGAGGCCCGGGTTCGATTCCCGGCTCTGCCACGAAATTTGAAAAGTGGTGCGAGGGCTGAAACGGTGTCCACTCAGCCTCGGGAGGTCAACTAAGTAGAGGTGGGTTCGATTCCCACCTCAGCCATCCTGGAAATGGTTTTCTGTGGTTTCTCACTTCTCCTCCAGGTAAATGCCGGGATGATACCTAACTTAAGGTCACGGCCGCTTCCTTCCCTCTTCCTTGCCTATCCCTTCCAATCTTCCCATCCCCCCGCAAGGCCCCTGTTCAGCATAGCAGGTGAGGCCGCCTGGGCGAGGTACTGGTCATCCTCTCCAGTTGTATCCCCCGACCCAGAGTCTAAAGCCCCACGACACTGCCCTTGAGGCGGTAGAGGTGGGATTCCTCGCTGAGTCCGAGGGAAGAACCACCCCTGGAGGATAAACAGATTAAGAAGAAGAAGAAGAAGAATGAGTGAAGGCCACGGCCATTTCCTTTCCACTCCTAGGTCTTTCCTGTAGGCTGCCATCGTCGCCATAAGACCTATCTGTGTCGGTGCAACGTAAAGCAGATTGTAACTACAATCAAAAGCGGTGTAGGAGCAACATTCACTAACTCTTTTCAAATGTAATACGTTTCCCGTTTTCTTAAATGCACGTACATTTTATCCAGTATAGGACGTACACGATGAGGTTCACTAACCAGACTGACAAACTATTAATTGATAAGCTTTAACTACCATATATTTTATACTGTGTCATTCAACAGCCCCTTCCAATATCGTTTGCTGCAGCCCAACTAATGTGTACAGGATTATAGAGGTGCTATTCCCCTGCAGGCGTACTCTATGGTACTACTGTTCAGTGAGGATATTTTGCACATGATTCAGAACCCTAGCGAAATGTTATATCATCCGTTCGAAACATGACGCCTTGAAATCATGTAGCAGCGTCCTTTTACCATGTAACTATGTTAATGTGTCGTGCGTAGTGACCGGGTGTAACGAAGAGGGGAATAAATGCAAATACTACGTAACAGTGCAGTAATTACTGTCTCAAACACCGAACCGAATGGCGCAAGTCCTCTACTCTCGTTGCACTACGAGCATGTTTCCAGCAGTGTAGCGCAGCGGACGTGGTTAGGTGTTCGCCTATCAGTCGACGGAATGTGCCAGCGGCGGTTGGAATCCTGCATCATTCAAATATTCTTTCATCGGTATGATATTGTTTGAATACATAAACACCGGCCAACGTTTGCCACATTAAAACAGTGGAATGACGATGTTATTCATCTTGTTCCCCGCGCATACTCCGCTGATTAGAGCCTGAATGTACTGCAACCTATGCTATCATTCGGCATGTTTTCCATAGAGGAAAACGTTGACATGCTCCTCATTTATGGGGAAGCAAGACAAAACGCGTGCGAGGCACTACATCTGTACCAGGAACGGTATCGCGACAGGCAACACCCGGCTGCTACGACATTCGGTCTTGTTGAAAGACGCCTAAGGACAGCAGGCGTGATTTCCAACCAGTCACCAGTCCGCGATAGACCCGTTGTATCGGGTGAAACAGAAGAGGCAGTTCTGGAGGGCAATTTCACGATGGGTGAACACCAGCTAACCATCCGTCTGGTGAATACTGCATGCACATACATTTCACCCATACCATCTTGAGATAAACCAAGAGCTCCAAAGGTGGGATTTAGAAACTCGAATACAGTGTGTCGGTGGCTACTAAGCAGGCTAGACAATGATGCACCATTCGTATCACATATCAGTACTCGGATGAATTGCGTTGCCACAATAATGGGAACGTCAGTCGCCCCAACATGCACTCTTGGAGTCCAGACAATCCTCACTGGGTACGAGAGGTGGCCCTTCAAGTACAATGGGAGTGAATTTGTGGTGTGGAATCTTGAGGGATTATTTATTAATTATTATTATTATTATTATTATTATTATTATTATTATTATTATTATTATTATTATTATTATTATTGTACCGGCTGGTACACCTATACGCCGCACATTTGAATTTTCCGCCTTAAAGTACGCCTCTACAGCTGAAACTCTGAACTTTAAAACTGAATTAATTCAACCATTGATCTGAAGATGTCACTGTGTGTATTTCGATTAGTTTTGTTTTTCATTGATCAAGAAGTCTGGACATTCTCTTATAGATGTCACTGCCAAAAAAAACTATGATCACGCACCCTGGTGCGAAGTGAAGGAACTTTTTTGAAGAAATTTTGTATTCAGAAGTTTTGGTCTTTACTAAATTTTGTTCTTTCATCTGTGGGTTGGCAATATTAATTTTTCTTTTCGCCAGTTTTGAACTTAGCCATTCCCGAATTTCTTTAATTAATTTTGGACCAATCGGGTCTTTCTTCCTCAATTTTTGATCTGTAACTTTTAAACGACCAATAAACGTCTGTGGGTGTGTCTTAATCATTCACGAAAGGTCTCGAATCTTCCACGAGGGTATAAAAACTGCTGATTTTCTTGTCTCCCGGCCACTTCAACAACATCTTGCTTAGTGTATAGAAACATAGCAGGGGGCGGGTAGCGCCTCTTCCTTCAGGCGGCAGCTCTTCAACAAGGTAATGGCCTTTAACACCTTTCTTTTCTCCTTGCTAGCTCAGCAGTTTAACCCGCGGGGCAGGTCCAAAACCTTTAATATGTAACCTTTAACTTAAAACATGTAAATCTGTTTCCATCTTTGTAAAACTTCATATATCTTTAAATGTAAATCGGGGATAGAGAGTGCCTTACCCTCTCGAGCTCCCCTTCATCTTGAGTTGAGGTGACTACGTTTTCACTACCGATTTTCTACTCTTAATGTCTTAATATTTTCTTATACGAGTCACCTCCCTAGCTTGGGAATAGCCCCTGTGTCAGCGGCCTAGTGCCCCTTAGGTTTTATATTTTTCATGTAGGAGCGCAAGCAACGCCTCCATTCACATTGGTATTTTGGGCCATTTAATTAGCCTTTTATTTTTCCTTTAAGGACCTGTAGGGTGGGTACGAGATACCCCTGTTTAATTGTTGTATGTTGTGCCTCGATGGCAAGTCACTGTAAAGTCTGGTGTTGCCTTTAATAGGCTTGAAAGATTGAGAGCGGGTCAGCTTTTTCTGGTATTTTGAAAGGTGCCTCTAGGAGGCTTGACATTACGAGGTGGGAGCAAGTGCTCCATGTAATTAGGGGTGTTCTGCCCTTTGGTAATTTGTGGTTGTGAGCTGAGAGCTCAAGGGTTGTCAAATTGGGGTGTAAAGACACCTTAACTTGGGTTTTCGCTTATAAAATTATTATTGCACCTGATTATTCATTGTTATTTCACCCAGTGAAAAATTGTTAAATCTTGTTATCTGTTGAAAATATAACCTTTATTTAAATTTTAAATTCATCTTTCGGACTTGTAGTTAGACCCATTCCAGCCCGCACCTTCTTTCACCTCTGCTGATCCACCAAAATACGGTAACAATTATTATTATTATTATTATTATTATTATTATTATTATTATTATTATTATTAAGTGAAGAGTGTGTAAAAAGAGTCAGTATTTGCAATCTATGACGTTAGTACACAGTTTTATATATATATATATATATATATATATATATATATATATACATGTCGATAAGATTTGAAACTACGTACACCCTGACATCTGTTGCCTTCCAACTGGTACCAGATATTAGTTGCAAAAATAATGCAAAATTAACCATCGTACTCTTTAGTCAAAAGTGGTATCTTTCACCAAACTGAATCGATCATTCTTCCCATTCTGGGGTATTATAACACCCTACCCCTATCAATAAGCACGAAGATAAACTGCCTGTTGCCGTGGTCGTTAAGGCGTTACACCATGGTTATTCGGTTCAAATCCCATTGGTTGAAAATTTATTTCACGATCAGAATGTTGGCCGGAAAACTAAGGGAGGTGGTGGTGTTATACAATTTCTACACAGTAGATTACGTGCGAAAAGCCTGGATGAAATTCCAAACCTCTCCGTAGAGTTCATATGGAGTGAGGGCATATCTCTCATCTATCCGATCCGAACTGTTTGCAACTCCCCCAGTGGATTTTGTATGGTAGAACTGCCGATTTATTTAGGTACTATGTCCCGTACTAATAGGGTACATTTATTGCTTGGTGCAAGTAGATTAATTTGCAATGTATTTTAATATTTAATATTGAGTTATTAAACTTCTCGACTTCTGCGAAATGTGTGTCCGGCTACCCGTTAGCCCGCTGTCACACAGGGCATCGAACGATCAAGAGCGACCAACTGGCATCGAGTACTAACGACTAAATTCATTTACCTTGTCACACTGCTCATCGATCGAGAGGGATCGACTGCACGGAAACAGCTGATATTCCCGCCCAGTACCGTACAGGCTACAGACGTATTCATATTCACGGGAGAAAAAGAATGTGTTGTGAAAGCGATAATTCGGGTGGAAATATGATTCTAACCTATGAATATATTAGGAGAAAGGAAAGAACCAGACGATCGCAGTGGACAAGGTAAAGAGCCATGGAGAATTCCACCAAAGTGTGCCTTCGTTGTGGAATGACGAAGAAAAATTCAGGAACTAGTACCGAATGTTCATCAATAATTACGGTATAAGGAATTAGATGAAAAAATGTAGTCACTAATAAATATCAGGCAAACAAATCACAGGAAAAGTATAAGTTCTGAGGAAAGGCTGACACTATCGTTAAATTCAATTTTCACAACGATTTTTTTAGGTTTAAAGTCAGAAGTGATGTTCACCTCCGAAACAACTACTGTATGTCTGTGGCAAAATAAGATCAAATAAAGGATTAGTGGCAGGTACATTTCTTTGCATTCTGTAGGATTCTAATAAAGTATTGATAAAAAAGGACTGAAAACGGTTATGTAGCCTACATCAATTTGAATTCATAATTTGAAGGTGCTACAATGACCAGTGGAAATATATTTATTTAGGCCTACACGTTTCTGGACATTGGTGACTCATACAAATTTAGGATTGCTCACAATACATCAGTGGATTTGTTCCTATTATATGTGATGCCATTCATAGAGCACTACAGCCAGAATTCTTGACAGGGTCAAAGTTCCAACAAAAGCCTCACAACAGTGGCTCATTGTACTTCAAATATAAGACTAATACCATTTATGCTTATTTGTTTTAATGATGCTGGATCTTGGAGCATAATTACTGTCTTTTCAAATGATATTTTGAGGTGTTTATTAGATGGAGGTTAACAGCTTTTTTTTTTCCATACCACTTGGTGAGATCCCACCTACCAAAACAATAGACATATCAAGAAATGCTTCCAGTCAAAATTTACATTACCTAATGTAGAAATAATGTGTCAAGTTTCATTACAATCCTGTAAATAATTTTGAAAGAAAAAAAATGCACATATGCTCTGAATATTGTGAAAATGATAAAAGTATTGGAGTTCCTTACACTGTTTCTCTCCCTCATGATCCTCTGCAAATCTCTTGTTGCCTCTCCTCTTCTTTGTTAATGTGCCATGTTCAGAATAGTATCATATTGCTTTCATGACAAAGATGTTGCTGAATTTCTGTAGGCCTACTGTGTTTTGTTCAAAGAATCTAGGTCCATATCCAAACTTTGCAAGAATGACAATCCTGTCTTAATTTATATCATTGAAGACTACAGCAGCTTCAAAAGCAGCTAATTTTACCAAATGGCTGTGAAGAAAGGTTGTCTATGGACATCTCTTCCAAAGTAAATTCTCTTTGGAGTTCTGTGTATTCACATATGTGTACATTTCTTGAGGAGTTCAGGTGAGGCTAGTGCTCTACACTAGCTTAATAACTATAGGAAAAGCTTCTGGAATATTGTTCTAATAAGTTGGCAGTGTAATAGACTGATACTTGTCACAACTACATGTAAATTACACACAAGGTCTTGTTTATTACCCTCATCACTAAGCATAAAGTACTGTCCCCCCAAACTTCGCACTGGCAAGCTGCTCTAATTGCTCGCTTGACAATAATAAACCAATTAATATAAATCCTGCACTTCCATCCAAGTTACTGGTAAACTCCTTGGTACAGAGTAACAACTTTTTCCGCAAAGGTCTGGTAGGACTCTCTTTCTTACCTCAATGTTGATTTTGCCTTTCTGTGTATTATTCATATGTAACTTCTTTACTGATATGAACAATACCAAGCCTATCTATCCATCCTGAAATACTTTCCTTATGAATCAGTTCAAGGAAAATGAAAACTTTGCCTTCAATTTAACCCAAAATGAGAACCAAACACTGCAAAAAATAATAGGTGCTAATAACAAGCACCTTGCCTTCTATTTTTAGAAGTGAAGAGTGTGCCTTTCTAACAACTAAATACTATTGCCATCTACAGTAAAATGTTATTTAGGCCTGTTGCTCAGGTGGTAAATGATTTAATTTTGCTATATCTTACATTGCCTGTCAAAACTGTTTGTAAATACCAATTATATAAATTAATGTTTGACAGAGTAGGGTGTATGGGACTTTTAAGATCTTGGATTGACTTACAGGGTAATTAATCTACTCAACCTTTTATTACAAGCATGTAACTGTCATATGGATATGCTTTTTATAAATATGTACATGTTCTGCCATCATATCCCCTTAATATCACATCCCACAAAATACAGTTTTTTTTATGTTGTAGATTAAAATCTACAAAACTTTGGTAGAAACACCTGTCAAAATAGTTACAAATGAATTTTTCATCTTTGTTTTTCATTGTTTATATGGATCTACAGCACAAGAAATAAAATAATCGGTCTACCTTGATGCCCCCTGTAGGCCTATATGTTATTAATAAATTATAAGTACGGTAACAGACATGAAAGTAGCGATTGCTGGTGCAGACAGGTACCAATGGCAGGAGAGTACTTGGAATGAGGAGATAAAGGCTACCTAAGTTACAAAGGTATAAGGTGGCAGGGAGGGATTCTGTCAGGTATAACTCTAGTAAGAATTTTGTCCTATGCAAACGACTTGGTCTATTGAAACTGTGCAATCTAATATCTTGCAACTTCAAAAAGGATGCAATGAATATGACATGAAAATTAGTCGTTTCAATTCTAAAGTGATGGCAGTAGGGAAGAGTAGTAGAACTGAATGTCAGGTTGAGAATACAAAATTGGAACAGGTAGATAATTTCAAATAGGTATTTAGGATGTGTATTCTTCCAGGATGGCAGTATAGTAGGCAACATTGAATATAGATGCAGTAAACCCAATGCAATGAGCTTGCAGTTGTGTTCAACAGTATTCTGTAAGAAGACAGTTAGCTCCTGGACAAAACTACTCATGTCTTTACACTGGTCTGGTTTCAGACCACCTGTGCTGTACATACCTAATGCAATGAGTTTGCAGTTGTGATCAACAGTATAGGTACCAAAAGAAGGAAGCCAGCTCTTGGACAGAACTATCAATATGCCGGTCTGGTTTCAGACCACCTGTGCTGTACAACTGCTTACTACATACACACAGAAGGGACCTACTACATGTATTTCAAAATACTCCTTTCCTTGTAAACCATACATGTTCTACCACATAAAATATACAAATTAAGATGTTGTAATAATGCTAATAATTTAAAAAAATTGGAGTTAAGTTTCTTTCCCATCAGGTGCTAATACACATAACTCACTGAGGATTCAAATACATATTGATAGATAAGTAGGCTATAACAAAAACTGATTTAATTAAAAAAGTAGAACATTTCTCAAGAACATAAATTTTATTTGATTCTTTCTTGATCTAACACTGTATACAACAGTTCCTGAATTTTAACTTTGAAAACCCTTCGACCTAGTACACTCATTCTTTCCATGTCATCACAAAGACACTAAAAATAACACTGATTACATTTTCTTTTCAGTTTTCAGTATCTTTTCTAAATATTCACTTAACACATCACTGTCACTGTCACTTTCACATTTCTGTTTCTTTTATTTTTAACTGCTGGCAGAGCTGTTTGTGGAAGCAGAAGCCACTGGACTGGATGTTGAAGTCCCTTCAGTAATTTCTGATCTGTAGGAGTAAGACCCCTCCAACACAAATTATTTCTGCTTCCTCCTCCTCTATTTCAGCTTGGTGAAAAGGCTCTCACAGATCAGGTGCCACTTCCATAGATGTGTTTGTTACAGAACTGAAAAAAATGAACAACATATTAATGCAATTCTTCTAAATTGGAGCTATATTTTAGTCTGGACACAAGCCTTCTGCTTAAGAAATTGTTACTTTCAATAATTATTTTAGTAAGATGATTGTTAGGTTGGATTATATTATATTACTTTCAGTTATATCTGATAAATTAATGAACAGATGGGTGGAACTTATGGCCTACAGACTGAATCTTCCCCTCACTCTTTCACAACTATAACACTGGTCTGTAGTCTAGGCCTACTTTTAAAAATAAATATTACAGAATTGTACCTTTTTCCAGCAATGAAGAGTTCCAGAAAGTTGAGAGAATTGAAGTAGACCCATTTTATGTTTTCTGTACAGCAGAACCTGGGAGGAGAGGGAGGATGTTATCTCTCCAAGTTCGATATCCAGCCTTCAGAATTTGCCTTGTTTTGGCACAACTTTTTCCTGAAACAATGAATCAGAATATTGTGACATATACATGTAGTAGGCCTACTTATGGCATAGGCCTACACTTATTTGTCATTAAAGCGAACAATGGTAGGCCTATTCATTTCATTAGGTACCGGTACGAGATGGAGGTTAGGAAAGCACTGCTTATGTTTTCCAAACATTTCTTCAATTAAGTTACAAGAATGATAATTACTAGTTCTCCTAGTATAACTTTTTTAACCAATCTATTCCGTATAATATATTTTATCAATAAATAATCTAAGATAACACTATTCATAAGATAATCGTAAAAATATAATAATTACTTACCAGTTTTTGTCCCAGTTCTCGACGCTATAGAATGCCATACAAAATTCACGGTCTCCCTATTACTATATCCAGGGAGTCTAGGATTATACACCACTTTGTTTTCATACACTAAGCAAATTAATGTTTCGATTTCATCAACAGATGACTATGTTGCGTCCGCCATCATCGAACGACTGCGACTGAAAAACGGACACGTTTGTTTTCACAAACCAGTCGATCTTCATCGCTCGTAGATGATCGCTGACGATCGATGCTGTGTGACTGGTGTCACTGCCCTCTGTAGGTTTGTTTTCTTAGTCGGTTGATCGCAGTCGTTCGATCGAGCCTGTGTGACAGCCCCCTTACACTAGTATGTTGAACGTCTTGCCTTTAGTCGCCTTATGTCTTCCACTTTATAATGGGATGCTTAGTCCCTGGGATTGGTAAAACGTTAAACAGGGTTGTGAGGCATTTCGCTAGAGACTATTACGTCTTTAGAAGGTGTTGAGCGTTTTAATTACGCCAAAGTTGTAGGCTACTTGCTATGCAAAATATAAATTATAAACATGAGAGTTTTCCACCTATCTAATACTTAGTTGTATTTACAATGTTATTTACATTACGGACCAACAACATGAAGTGCATAACCCTTGATACTTGCTATGCAAGTCTGTGAAACATGTAGTCGCGAGAGGGTTTCCTTTATCTTTTAGGGATTTCCTTACGAGATTAGCTTGTGACATTTAAAACTTATTATTATTGTTACTTAGACATTACAGCAGGGCACAGTATTGCTTTTTTACAGAGTGTTAAACTTTTATTATGTGCTAAATGTTTATATACAGTTTTTTCATCACTTTTGTTACATATGAATCTATATATATAAAAGCAAGTCGGGCCGGAGCGATGTATATATAAATATTTAAAAATGAAAAAAGACGTGAATTAATGAGGCACTTCCAGAAATCTCAGAAATTTGAAACTTGGTACGAGGGAAACTGATGACCCCAGGATCCCTAGAAAAATCGGAAATTCTCAAAATTCCCTGAAGGGGGCACGCTGGGGGGGCTCCAATTTTGGGCTCAGCATAAGAACACAGTCCTATAGTATATCCAAAACGATAACCTATAGGTTTCGTGGGCTTAAAAATTTTCGGGAATTTCCTCATTTTTATCCCCTATCCCCCCAAATCAAGATGGCGGCACAACCTGCCAGACGAGGTAGACAATTGAAATTTGGTGAAATTATAGGTTTTGGTCCCTAACCGACGGGAAAATTCCAAGATGTTCAAATTTTTCACTTTTTACCCCCAAAGATATCGAAATACGGAGGCAATTTTAATGACTGTGCAGACATTCCTTTTGAGCTATTTTTTGGCTAAACGGTAAGTCGTATCACAAAACGGATGGCACAATGTCTCTTCAATTCGGAGTGATCTACAACTTTGGTCCTGTGACATTTTTTCGTATCTCTCTCCCTTATACGTTAAATTTGGCCGTATTTCTGGATTGTTCCTAAATTTGGTGATTTTTACAAGTATATTTCATTGTTGGACACACTTATGAGAATGATAGGATCATCGCGTTAGGTGCGCACATTGGCACGATTAAGGGACATATGTGTACCAAATTTCATGATTCTAGCTTATACATAAGTAGGCAAAACGTAATGTAAAATGTTAAAAATGCACCCAAATTTCAGCCTACTCAAACTTTGAACTCAATTTACCCCCTTAATATGGGAGATACGAGGATATGGTTTAGCAACAAACATTTAGAGCGATAAATGAGGCGTCTGATGGCGCAAACCGTTTCTTAATATCATAAACCGTTTAGGAGATATGAATCTCGAAGTGGAAGTCTGCACTTTTCAACGTGCTCATGCTTATCCGTCATCTATCTATATATATAAAAGCAAGTCGGGCCGGAGCGATGTATATATAAATATTTAAAAATGAAAAAAGACGTGAATTAATGAGGCACTTCCAGAAATCTCAGAAAATTGAAACTTGGTACGAGGGAAACTGATGACCCCAGGATCCCTAGAAAAATCGGAAATTCTCAAAATTCCCTGAAGGGGGCACGCTGGGGGGGCTCCAATTTTGGGCTCAGCATAAGAACACAGTCCTATAGTATATCCAAAACGATAACCTATAGGTTTCGTGGGCTTAAAAATTTTCGGGAATTTCCTCATTTTTAACCCCTATCCCCCCAAATCAAGATGGCGGCACAACCTGCCAGACGAGGTAGACAATTGAAATTTGGTGAAATTATAGGTTTTAGTCCCTAACCGACGGGAAAATTCCAAGATGTTCAAATTTTTCACTTTTTACCCCCAAAGATATCGAAATACGGAGGCAATTTTAATGACTGTGCAGACATTCCTTTTGAGCTATTTTTTGGCTAAACGGTAAGTCGTATCACAAAACGGATGGCACAATGTCCCTTCAATTCGGAGTGATCTACAACTTTGGTCCTGTGACATTTTTTCGTATCTCTCTCCCTTATACGTTAAATTTGGCCGTATTTCTGGATTGTTCCTAAATTTGGTGATTTTTACAAGTATATTTCATTGTTGGACACACTTATGAGAATGATAGGATCATCGCGTTAGGTGCGCACATTGGCACGATTAAGGGACATATGTGTACCAAATTTCATGATTCTAGCTTATACATAAGTAGGCAAAACGTAATGTAAAATGTTAAAAATGCACCCAAATTTCAGCCTACTCAAACTTTGAACTCAATTTACCCCCTTAATATGGGAGATACGAGGATATGGTTTAGCAACAAACATTTAGAGCGATAAATGAGGCGTCTGATGGCGCAAACCGTTTCTTAATATCATAAACCGTTTAGGAGATATGAATCTCGAAGTGGAAGTCTGCACTTTTCAACGTGCTCATGCTTATCCGTCATCTATATATATAAAAGCAAGTCGGGCCGGAGCGATGTATATATAAATATTTAAAAATGAAAAAAGACGTGAATTAATGAGGCACTTCCAGAAATCTCAGAAATTTGAAACTTGGTACGAGGGAAACTGATGACCCCAGGATCCCTAGAAAAATCGGAAATTCTCAAAATTCCCTGAAGGGGGCACGCTGGGGGGCTCCAATTTTGGGCTCAGCATAAGAACACAGTCCTATAGTATATCCAAAACGATAACCTATAGGTTTCGTGGGCTTAAAAATTTTCGGGAATTTCCTCATTTTTATCCCCTATCCCCCCAAATCAAGATGGCGGCACAACCTGCCAGACGAGGTAGACAATTGAAATTTGGTGAAATTATAGGTTTTGGACCCTAACCGACGGGAAAATTCCAAGATGTTCAAATTTTTCACTTTTTACCCCCAAAGATATCGAAATACGGAGGCAATTTTAATGACTGTGCAGACATTCCTTTTGAGCTATTTTTTGGCTAAACGGTAAGTCGTATCACAAAACGGATGGCACAATGTCTCTTCAATTCGGAGTGATCTACAACTGTGGTCCTGTGACATTTTTTCGTATCTCTCTCCCTTATACGTTAAATTTGGCCGTATTTCTGGATTGTTCCTAAATTCGGTGATTTTTACAAGTATATTTCATTGTTGGACACACTTATGAGAATGATAGGATCATCGCGTTAGGTGCGCACATTGGCACGATTAAGGGACATATGTGTACCAAATTTCATGATTCTAGCTTATACATAAGTAGGCAAAACGTAATGTAAAATGTTAAAAATGCACCCAAATTTCAGCCTACTCAAAATTTGAACTCAATTTACCCCCTTAATATGGGAGATACGAGGATATGGTTTAGCAACAAACATTTAGAGCGATAAATGAGGCGTCTGATGGCGCAAACCGTTTCTTAATATCATAAACCGTTTAGGAGATATGAATCTCGAAGTGGAAGTCTGCACTTTTCAACGTGCTCATGCTTATCCGTCATCTATCTATATATATAAAAGCAAGTCGGGCCGGAGCGATGTATATATAAATATTTAAAAATGAAAAAAGACGTGAATTAATGAGGCACTTCCAGAAATCTCAGAAATTTGAAACTTGGTACGAGGGAAACTGATGACCCCAGGATCCCTAGAAAAATCGGAAATTCTCAAAATTCCCTGAAGGGGGCACGCTGGGGGGGCTCCAATTTTGGGCTCAGCATAAGAACACAGTCCTATAGTATATCCAAAACGATAACCTATAGGTTTCGTGGGCTTAAAAATTTTCGGGAATTTCCTCATTTTTATCCCCTATCCCCCCAAATCAAGATGGCGGCACAACCTGCCAGACGAGGTAGACAATTGAAATTTGGTGAAATTATAGGTTTTGGTCCCTAACCGACGGGAAAATTCCAAGATGTTCAAATTTTTCACTTTTTACCCCCAAAGATATCGAAATACGGAGGCAATTTTAATGACTGTGCAGACATTCCTTTTGAGCTATTTTTTGGCTAAACGGTAAGTCGTATCACAAAACGGATGGCACAATGTCCCTTCAATTCGGAGTGATCTACAACTTTGGTCCTGTGACATTTTTTCGTATCTCTCTCCCTTATACGTTAAATTTGGCCGTATTTCTGGATTGTTCCTAAATTTGGTGATTTTTACAAGTATATTTCATTGTTGGACACACTTATGAGAATGATAGGATCATCGCGTTAGGTGCGCACATTGGCACGATTAAGGGACATATGTGTACCAAATTTCATGATTCTAGCTTATACATAAGTAGGCAAAACGTAATGTAAAATGTTAAAAATGCACCCAAATTTCAGCCTACTCAAACTTTGAACTCAATTTACCCCCTTAATATGGGAGATACGAGGATATGGTTTAGCAACAAACATTTAGAGCGATAAATGAGGCGTCTGATGGCGCAAACCGTTTCTTAATATCATAAACCGTTTAGGAGATATGAATCTCGAAGTGGAAGTCTGCACTTTTCAACGTGCTCATGCTTATCCGTCATCTATATATATAAAAGCAAGTCGGGCCGGAGCGATGTATATATAAATATTTAAAAATGAAAAAAGACGTGAATTAATGAGGCACTTCCAGAAATCTCAGAAATTTGAAACTTGGTACGAGGGAAACTGATGACCCCAGGATCCCTAGAAAAATCGGAAATTCTCAAAATTCCCTGAAGGGGGCACGCTGGGGGGGCTCCAATTTTGGGCTCAGCATAAGAACACAGTCCTATAGTATATCCAAAACGATAACCTATAGGTTTCGTGGGCTTAAAAATTTTCGGGAATTTCCTCATTTTTATCCCCTATCCCCCCAAATCAAGATGGCGGCACAACCTGCCAGACGAGGTAGACAATTGAAATTTGGTGAAATTATAGGTTTTGGTCCCTAACCGACGGGAAAATTCCAAGATGTTCAAATTTTTCACTTTTTACCCCCAAAGATATCGAAATACGGAGGCAATTTTAATGACTGTGCAGACATTCCTTTTGAGCTATTTTTTGGCTAAACGGTAAGTCGTATCACAAAACGGATGGCACAATGTCCCTTCAATTCGGAGTGATCTACAACTTTGGTCCTGTGACATTTTTTCGTATCTCTCTCCCTTATACGTTAAATTTGGCCGTATTTCTGGATTGTTCCTAAATTCGGTGATTTTTACAAGTATATTTCATTGTTGGACACACTTATGAGAATGATAGGATCATCGCGTTAGGTGCGCACATTGGCACGATTAAGGGACATATGTGTACCAAATTTCATGATTCTAGCTTATACATAAGTAGGCAAAACGTAATGTAAAATGTTAAAAATGCACCCAAATTTCAGCCTACTCAAACTTTGAACTCAATTTACCCCCTTAATATGGGAGATACGAGGATATGGTTTAGCAACAAACATTTAGAGCGATAAATGAGGCGTCTGATGGCGCAAACCGTTTCTTAATATCATAAACCGTTTAGGAGATATGAATCTCGAAGTGGAAGTCTGCACTTTTCAACGTGCTCATGCTTATCCGTCATCTATATATATAAAAGCAAGTCGGGCCGGAGCGATGTATATATAAATATTTAAAAATGAAAAAAGACGTGAATTAATGAGGCACTTCCAGAAATCTCAGAAATTTGAAACTTGGTACGAGGGAAACTGATGACCCCAGGATCCCTAGAAAAATCGGAAATTCTCAAAATTCCCTGAAGGGGGCACGCTGGGGGGCTCCAATTTTGGGCTCAGCATAAGAACACAGTCCTATAGTATATCCAAAACGATAACCTATAGGTTTCGTGGGCTTAAAAATTTTCGGGAATTTCCTCATTTTTATCCCCTATCCCCCCAAATCAAGATGGCGGCACAACCTGCCAGACGAGGTAGACAATTGAAATTTGGTGAAATTATAGGTTTTGGTCCCTAACCGACGGGAAAATTCCAAGATGTTCAAATTTTTCACTTTTTACCCCCAAAGATATCGAAATACGGAGGCAATTTTAATGACTGTGCAGACATTCCTTTTGAGCTATTTTTTGGCTAAACGGTAAGTCGTATCACAAAACGGATGGCACAATGTCTCTTCAATTCGGAGTGATCTACAACTTTGGTCCTGTGACATTTTTTCGTATCTCTCTCCCTTATACGTTAAATTTGGCCGTATTTCTGGATTGTTCCTAAATTCGGTGATTTTTACAAGTATATTTCATTGTTGGACACACTTATGAGAATGATAGGATCATCGCGTTAGGTGCGCACATTGGCACGATTAAGGGACATATGTGTACCAAATTTCATGATTCTAGCTTATACATAAGTAGGCAAAACGTAATGTAAAATGTTAAAAATGCACCCAAATTTCAGCCTACTCAAACTTTGAACTCAATTTACCCCCTTAATATGGGAGATACGAGGATATGGTTTAGCAACAAACATTTAGAGCGATAAATGAGGCGTCTGATGGCGCAAACCGTTTCTTAATATCATAAACCGTTTAGGAGATATGAATCTCGAAGTGGAAGTCTGCACTTTTCAACGTGCTCATGCTTATCCGTCATCTATCTATATATATAAAAGCAAGTCGGGCCGGAGCGATGTATATATAAATATTTAAAAATGAAAAAAGACGTGAATTAATGAGGCACTTCCAGAAATCTCAGAAATTTGAAACTTGGTACGAGGGAAACTGATGACCCCAGGATCCCTAGAAAAATCGGAAATTCTCAAAATTCCCTGAAGGGGGCACGCTGGGGGGGCTCCAATTTTGGGCTCAGCATAAGAACACAGTCCTATAGTATATCCAAAACGATAACCTATAGGTTTCGTGGGCTTAAAAATTTTCGGGAATTTCCTCATTTTTATCCCCTATCCCCCCAAATCAAGATGGCGGCACAACCTGCCAGACGAGGTAGACAATTGAAATTTGGTGAAATTATAGGTTTTGGTCCCTAACCGACGGGAAAATTCCAAGATGTTCAAATTTTTCACTTTTTACCCCCAAAGATATCGAAATACGGAGGCAATTTTAATGACTGTGCAGACATTCCTTTTGAGCTATTTTTTGGCTAAACGGTAAGTCGTATCACAAAACGGATGGCACAATGTCCCTTCAATTCGGAGTGATCTACAACTTTGGTCCTGTGACATTTTTTCGTATCTCTCTCCCTTATACGTTAAATTTGGCCGTATTTCTGGATTGTTCCTAAATTTGGTGATTTTTACAAGTATATTTCATTGTTGGACACACTTATGAGAATGATAGGATCATCGCGTTAGGTGCGCACATTGGCACGATTAAGGGACATATGTGTACCAAATTTCATGATTCTAGCTTATACATAAGTAGGCAAAACGTAATGTAAAATGTTAAAAATGCACCCAAATTTCAGCCTATTCAAACTTTGAACTCAATTTACCCCCTTAATATGGGAGATACGAGGATATGGTTTAGCAACAAACATTTAGAGCGATAAATGAGGCGTCTGATGGCGCAAACCGTTTCTTAATATCATAAACCGTTTAGGAGATATGAATCTCGAAGTGGAAGTCTGCACTTTTCAACGTGCTCATGCTTATCCGTCATCTATATATATAAAAGCAAGTCGGGCTGGAGCGATGTATATATAAATATTTAAAAATGAAAAAAGACGTGAATTAATGAGGCACTTCCAGAAATCTCAGAAATTTGAAACTTGGTACGAGGGAAACTGATGACCCCAGGATCCCTAGAAAAATCGGAAATTCTCAAAATTCCCTGAAGGGGGCACGCTGGGGGGGCTCCAATTTTGGGCTCAGCATAAGAACACAGTCCTATAGTATATCCAAAACGATAACCTATAGGTTTCGTGGGCTTAAAAATTTTCGGGAATTTCCTCATTTTTATCCCCTATCCCCCCAAATCAAGATGGCGGCACAACCTGCCAGACGAGGTAGACAATTGAAATTTGGTGAAATTATAGGTTTTGGTCCCTAACCGACGGGAAAATTCCAAGATGTTCAAATTTTTCACTTTTTACCCCCAAAGATATCGAAATACGGAGGCAATTTTAATGACTGTGCAGACATTCCTTTTGAGCTATTTTTTGGCTAAACGGTAAGTCGTATCACAAAACGGATGGCACAATGTCCCTTCAATTCGGAGTGATCTACAACTTTGGTCCTGTGACATTTTTTCGTATCTCTCTCCCTTATACGTTAAATTTGGCCGTATTTCTGGATTGTTCCTAAATTTGGTGATTTTTACAAGTATATTTCATTGTTGGACACACTTATGAGAATGATAGGATCATCGCGTTAGGTGCGCACATTGGCACGATTAAGGGACATATGTGTACCAAATTTCATGATTCTAGCTTATACATAAGTAGGCAAAACGTAATGTAAAATGTTAAAAATAATATAAAATAGTAACGACCGTGTGTCTGTACATTGATTATTTTGGCGAAATTTCCTTACAGTTATCCGTTTCAGGTGTAATAATGACCTTCTGCATCATTTTTAGCTTTGGTGTCTGTTTGTCTGTTTGTCTGTCCTTCTATAACTTGAAAACTACTGGATATATTTCCGCCAAACTTCATAATTAAAATCTACCTGTCCTTGGGTAGGTTTTAGCGCAAAAAATAAAATCGTAACGACCGTGTGTCTGTACATTCATTATTTTGGCGAAATTTCCGTACAGTTATCCGTTTCATGTGTAATAATGACCATCTGCATCATTTTTAGCTTAGGTGTCTGTTTGTCTGTTTGTTTGTTTGTCTGTTTGTCTGTCCTTCTATAACTTGAAAACTACTAAATATATACTTCCACCAAACTTCATATTTAGAATCCACCTCTCCTTGGGTAGGTTTTAGCGCAAATATCGTTCTAAATCCCTGAACTGAGTGGGGATTTTTACGAAAGCGAAACCGTGATTTTGCACTCCCTCAAAGTATACACAACCGAACTTATTGGAAATCAACCTGCCTTAATGAAAATTAATTTCTAAACCTTTTTTTCTCATGTGCATCATTTCGATAACAGGATTTATTAAGGGAGATATCATTAACGGACCGTTTTTCGGTACAAATCCCAGCGGACTTAACGCAAGAGCGGGTGCGTGTAAAGCGTATTTCTTACAACTTGAAAACTAACAAGATATTTGAACCAAATTTTATATATAGCATCCATCTGTCCAAGGGTAGGTTTCCTTGGTGTCTGTTAGTTAGTTAGTGTGTTAGTTTGTTTCTTTGTTTGTTTGTTTGTTTGTTTGTTGGTCTGTTTGTCTTTCTCTAACTTGAAAACTACTGGATATATTTCCACCAAACTTCATATTTAGAATCCACCTGTCCTTTGGGGAGGTTTTAGGGCAAATATTGTTTCTAAATCCCTGAACTAATTGGGGGTTTATACGAAACCGAAACCGTGATTTTGCACTCCCTCAAAATACACACAACCAAACTTAATGGAAATCTACCTGCCTTAATGGAAATTAATTTCTAAACCTTTTCTTCTCATGTGCATCATTTCAATCACTTACAGGAAAGATAGTATGATCAAACTCTACACGAACATTGGCCCACCCAGTACCCATATGTGAGCCAAATGCTATGTCACATAATTATCCAAAAAGTAATGCAATGTAAGATATTCTTACAAAAATTTCAACCTATTCAACGTTTCTGATTCAATCTGACCCATGAATAGATTAGATGCGAGAAAATATCATAGGGCCAGCCATTTAGATCGCTAAATACTGCGCCTTACGGTACAATCCTTTGTCGATATGACGTACCGTTTAGCAGCAGTTAATCTGTAAATGAAGGTCGGCAATATTGTAAACATTCATATACTTTCGGATGTCCATCTGTATATATTCATTGATGTCGATTTGTAGCGATCGAGAAAGGATGTGTCTGCTATTGTAATCAGTACTCCCTACACCGAATTTGACTGCTGGCAGTAGGAATGGGGTCTTCTCCAACTCCTGTGTAACTAACATTAGTAAGGAGGGCCTACCATTTTAATGAATAATTCACTTTTCGATTTGTCTTGCAGAAGGCAAGGGATCATGCAGTTTTGTTCGAAAGTCCCCTACTCTATTGTGTTTGGCTCTAGGCCAGGGTGCCCGCCATTATAAACAAATGTTCCAATCTAAAATTTGACTAGCATTAGGCATAGTTGCCTGCTATTTTCATGGAAACTCACTAATTCTGTGTGACTGGCAGTAAGCTGGCTAGCAGCAGTAAAAAGGGACTGTCATTATAATGATAACTGCACAACTCAATTTTGACTGGTGGTAGGGAAGTTGCCTGGTATTATAATAAAACTCCTCAACTGTAACCTGTCTGAAAGTAGGAAATGGGTCTGCCATTGTAACTAAAACTCCCCATATCGATTGTGACCGCGCAGTAGGCATTGGGGCCTGCAATTATAATGTAAACTTGCCAACTCGATTGTGTATGGCAGTAGGCAAGTGAGCCTGGCGTTATCATCACAACTCCGCAACCCTCACTTTACATTGGAGACAACGTATGTGGACCTCCCCATGCTATTTCTCGGATAAGGCTAAGAGACATGCAATTTTAAAACAATCTCATTTGCTGCACGCACAGTATTTACGTCGATATCCGTATACAATGTAGAATACCGTAGCGAAGCACGGGTACATTTGCTAGTAAGTTATATACATCTTATTTACGGTATTGTGTCTATACTGGGTTTGCTTAGCAGTCTTGCTTTAAGGAATCTGTGCGAACACTTCCCCGGAGGTCTTGTTTTAGTAGGATTAGTGTCTTGGGAAGTATTTTTTTTTTTAAGTACACGTTTTCGTCCATGTCATATATTTATTTTATTAGTGAATTCTGAGCTTTGGGTGTTTTCAGGTAAAATCTTTTGGTATTGAACCATATCGTTTCATGGCGATCGAGCTATTATTTAACGTATCAGGATCGCCGTACCGAAAGTCGAAACTGGAAAGGCGTGAAAAGAAGCTTAGAGCTCGACGGGGCCAAAGCAAGCTAGACTGGGTGTGGTAAGATGTATTAGAGAGCGAAAAAGCCAGGGAAAAAGTTGACCGTGTGGTTAGGGGCGCGCAGCTGTGAGCTTGCATCCGGGAGATAGTGGGTTCGAACCTCACTGTCGACAGCCCTGAAGATGATTTTCGGTGGTTTCCAATTTTCACACCAGACAAATGCTGGGGCTGTATCTTAATTGATGCCACAACCACTTCCTTCCCATTCCTAGGCTTTTCCTCTCCCATCGTCACCATAAGCCCTGTCTGTGTCGGTGCGACGTGAAGCAAGTAGCAAAAAAAGAAAAGGATAGAACGGCTCGAATTCTGTCTGGTGATTCACAGATACCACACTTATAAGAAGAAACGCGGCATTAAGCAGGCCTGGCAAGGTATGAAAACAATACTATAATTACTCATGTGAACACATTTCCGCAAAGTCAAAATAACAGGAAATTTTGAAGTAATTTACTGTGTGCTTCGAGCTAATCCGATGTACAGAGTGTAATTGCCTTTCTTAGTGTGATTTGTGCGGGATGAGCGTGAGAACCAAGCTCTTGTTTGCACAAAGGAAAAGTGTTTGTATATTAGGGCTTCCCCGTGTGTGGCGTCTCTGTCGAAAACGTACAAAGGAGCATTCAGAGAAGGCGGGGTTCATTGAATGAAATACGGTGAGTTAGGGTGCGTCGTGAGCTTTTAGCAATCACACAAAACCAGTGTTAGAATACATAGTGTTGGTCAGTTTATCGTCCGTAGCCTGGAGCAATAGCAATTGCACGAATCTAGGAAGTAATATTTTAATAAACTTTGATTAAGAAATCAGTGCGAAGATTCGTGCGACAATTTTTAAGAAATACTTTATGATTAGGAGCTATAAGCCCGGATAGGAGACATATTGTATAGTTTCTTCAGTCCTAACCCATGATATGCTGAACTAGGAGTGACGGGAAAGCGCAAACAGGCATCTTAATTGTATACGTAAAATTGCAGTTATTGGCGGTACAGGAACCTACGACAAGAGCTGATTAAGAACGAGACCTTCCGACAAACAAGCGCTCAAGCAGACAGCAGCACGATGGACGATCTCATGGAAATGAACCGAGGACCAGCAGCTCAAGCTATATGTTGGGTTAAGTCCATGTGTCCAGTCTAGGATGGAGGAGCCGTGAGGTCGCAATGTAACAAATAAGTTTGAACAGATTTTTCTTTTAACATGAAAGAGGGAGAGTTCAGCTTCGCATATTTTTCTTTGTAAATAAACGTTCGTTATGCCTTAATGGCGATCATTTAAATATGCTTAGGACTAATGCAAGTGTTATCTGTGTTACTGGCTTTGAATCAATTGTGTACGTTTACGAGGTTATTAGGTTTAAATTAGGTTTGTTCTATAGTCATGTAAGGTAGTGTTATTCTTATTGGGGATTAATTTATGGAAGAGTGTGGAGCTAGGATCATTGAAAATTGAAGGACGGAGGTGCCTTATAAGTATCGAATGGGGAAACGCTTACTATGAGTGCTAGGCGACTTAAGGAATAGGAAGCACGTGTTATGTTCATGTGCATGAGTCTTTCAGATACGGAGAGCAAATGGATAACAATTCCCAACGTTGCATTAGGAAACGTTTTACGAAATAATGCCAGCAAGCGAACACATGGTTAATCACATGGTATGAACCGAGGACCATTGCATATTCCAGATGGCCAGAGGTGATGGCAAGCATGTTGACCTATCCGATATGACATACGAGCCTGAGGAATATGATTGCAGACCAGAACGATATGCTATTATGTATTATTGAGAGGCCAAAACGCCCGCAATGTTCCCTAGCGAATGGATAAGTGTCGGCCCAGCTGAGGACTGCCTTGTACTGTCTGACAGGAAGGGCACCCGTTAGCCATGTGACGATAAACAGATGTGAAAGATACTTTTCCGTGTACCTGCAGACAGATCAATGTTATTGTTTGAATCAGCGAGAGGAAGACGGCCTTGCCATTCCCCTAGTATATGTAAGTTAAATGAACGTCACCGCAGGAGATGACCCGAGATGAGAATACTGTATATCACCAATCCTCCAAGTCCAGTGTGTATTTTGTGTGTTTCTTTCAGTTCCGGTGGAATATTTGTGATATGTTAATTGATGTTGTCTATTTTGTCTCAATGTTCGTGTTTGTCATTTTATTGTAAATTGCTAAGGAGAAAGTTCGTATGCTATTTAGGGGATGAGAGGTTCCGTTTTCATCTTCGATTATGAGATCAGGCTCATATTAGCTTCAGTGAACCTTTTTGGGGGTATCAGGATGTCTTAAAGCTAGCATTATTGTGGATTATGTGTCCAAAATAAGTGGTTTTTCGTGGTCTCCCACTCCTCCTCCAGGCAAATGCCGGGATGGTACCTAACGTAAGGCCACGGCCGTTTACTTCCCTCTTCCTTGCCTATTCTTTCCAGTTTTTCAATGACCCACAAGCTCCTTCTTCAGCATATCAGGTGAAGGCGCCTGGGCGAAGTACTGTTCCTCCTCAGTTGTATCCTCTGACCGAATGTCTCATGCTCCAGGACACTGCCATTGAGGCGGTAGAGATGTATCCCTCGCTGAGTCGGAGGGAGAAACCAACCCTGGAGGGTAAACACATTAACAAAGAAAGAAAGAAGAAAGAAAAACTTGTACGCAGTGCTCATATCGAGTGAGGACATTTGACGCTGTTGATGGTGATTCGTCCAGAGGATGGAGACGTACTCCTTCAGTAGACCCTCTTGGTGCTCTTCAGCAAGAGTAGGCTCTGCGCCAGTGTCGGGCTTCACCCTCTCCATTCCTGCCATCATATATCACGTCATTCATCTCAATTCTCGATTATCAAAGGCTGTAAGAACATTGTGTGTAAAATCAAATTGTTTTTAAATGCAATGCTATAAAAATCTGCAAGGAAGATGAATAAAGTAAACAGAGACAAAAATAATTAACATAAAATATGCAGTTATAGAGACATAACATTGAAGCTAAAGAGATGCATTTGGAGAAAGATGAATTGAGTAAAGTTAAGTTACAGTAAAGACAGAGATATGACTAACAATTCACAGGGCTCGACGTGTAACATAAGAATGTCAGAAGACGCGGAGTAAACGAGATTAGGTCAGCCACTTACAATGAACAACAAATCACTTTTCGCTAGAAATCTGATCTTGTTTGGTGCAGGCTTCAGATAGTGTCTGGCAGTAATTCCTCACTGTTACAGAACGGGTGTTACTCAGTCAAGTTTTGAACATTCTACTTTATTACCCAAAATGAAGACTTAAACTCACCTCGAAAAGCGAGAACTCGTTCAAATGGTACTATTGAGATTCTTCAAAACTGTATTTAACAAAATATTATACGAGATACAATTGGTTCTTCAATTTTTCCAAGTCAGAGATCATTTTCTTCCAAAATAGCAACTTTTTTTGTCCTTCAAATGAACATGTTAACATCACCAACCGATAGGTCCTGAATAGTTTGATACGTGACCACGTAACGTACATAATCATTGACTCCGTATTGTTAATGCAGTTAATAATGCTGGTTTGCTTTGCACAATGGAACGAGATTTAATTTACGGAAGATAGACAAGAACATTGTTAATGAATACTATCAGACGAGCTCAGCTTCAGGGAGAAAGTGTTTTAATTCAAAAATAAATTTAGCATCCGTGTATACCATTCATTCTTAAATGGAGGCAATTTCTTCTAAATTTAGCCTTCTCTGTCATATTGAGTAAGACACCAGCATAAATATTAAGGTAGGGATACATCTCGCAGCTCCAGTGTTTTGGACAGTTGTATCTTGCTTTATCAAGAGTATGCAGATCCATATATGTCAAAGTACAGCTCCGAGCTGCAACTGCACTTAATATGTTTTAAGGAAATATTACAATACCTGTTTTGATTCCATTCGAGGGCCGATGACCTAGATGTTAGACCCCTGTAAACAACAAGAGCATTTCATTGGAATACGGTATAAAACCTGGAAAGTGAAACATTAATTCTTAAGATATATTAATAGTCCATTCAGAATTCCCAATTACTTTCTAGATAGTAATTTCGACTGTCGAAGACGGGCTTACGTACTAGTTTTAAATATAATTATCTTATCTTTGTATAAATATAGGGACTCAGAACTTCCATTTTAGCCATCAACAGTCTAAATTCGTGGTTAATACCGGGAAAAAGTCCTTATTTTTATAATTTAGTACTTTTTACGCTCGTATGTAAGCAATCAGTGATTCATACAAAATTTTACCTTCTGTACGAATTTATTTATACGGACTGTTTCAGAATTCAGAGTCTGGCGCCATGGCTGTATGGCGAGGGTACTGGACCACAGATTGTGTTCGGTACCCGGACGAATCCTGAGATTTAACCACTTACTATTAATTCTTGTGGCCCAAGCATCGGTGTTATTTCTATCCCCTATATGCCTACAACTCACAATACGCACACCATATCTCGCGCATTTTAATCCACATTGTAGCGGATGCCCACCTTTATATGGTGGTCTGCCTTAACAGATGTGGCGTGGCTGAATTAGCCGCACAAAATTATTATTATTATTCAGTCATTTAGAATGTTGTATTTCAGACTTAAGATGACCTACTGTGCCAAAGGTTATGTAACATTTAATTGAAAGGAATGTTTCCCAGCGGTATTTTCTTTGAGATCGTAGCAATCTTCAAAAAACTTTCATCTTTATAGTACATTCGTTTACTGTATCGGTTGTTTTACAGACTTTTATTCCTCACTGAACTGAGAGTTCTGAGTGTGTTCACAAACATGTAAGACCATTATCGTATTAAATTCGCCCAACAACATTCCTCACTAAATCTCATCACAAAATCGTACTATAAGGATGTAAACCACACGAGAAATCGCAGATAGCTAATAAACTACCCTATCAGTATTTAAAAGCAAAATCAAACTACTTAGTACCGTATACATTGCAGCAGTGACTTACAGAAGGTGATTTCATGCTTATAAAGCACACTGCCCAGATCCTCCAGGAAGAACTTCCCGTTTTAGTGTGACTTTAAGGGGCTTGATGTTGGTTCATCTCTGTATTAAATTTCATACAAAAATTACCAGTAATTTTTCCCTGATATTTGAATGTTAGTGAAGATTCTCAACATTTAGCGTGACATATTAGCGCAACATTGCTCCCTATGACGTTGTTTTGTTGTTTGAGTTGCAATGAATAAATTATCAAGCTACTGACCTCATTTCACATACAATGTGAAAATAAATTTTTACATATAGTTGTTCTTGAGGATGAAACAATATTGTGAATTTAAATTTAAATTGAAGGTATTATAGGTCAAAAATCAGCAATATTATAGTATTTCATCCTGTAGAATAGGGATGGCAAACCTTTTTCCGGCTAGCATCTTAGTTAAGGCCTTGTTTATTAATTTTTCTGTCTAATGTGCCATCAATTATTTTCTACCTATTTATTACATGTTAAATACATTAAAATATTTTAATATGTTGTGTGGCTTGCCACGGAGGTCGTGTTTGTGTCTCACGTAGGCACGCGTGTCTTAGTTTCGCCATCCCTGCTCTAAAAGATCGTTACTTCTTACAAGAGGAGCGAGAGAATTGTCAAATTTGTTTCAGTTTTGGGGTATCGCTTTTGTTTTCTTATTTTTTTAAATATGCGGTCAACATTTTGAAAAGCCTTTCATAACCAATCGCACCACATCATATCACGTTACATCGCGTCCATGTTCTTTTTAACACGATACTGAATGATCAGTAATAATGAGGGCAGCATAGGGGCAAAATTCAAGATTCAGATTCAAATTCAAAATTCAAAATTCAAAATTCTTAAGAGGATTCACATGCTAGAGAACGAATACGACTACTTCAGAAAATATTAAATGTTGTTTTTGTTTGAGTCATCAGTCCATAGACTGGTTTGATGCAGCCCTCCATGCCACCCTATCCTGTGCTAACCTTTCCATTTCTACGTAACTATTGCATCCTACATCTGTTCTAATCCGCTTGTAATATTCATACCTTGGTCTACCCCTACCTTTCTTACCACCTACACTTCCTTCAAAAACCAACTGAACAAGTCCTGGGTGTCTTAAGATGTGTCCTATCATTCTATCTCTTCTTCTCGTCAAATTTAGCCAAATCGATCTCCTCTCACCAATTCGATTCAGTATCTCTTCATTCGTGATTCGATCTATCCATCTCACCTTCAGCATTCTTCTGTAACACCACATTTCAAAAGCTTCTATTCTCTTTCTTTCTGAGCTAGTTATTGACCATGTTTCACTTCCATACAATGCCACGCTCCACACGAAAGTCTTCGAAAACATCTTTCTAATTCCGATATCAATGTTTGAAGTGAGCAAATTTCTTTTCTTAAGAAAGCTCTTCTTTGCTTGTGCTAGTCTGCATTTTATGTCCTCCTTACTTCTGCCATCGTTAGTTATTTTACTACCCAAGTAACAATATTCATCTACTTCCTTTAAGACTTCATTTCCCAATCTAATATTTCCTACATCACCTGCCTTCGTTCGACTGCACTCCATTACTTTTGTTTTGGACTTATTTTCATCTTGTACTCCTTACCCAAGACTTCATCCATACCATTCAACAACTTCTCGAGATCTTCTGCAGTCTCAGATAAAATAACATTATCATCGGCAAATCTCAAGGTTTTGATTTCCTCTCCTTGGACTGTGATTCCCTTTCCAAATTTCTCTTTGATTTCCTCTACTTCCTGTTCTATGTAAACATTGAAAAGGAGAGGGGAAAAACTGCAGCCTTGCCTCACTCCTTTTTGGATTGCTGTTTCTTTTTCAAAGCCCTCGATTCTTATCACTGCAGACTGATTTTTATACAGATTGTAGATAATTCTTCGGTCTCGGTATCTGATCCCTATCATCTTCAGAATCATAAGTAGCTTGGTCCAATCAACATTATCGAATGCCTTTTCTAGATCTACAAATGCCAAGTACGTGGGCTTGTCCTTCTTGATACGATCCTCTAAGATCAGACGTAAGGTCAGGATTGCTTCACGTGTTCCTACATTCCTTCTGAAGCCAAATTGATCTTCTCCCAACTCTGCTTCAACTTGTTTTTCCATTCTTCTGTATATAATACGTGTTAAAATTTTGCAGGCATGAGATACTAAACTAATGGTGCGGTAATTTTCACACCTATCAGCACCGGCTTTCTTGGGAATAGGTATAACAACATTCTGCCGAAAATCAGATGGGACTTCTCCTGTCTCATATATCTTGCACACTAAATGAAATAACCTTGCCATGCTGGTTTCTCCTAAGGCAGTCAGTAATTCAGAGGGAATGTCATCAATTCCAGGTGCCTTGTTCCTATTTAGGTCACTCACAGCTCTGTCAAACTCTGTCCTCAGAATTGGGTCTCCCATTTCATCAGCATCAACAGCCTCTTCATATTCCAGAACCAAATTATCTACATCTTTACCTTGATACAACTGTTGGATATGCTCCTACCATCTTTTGGCTTTGTCTTCTTTCCCTAGAAGTGGCTTTCCATCTGAGCTCTTAATATTCATACACCTAGATTTCCTTTCTCCAAAGATTTCCTTGATTTTCCTGTATGCAACATCTACCTTTCCCAGGACCATACAGCCTTCGACATCCTTGCACTTCTCCTTCAGCCATTCTTCCTTAGCTACCTTGCACTTCCTATCCACTTGATTCTTTACTCGCCTGTATTCTTTCCTGCCCTCTTCATTTCTAGCATTCTTGTATTTTCGTCGTTCATCAATCAGGTCTAGTATCTCCTGAGTTATCCACTGATTCTTAGTTGATCCTTTCTTCCTTCCTAACATTTCTTCAGCAGCCCTACTGACTTCATTTTTCATGACTCTCTACTCTTCCTCTATAGTGTTTCCTTCAGCCTTTTCATTTAGTCCTTTTGCAACATGTTCCTTAAAACAATCCCTCACACTCTTTTCTTTCAACTTGTCTAGATCCCATCTTTTTGCATTCTTTCATTTCTTCAATTTCTTCAACTTCAGATGGCATTTCATGACCAACAAGTTGTGGTCAGAGTCCACGTCTGCTCCTGGGAAAGTTTTGCAATCCAACACCTGGTTTCTGAATCTCTGCCTAATCATAATGAAGTCTATTTGATACCTCCCAGTGTCTCCAGGTCTCGTCCACGTATACAGCCGTCGTTTGTGGTGTTTGAACCAATTATTGGCAAGGACTAAATTATGATCAGTGCAGAATTCAACCAGCCGACTTCCTCTTTCGTTCGTTTGTCCCAATCCAAATTCTCCTACTGTATTACCTTCTCTTCCTTGGCCTACCACTGCATTCCAGTCTCCCATCACAATTAGATTTTCGTCACCTGTTACATATTGTATTAAATCTTCTCTCTTCATATATTCTTTCGATTTCCTCATCATCCACTGAAGTAGTAGGCATATAGACCTGCACTATTGTGGTGGGCGTTGGTTTGGTGTCTATCTTGACGACAATAATTCTTTCACTATGCTGGTCGTAGTAGCTTGCCCGCTGCCCTATTTTCTTATTCATTATTAAACCAACTCCTGCATTTTCCCTGTTTGATTTTGTGTTAATAATTCGGTAGTCGCCTGACCAAAAATCCTGCTCTTCCTGCTAACGTACTTCACTTATACCAACTACATCTAATTTTAGTCTTTCTATCTCCCTTTTCAGATTCTCTAACCTACCACAACGATTCAAACTTCTAACATTCCACGCTCCGACTCGCAGAATGTCAGTATCCATCTTCCTGATGATCGCCCCCTATCGTGTAGTCCCCACCCGGAGATCCGAATGGGGGACTAGTTTACCTCCGGAATATTTTACCCGGGAGGAAGCCTTCATCAGTACATCATTCATACAGAGAGAGCTGCATGTCATCGGGAGGTAGTTACGGCTGTAGTTTCAATATTAAATATTAAATATTAAGTATTAAATATTAAATATTAAATATTAAATATTAAATATTAAATATTAAATATTAAATATTAAATATTAAATATCTGTTCGAATACTGTATTTTAGGAATTCTGAAATTTCTTGTAATGTTTTCCATGTGTACATTACGTACAATAAGGCCGGGATTTCGGACAGTACCTGGGCTGATGGTGGTTGTGATGATGATTGTTTTAAGAGGAGGTACAACTGGGAAACCATCCTCTATTAACACTAATAAGAGAGAAAAAATAAGAGAGGTCCCAATACTTCAAAAATGAAAATGTCGGTAAAAGAAAGGGAAGTGCCACAATGAGGGTGAAAATGGAATATACGTAGACCATATAAACCTAATTACTTCGGGCTAGGAAGAGAACAAGATTTCACAAGGGAGGTTGATAGGATTGAAGTGAGGAGCCTGACGTATGTAAGTGGATTCAACGTCAGAATTAGGATAATGGTCCCATGGCTAACAACCCACTCTCCCAAGTCGAGAGACGCTGAGGCAGTACCTGTAGTGCTGGTGAGCGTTTCAAAAGCATAGAGGTTTTAAAATTAAAATGATGTCAACTCTATACGTATGACGACAGTATTCGATATCTCGTTTCAAATAAGAAGGACCATTCCTCCAAGCGACACGAGTGTGACCTTGGTGAAACGTCATCGGATGATGCAATAGCGTCGTGATCTTGAGGTACCTAAATCGCAAACAGGTGGTGCTACTCTGAACTCCGGCGACTTTACGCGTCATTGGAGATGCCATTCGATTCATTTCAATGATTTATACACGTATACGGCAAACCAAAATCAAATAGTAAACATTAAAAAAATTGGCGCGAGGAAGTGCTAGAAGTGTATTTCTTTCGCAAAATATTCTGCCATATGAAAAATAATTTCTTTCTTAATTCATTCACCATCCACGGTTGGTTTTCCCTCTGAATCAGCGAGGGGTCCCAACTCAAGGGCAGTGTCCTGGAACGTGAGACTTTAGGTCGGGAATGAAACTGGGGTTAAGGACCAGTACTTCGCTCAGGCAGCCTCATCTGCTATGTTAACAGGTGCCTTGTTGTGGATGGGAAGATTGGAAGGGATAGGCAAGGAAGAGGAAAGGAAGCGGCCATGGCCTTAATTTATGTACTGTCCCGGCATTTTCCTGGAGGAGAAGTGGGAAACCACAAAAAAAACACTTCAAGGATGGCTGAAGAGTGAATCGAACCCCCCTCAACTCAGTTGACCTCCGGAGGCTGAGTGGACCCCGTTCCAGCACTCGTGCTACTTTTTACCTTTTGTGGCTGAGCCCGGAATCGAACCCGGGCCTCCGAGCGTGGCAGCTAATCACACTAACTACTACACCACAGAAGCGGACATATTAACAATAAATTGCTGAAAAATTATCGAGAACACACTCGGGAGGATAATGACTTCATAGAATTCCAGAAAGTCTACAATCATGCGTAAAAAGGCTTATCGGGTTCATCTTTAAGTTAAGGTAGACGAACATCGTGGGACGAGTTCCGTGTTTACAAACCTACTCATCATACTAGTTGGAGATGATCTCATACGCCCAAAGCTTCATAGAAACGCCTTTCGGTCTTGAAATCGAAGTTCCCACGACTCTCGGTGGAAGGCTACAGATATGGATTTAACTTTCGCCCCTAATATTACTTCTCACATCACAAACTCTTTGTGCATCGACTTTGTATTGAACCGAGTGAGTTTGCCGTGCGGTTAGGGCCGCGTAGCTGTGAGCTTGCTTTCGGGAGATGGTACGCTACCATCCCACCGTTGGCAGCCCTGAAGATGCCTCTCCGTGATTTCCCATTTTCACTGCAGGCAAATACTGGGGCTGTGCGTTAATGACACGGCCACTATCTTCCCATTCCTATCCCTTTTCCATCCCTCCGTTACTGAAAACCTTCGATGTGTTATTACGACGTTAAACTACTAGCAGAAGAAGAAATCTTAAAGTAGGCTGAGTAAATTTGTTCAGAATTAATAAATAAACCCATTTGAAATATTTGCCCGTTTGGGTGCACACATTTTGTACTTCATTATTTCCGTAAGTGAAGCGAATTTGTGTTTAGTTTGATCACAAGCTCAAAGTCCAACTTGGTAGCATAACTGTCAACACTTTCATCTGCCACCCCCAGAGGCTCAGGTTCGATTCTCGGTACTACCTGCTGGTACTGCCAGACATTTAAGAATGCCGGGAGGGCTGGCATGTTGTTAAAGGGGTACCGGCAGCTCACATCCGTTAGAGGTGTTCCTGAAAAGAGCTGCACCAGCTTTGGATGAGGACACGAGTTTGCCTGCCTCCGTAGCGTAATGGTTAGCACTACCTGCTGCTGTTCTCGAAGGCCCAGGTTCGATTCCCGGTACTGCCAGAGATTTTGGAATGGCGTGTATGTGGTTAAAATTGTACAATCAGCTTACCTCCATTGGGAGTGTGCCTCAAAATAGTACAACTTCGGGATGAGGATAAAAGTTTACTTTCTCCAGTCCAAATTAATTTAGATTATATGTCGTATTATCTCTTATTATTTTATTACAACTCCTCTTAGTTCTCATTGCGAGATTGAAGCGACTGAAAGTACGAAACCTGAAAAGCACGTTGATAGCATATTACTCTAATAGAGGTGGAAAGCGAAATACGTGACATTAAACCATAGCATGCATCAGTGACAGGCTATAAATGCAGTCTCATAACATGACGACATAAATGGGATCGAGTATACATTATGGCATCAAGGGTTCAGATGTGCTTGCGCCTTACATAGCGGACATCATTCTTCAACTAAGTTATGACGTTACTAATCTCCCTTAAAAAGAGTTCATTTCTGAGTAGGACGCGAGGATATATGGTATGCATCACACCTGCAGGAACACTCAGGGAATCAAGAGGATCAACTTGTAATAGACTTTTCCGCTTTGAGGACAGAAACTTTAATATTATAAAGGCCAATAAACTGGTCCAAGATACTCACTAATTAGTTTGGGGCTGTCACTTGTAAGTCTGTACACCATCGCACGACGTGGCTGCCAAAGTTCCACTGGGTATTAAAGATGATAGTTTGAAGGGGACTTGACTCGTTCACATCATGAATTTATTAACTTTTTCCTATTTGCTTCCCAGCTGATTTCCATAGAAAACATGCTAACGGAATGCTGTAAATGTAAAAAGTGAAATTATATTTCCCCTTTTCTCCCTTAATTATTTCATAACGAAAATAGGAGCTGAAATTTGCGAATGTGTTGTAGAGACATATATGGACTTTCTTTTTGAAGTACTTATTAAACCTTTTTCATGATAACATTCCTGAAAATTATTAAATTTATTTTTAAATTTTTGTCTAAGTATCTCTGAATTTGTCTATCAACACAATTAGATCATCAGTGTACATGAAATTTCTACACTTATCAGACAGCATAACGGGGCGAATTGCGCTCCGTACGGCACACAGTTATAAGTACACGCCAACTGATGGTGATGACGATGATATTTATGATCGTCCAGTTCCATTGGCACAGTTACGAAGCAAATCAAGCAGCTCAAAGCACAAGCGGCGGAGGTCGATCTCCAGATCTCCTTTGACAAAACTTAGTTCATAACGAACATAAAGCTGGCGCCTAGGGAACCAGTGGTGGAACACGGGAAATTGAAGCTGACAAAGAAGTTCAAATACAAAGGCGAATGGATGGATCCTGATATGTCTAAAAATAAGACGAAGCAACAAGACGGAAATGGTATAGTGTCCTTTATCCTCAAACTCACGAGCTACTGTACAGTTATTCGATCAGTGTCCTGTACACTGCAGAATACCCTATATATAAGAAAGGCTTGGTAGATAAACCTGATGGCAAACGAAGGAAGGACTTATGGAAAATCTAGGATGAAATCGAAGAAAAAAGCGAGTAGTACAGATAAAGGCAAAACCATGAGTACCGGGCGAGTTGGCCGTGCGCGTAGAGGCACGCGGCTGTGAGCTTGTATCCGGGAGATAGTAGGTTCGAATCCCACTATCGGCAGCCCTGAAGATGGTTTTCCGTGGTTTCCCATTTTCACACCAGGCAAATGCTGGGGCTGTACCTTAATTAAGGCCACGGCCTCTTCCTTCCACCTCCTAGGCCTTTCCTATCCCATCGTCGCCATAAGACCTATCTGTGTCGGTGCGACGTAAAGCCCCTAGCAAAAAAAAAAACATGAGCTATATTAATTTGTGGTAAGGATAACGGATACCATTCGAAACAGGAGGATCGCTTTCCATCGTCTCCTGAACTGAATGCGTTCAGACCGATCACCCAATCGGATATTTACCTACTTTCCGAATAACAAGACCGAAGTGGAAAGAGAGTCACAAGAAGTGGGGATCATTTTATAACATACTGAAAGAATATCCCCTTGGGATACACCGACGTTCCCTGGAAAAGCCCAAACTGAAAACAGGTAAGAAGTGTGCGGAAGGGAGAAAGGAAGCTCACCGAAGACAAATGTGAGAATTTTGCGCAAAGGTTCAAAACCATGGAAGCTGCAATGGCATGGTCTATAGCTGACCGACACGAATTAAGAAGGATATTATAATTAGAGCCCGGAAGTTAAAATGCTTTTTTTTTTCTGGGTGGTTAAATCGAAGTATCAATTTGAGATAAACCTGTATCCGTACGTTCGGGGATGGTAGAACCCGTTACTCTTTTGCCTATTCTAGCTTCCATTGTCAATTTGAAAGGGTATTGCCTTTCTATTCCATTTTTATATTGTTGCGGGGATTTTCTACTGTTATTACATACATACAAACAAACATACATCATCATTTTTAGACCGTTATGCCTTTCAGCGTTCAGTCTGCAAGTCTCTGTGAATTTACTAAAGGTCACCACAATCCTCTATTTGCAACCAGTGCTGTGGTCTCATTTAGTTCTCTACATCTTATCTTTAAATAGTTAGAAACTGAGTCTAACCATCGTCGCCTTGGTCTACCTATAATTTACTTAAACTCCATAACAGTGTCCATTACTATTTTAGGTAACCTATCCTCTTCCATTCGCCTCACATGACCCCACCACCGAAGCCGGTTTATGCCTATAGCTTCATCCATGGAGTTCATTCCTAATTTAGACTTTATTTCCTCATTCCGAGTACCCGCCTGCCATTGTTCCCACCTGTTTGTACTAGCATTCTCGGTACTTTAATATTTGTTACTTCTAACTTATGAATAAGATATCCTGAGTCCACACAGTTTTCGCTAACGTAAAACAAAGTCAGAAAACTTCCGATGTAAAGATAGTTTCATTCGCGAGCTAACTTTCCTCTTACAGAATAAACTTACTGTTGATCGCCAGTGCGAGCTCACTGCATTAGCTTTATTGCACCTTCGTTCAATCTCACATACTATATTACCATCCTGGGAGAACACACATTCTATATACATGGAATTATCTATGTGTTCTAGCTTTGTATCACCAATGTGACATTCAGTTCTGTTGAATTTCTTACCAACTGACAACAATTTAGCCTTCGAAAGGCTAATTTTCATACTATACTTATTGCCCCTATATTCAAGTTCCAAGATATTAGACTGCCATTAAGACCAAGTTGCCATCATAGGCCAGACTGCTTACTACATTTCCACCTAGCTGTATCACTCCTTGCCAGTTTATACCTTTCAGCAGATGATTCATGTAAACTACGAACAACAAAGGTGAAAGATTACAGGATTGTCTATTCCCTTTAAGTACCCTGAACCAAGAACTCATTCTACCATCAATTCTCACTGCAGCCCAATTGTCGACATAAATATATTTGATTGATTTTAATAATCTACCCTTAATCCCATAGTCCCGCAGTACGGTGAACATATTTTCCCTCGGTATCCTGTCATATATTTTCTCCAGTTCTACGAAACACAGACACAACTGTCTATCCTTCACGTAGCATCTTTGAATTACCTGGCGAATACTGAAAATCTGATCCTGAGAGCCCCTCTGCGGTCTGAAACTACACTGGTTTTCATCCAACTTCCTCTCAACCACTGATCGCACGTTCCCTTCCAAGATGCCAGTGAATACTTTGCCTGGTATACTAATCAGTGAGATACCTCGATAGTTGTTGCAATCCTTCCTGTTCCCTTGCTTATAGATAGGTGCAATTACTGCTTTTGTCCAAACTGAAGGTACCTTACCAACACTCCACGCTAATTTTACTACTCTATGAAGCCATTTCATCCCTGCCTTCCCGCTATACTTCACCATTTCAGGTCTAATTTCATCTATTCCTGCTGCCTTATGACAATGGAGTTTATTCACTATCCTTTCCACTTCCTCAAGCATAATTTCACCAACATCATTTTTCTTCTACCCATGAGCTTGGCTGTTTTTGCAACACCACCAGGATGATTTCCTTTTACATTGAGAAGATGTTCAAAATATTCCCTCCACCTCTCCAGTGATTCCCTGGGATCTATTATGAGTTCACCTGAATTACTCAAAACACTGTTCATTTCCTTTTTCCCTCCCTTCCTAAGATTCTTTATTGCTGTCCAGAACGGTTTCCCTGTGCTTGACCTAGCCTTTCCAGGTTATTACCAAAATCTTCCCACGAATTCTTTTTGGATTCAACTACTATTTGTTTCGCCCTGTTTCTTTCATCTACGTACAATTCCCTGTCTGCATCAGACATTGTTTGGAACCATTTCTGATAAGCCTTCTTTTTATGTTTACAGGATGCTCTCGCTTCATCGTTCCACCATGTAGTTCGCTTTTTCCCATATTTGCACCCTGTTGTTCTTAGACATTCCCTTGCTGCTTGCAGTACAGCACCCCTGTATGCCACCCATTTTTTTTCTATATCCTGAACCTGCTTACTGTCCACTGTTTCGAACTTCTCACTAATCATATCCATGTACTTACGTCTAATGTTCTCGTCCTGGAAATTTTCTAGCCTTATTCGTTTGCAGACATATTTCGTTTTGTCTATCCCAGGCGTAGACATACTTAGTTCACTACAGATCAGATAGTGGTCCGTGTCATCAAAAAATCCCCGAGAAACCCGTACATTTCTAACAGATTTCCTGAATTCGAAGTCTGGTGAGATATAGTCTATTATCGATCTAGTACCCCTGCCCTCCCATGTGTAGCGGAGAATAGCCTTATGCTTGAATAATGTATTCATAGCACAGAAGTCCAGCAAAGGCTTCCCATTTTTTAGCTTCCATATCTTTCCCACACTTACCAATCACTCTTTCAAATCCTTCAGTTCTATTTCGAACTCTTACATTGAAATCGCCCATTAGCCCTATCCTATCCTTGCTGTTAACCCTGACTACGATGTCACTCAATGCACCATAAAATTTATCAACTTCATTTTCATCTGCACGCTCACATGGTGAATACACTGAGACAATTCTCGCCCTAATTCCTCCAAATGCGAAATCTACCCACATCATTCGCTCATTTACGTGCCTAACAGAAACTATGTTGCGTGAATTAGTATTCCTGATGAACAGTCCTACCCCATGTCCTGTCCATCCCTTTTCAACACCCGTCAGGTACACTTTATAAGCTCCTATCTCTTCCTCGTTATCTCCCCTTACTCCTAGCACTTCCATATGCACCCTCTTTGGTGACCCAGCCAGTCCTACATTTTTCTCCCATAAGCCCTGTTACCGTGTTTTGGTGGATCAGCAGAGGTGAAAGAAGGTGCGGGCTGGAATGGGTCTAACTACAAGTCCGAAAGATGCATTAAAATTTCAATCGAGGTTATATTTTCAAAACTTAACAATGGTAACATAGAATTTTTGAGCATACAACAAATAACAACCAGTTAAATCAGGTACACAATCAAGAAGTCCAAGATTAGAGAACAACTTAATGATCTGGGCTTTAAGCCCCACCGTATACAACTCTGAGCTCTCAGCTCACAATCACCAAATACCAAAGGGCAGAAAACCCTTAATTACCTGGAGCTCTTGCTCCCGCTTAATAATACCAGAAAGAGCGGACCTGCTCTCAATTTTACAAGCCTATCAAAGGCCACAACAAACTTCACTACTAACTGCCCTCAAGGCACACAAAGAAACACGGGTATTTAATACCAAACCTACAGGGCCTTCGCATGAAGAAAACAAGACATCAGGTTAAGTTACTGGCCCAAAGTACAGCAGGGACTGGAGGCGTGAACTTTCACTCCTAAATATACATTTTAAAACCTAAGTGGCTCTAGGCCGATGCACAGGGGCTAATCCCAAGCTAGGGAGGTGACCCGTATGAGAAAACTTGAATACATTAAAGAAGAGAAGAACGGTTATGAAAACGTAGTCACCTCCATTTCAAAATAAAAGGGAGCTCGAGAGGGTAAAGCAATCTCTATCCCCGACTTAAAGTTCAAGAAAACAGAAGTTTAGCAAGAAAAAGGGTTTACATGTTTAGTTGTTTACATATTAAAGTTTTCGAACCCTCCCCGAGAGTTACACTGCTGAACTAGCAAGAAATAAAGATGTTAAAAGGCCATTACCTTGTAGAAGAGCTGCTGAATGAAGAAAGAGGCGCTTCCCGCCCCCTGCTACATATCCACACACAGAGTTAGATGTTATACGAGTGGCCCTGAGACAAGAAAATCAGCAGTTTTTATACCCTCGTGGAAAATTCGAGACCTTTCAAGAATGAGTAGACACCCGCCCTCAATTTTATTGGTTCGCTAAAAGTTATACATCAACATCGAAGAAGAAAGACACTATTGGTCAAAAATTAATTAAAGAAATTCGGGATTGGCTGAGTTCAAAACTGGCGGACAGAGAGATTAATATTGCCAACCCAAAAAATAAAAGAACAAAATTTAGTAAAGATAAAACTTAAGAATACAAAATGTCTTCAAGAGAATTCATTCCATTGCGCCAGAGTGTATTATCATAGTTTTTTGGTAGAGACATCTGTTAGAGAATGTTCACACTTCTTGATCAATGAAAAACAAAAGCAAATCGAAAACACTCAGTGACCTCTTCTGATAACTAGTAGAGTTAGTTCAGTGGTTAAAGTTCCGGGTTTCTCCAGTAGAGAAGTTTCAATTGGCAAAGATTTGAACTTGCGTCGCGTAGAGGTGTACCGCCCGGTACAAGCCCCATTAATATTGATGGCTCCCCATCATATTCCATTTCGTTCGCCAAGTTGTTTCCAAGGGGTCCCTCGCCTGTCAAATGGGAGTGGGACTCCGTTACTCCCATAGGTCTGAGGCTTGCTTAAAATGTTCCGAGCTCGGTAAATTCATGAATCAGTATGCTAGCCTACTTACCCATAATTCAAATGAGGATCTCTCCTCGAACGGGTTAGGGACCACCGGTGGTTTGTATAGTCCTAGCCGCCTGAGCACAGGGCAGGCCATGATTCAGTATAAGTCCGAGATGCCCACTCCCATTCCATAGCAACTGGACTCTCAGGACCACGTACTAGGCCACTCGGCGGTTGCCCATGGTTCACGAACTAGTACGTGACTACAGTAATCCACAACATGAACCATTGCTGTTATTTACATATTAGAATTAATCGATGGAAATAAACTATAATTCCAACGTACTGTGTTAAGAATACCGAGGTCGATAGCTACAATCGCTGTGGCCAGTACCCTATATTCGGGAGATAGTGGTTTGGAACCCCACTGTCGGCAGCCCTGACGATGGTTTTCGTCATTTCCAGTTTTTCACCTTAGTTATTGCCACGGTCGCTTTCTTTCCACTCTTAGACCTTCCCTCTACCGTCGTCGCCATAAGAACTCTCTGTGTCGGTGTGACGTAAAGCAAATTTGAAAGTAAATAGATTGTGTAACTATAAACTTAGATTCGGGAGATGGTGGGCTCGAATACCAGGGCATACATTACCTGTAATTTCTTAATGAATCTTCAGGCAAATACAGCGGCTGTGCCCTAATGAAATTATGGCCTAGGCCACTCCCTCCCACTTCTAACTCTTTCTTATCCAAGCATCGCTGCGAGACTGTCTGCAATAAAACGATATTAAACAGCACATAATGACTGTGGCACATGCAACCTCACTAATGGCCTCGCCCTGTCTGAACGGCCGCTGCACAGATGGATGGCCTGCATATGTTGGAATGCCACATTGTTAGCATGGCGAATACCTCGGTCACTTGGTACACTCCGTCCAGTGCCTCTCCCAGTTTGACCTGACAAGACTGACAAGACCCCGGGGATTATATTCCGTGGACAATCCGGAATTCGATCCCGTAACTTCTGGGTTAGGTCACAGCACTAACAGCTTCCTCACTCTCTTCTTTCCCATACGACCTTTCTTGGTCAGACGTCATTCCCTTCCAACCCCGACGGTATTAAGTTTTTGAGGCCTAAGGAATCCAACTATTAACGGTTTGAATTATCCCATTTTATTTCCTCTTCAAACAACAATAACCACCATAGCTAGCATTCATTAGTCTCATACTACCGAAATAAAGTCGGTTCATTCCCGGCTGATATTGATGTTATTTAAAATTACTCAACTACTTAGACACGTTAAGGCATCCTGTGGCCAAATATTTGGCACTGCAAAGTGTATATTAATAATTTTAGAAGTTGGCTTATTATTATTATTATTATTATTATTATTATTATTATTATTATTATTATTATTATTATTATTATTATTATTATTATTATAAATAATATTGGAGATCATTGCTTATAAATAGATATCATACCGTGTACTCCTGGCATGAAGTAAGGTAAGTTTATTAATTTCATCCAGGCGTCTCAGTGTTTTCGTTGGTTACAATAATACGAAAATAGCAGAGCTTTCAGCGAGGCCGAAAAGTCCGTTTCTATTGCAGTTAATCCTTGTGATGAATGATGAGCGAATGTCACTCACTGGCTCGGTTGATGTATGCGTTTCAATGGATTCTACAAAATGTTGTCATTGCAACAGTCCGCTAGGTAATGAAAGACGAGAGAAGCTATGGTACGTCATGCCTGTATTCCTATGGCATTGCCCGCGATATCATTCGAAATGGCTGCAGGCTAAATATGGAGTTTCTATAGCCTAAGTTTAGCCGAAATTTATTAAGCTTCTGCTTAATGGATTATAGAAAACATATCGGGACAAAACCTCCTATGTGATAATATTTTGGAGATATACTGACCCGCAGCACATACATTATGAAGAGCGAGAATGCCTCGACAATATTCACGCAATATTGCGCCTTAGATGACAGAACCTTACCGGCCAAAATTCTAAGCTAAAATATTTAACAAAGGAGGTTTTGTCCCGGCAACGACGATATTTAAGCATAGTCATTAAAACCAAAAAATAATCTAAAAACAGGAGAAAAATAATATATAAACCTATCAGTCAACCAATTACACGACAGAATGCCTCATTTTTGGCTGGTATTAGTAATGAATACAAAATAACGGTCGGTTCAAATAATTCTATGAAACCGATATGTCGTTTCAGTTCTACCGTCCGAGAAGGGAGCAGTAGTTTACTCTGAGATACTTTCACTGTTTGGTAACACACAAATGCTGTTTTTGCTAACATTATTTACTCTTAAAGTTGAACGAATCCAAATTAAGCAGTCAGCTCCCACGTTAACATTTAAAAGGTATAATGAGAATTGCCTTAAACCAAATATTCCACTAGATTTTTGACACGTGGTAGGTGAGAAGCGATATCAGACTCCCAGTAGTCTACAAGATTGTCTTATTTTACCCTCCTGAATATCTTAACGTGTGAGTTCCACTTTTTGTAGATTTCACTCAATCTCAGTAAAAATGGCTCCCTTGGTTTCCTTATCTCGTAAATGGATGAAGATCAGGTTGGTTGATCTCCCTGTTCACATTTTGGTCAGATGACTTTCAAAAGTAATCCTACTTTTACGCATTATAATCCTTTCCACGTGTGTCTGTAATTCGTAGTATTATTCTATCTTCAACTCTTCATTTTCTTTCGCAGGGCGAAGTATTTTCTTCAAGGTGTCTTTCTCTGATTTCCAATTTCTATAGCAGACATTTTGTATTCACTGAAAGGTACGCTAATGCATATAAAGTCTCTTGTGGGATGACCGGGCAGTAATGTCTGAGCTTGACATCTATTTTTGAAGTAGGCTGATTTGTTTGATACCTGTTCCCAGAGAAATAGGGAAGGCAACGGTACAATATGTCAAATCGGGACAGTCAGTTGTCAGGTTCACATTCCTCTTGCCCAGTCTGAAACCATTCTTGAACCATTCGCTATTCAGTTCCTTGCGCTACTTGCGAATTACCTTCTCGAGTACACAGTTCGAGAGTAAATGTGCTAGCCCATCCCCTAGCATGTTTTGATTTCGAAAGCGTATAACATATATACCCTCACTTTAACGTCTGAGGTGGTATCGGTCATGATCTGTTCGATGATGCAATTATTTTGTCCTCGAAAGCTCGTTCTTTTAGGATGTAGATTAAAGTGCTAATATCAAACGAGTCCTAAGCCTTTTTAAGTCAACTGAAATCACTGAGGAATTATCCTACTCGTTGGATGAACGGTCAGCGTACTGGCCTTCGGTTCAGAGGGTCCCGGGTTCGATTCCCGGCCGGGTCGGGGATTTTAACCTTAATTGGTTAATTTCAATGGCACGGGGGCTGGGTGTATGTGTTGTCTTCATCATCATTTCATCCTCATCACGACGCGCAGGTCGCCTACGGGAGTCAACTAGAAGGACCTGCGCCGGGCTGAGTGGCTCAGACGGTGGAGGCGCTGGCCTTCTGACCCCAACTTGGCAGGTTCCATCCTGGCTCAGTCCGGTAGTATTTGAAGGTGCTCAAATACGTCAGCCTCGTGTCGGTAGATTTACTGACAGGTAAAAGAAGTCCTACGGGACAAAATTCCGGCACCTCGGCGTCTCCGAAAACCGTAAAAGTAGTTAGTGGGACGTAAAGAAAATAACATTATTATTATTATTATTATTATTATTAGAAAGGCCTGCACCTGGCGAGCCATACAACATTTCATTTCATTTTACCGAGGAATTTCTTTTTTCTGAGCCACAAATACGAAAGAATGAATTTAAGATCCATAATCCATTCAACACATGAGCATACTTTCCTGAATCCTCCTTGTTATATTGTAAGATAACGAGAGGAGAGATATGCCACGGTAATTTTTCAGGTCCATTTCTTAAGGACAGAGAGAATCATGAATGAGGTCCAGCAGCTTGAACACTACTCATTTTACTGTATATCGCGTAGGATCTATCAATTTATCGGTTGCCTCGTCATCGGTGTGATTCCAGAGTTCGGATCGAATCGAGTACTCACTTGGTGCTTTAGTATTATCATTATTATCGGTAAGCCTTCCTACGAAAGGGAAGAAGTGTTTCCAGTGTAGAGGTCTCATTCCTCACTTTGATTTCACGTAATAGTTATGTGACAAAATGCTATGGATGGGGGCCGTAGTAATGGTGATCATCAAAATAATAATATACCGTAAATTTCCTAATTCTCCTTAGCGCTATTACAGTTAGGAATGTAGTATTTACTTAATATTGTTTTTTTAGCTTATTGTATCTGTTTTAAAATTTTCGTAATTTAAAAGAAACAAGTTCGTCGTTTTAACATAAAGAAATAAATTAACTGGATTAAAGCCACCATGTATACATATATTTATTCAGTAACAAAGCCAAGCTTTCAGCCAAATTTCATTGGGCTTCATCAGGGCATGTGAAGTATTGCCTCCGACAGTGAGAAAAGAAATTCTCCCAAGGAACTTGGAAGTCATGCCCGTACTATCCACTTTGCTCACTGTCGGAGGCAAAACTTCACATGCCCTGATGAAGGCCAATGCAATTTGGCTGAAAGCTTGGAATTATTATTGAATAAATATATGTATATATAGTGGATTTAATCCAGTTCATTTATTTCTTTATTTTAATACAATGAGCCACGAAAACCTACGTTCGTTAATAAGTTCATCGTTTGCAGGTTTTTCCGACTTGGCGTGGAATATCCCCTGCTAGATTTGGATTTATCTAATAATTTTAATGTGAGGCCCATTAAACGGAGTAATAAAATTCCGAAGTATTAATGGAAAAATACACTTCATAGTGTAAAATATGTATACATCTTACATTTTATTGTATACGTAAATGTGATCCCTGAATAAATAATCCAATCTCATAAGTTCACCAAGCAATATATCATCCATTTCAATGTGCAAATGAATAGTGTACAAAGCAGTAAACTATGACGTCTCGAAAGCTCATTACTTTGAATTCAAAACAGCAGTACTGATGAGATACGAAATAATTAGAATCGGAACTGTAAGTTATAACAATTACAGCTACGATTTCAATTTAAGACGCAATGTCCTTTCCAAGAGGATTGTTAGATAATGGAAACTACAAAGTACTAACGTTCAATTTTGTAGGTTTTATGTATGCATTCTGGGAAGCAAATGATAAGAATTACATACATTGATATAATCGACGTCAATAAGGCAGGAGATTTAATACTGAAAAAGTAATTTTATATTCTCGTCCCGAGGTACCTCTTTTCGAGCTTCGTGTACAATTTCAGTCACCTACCTGCCCTTCTGTCAACCTTCAATTTTCAGCACTATCGGATATCAAACAGTCTCCTTGACGTCAGTTAATGCTGCTAACCGTTAAACTATGGGGTAGACAGAATGAATACTACTTCAATTGCCTGATAAGGAAGAGCGCTCGCATTGGGTGTAGCGTGCGGTGGCGAGACAGAGAGACAGCAATATACTCCGATATTTTTCTAATTATTCAAAGAATTTCCATCAAAAAGCCAGAGATTTTTAATATTTTTCATCAAAAATACTATATAAAGGGAATAACTTGGCCTACGGAAAGGTTTAACTTCCTAGTTCGTCGGGAAGTCGGTTAAAATCCTCGGACGCCCCCACAGCCCGACAGAAACCGTGCGCTGTTATGGAACCACACAATATATTTTGTGGGGCTTTAGGTGGTTGTGCTATGCATGCAAATGATTTAGGAGAAAGAACAATGATCCTTTCAAGGCTGCCAGTACTACAATCTGGATCGGAGAATAATCTGTACTGAAACGTTGGCGGGATGTGACGAAGTTCATTGGTAAGTTCCCAAATTGTATGTAGCACTGAGTGACATCGTAGTCGGGGTCAATGGCAAGGATAGGATAGCGCTAATGGGCGATTTCAATGCGACAGTTGGAAATAGAATTGAAAAATATCACAAAGTAATGGGTAAATGACGGGAGGATATGGCAGCTAATAGGAATGAGAAGTAAACAAGGACTGATGCGAACAGATGAAAGAAACACAACGAAAGAAATACTTGTTGAATCCAGGTAGTCATGGTAATATTTCGGTGATAACTCGAAAGGCTAGGTAAAAAATGAAATGTCGTATGGCTTTTAGTGCCGGGATATCCCAGGACGGGTTCGGCTCGCCAGGTGCAGGTCTTTCTATTTGACGCCAGTAGGCGACCTGTGTGTCGTGATGAGGATGAAATGATGTTGAAGACAACACATACACCCAGCCCCCGTGCCACTAGAATTAACCAATTAAGGTTAAAATCCCCGACTCGGCCGGGAATCGAACCCGGGACCCTCTGAACCGAAGGGCAGTACACTGACCGTTCAGCCAACGAGTCGGACAAAAGGCTAGGTGAAGTTACAGGAAAACCTTTCCGAATAGTATTAAATAATATTAGAAAGAGGTGGGCGCCATCTCTGTTGTGTAGTGGTTAGCGTGATTAGCTGTCACCCCCAGAGGCCGGGGTTCGGTTCCCGGCTCTTTCACGAAATTTTAAAAGTGGTCTCTAACGGGGCCCACTCAGTCTCGAGAGATCAACTGAGTAAAGGGGGGTTCTATTCCCACCTCAGATATCTCAAAGTGGTTTCCCGTGGTTTTCCCACTTCTCCTCCAGGAAAATGCCGGGATAGTACCTAACGTAAGTCCAAGGCCATTTCCTTTCCTCTTCCTTGCCTATCCCTATCACACATCCCATCCCCACAAGGCCCCTGTTCAGCATAGCAGGTGCGGCCGCCTGGGCGAGATATTGGTCCTCCTTCCTAGTTTTATCCCCGACCCAAATTCTCACGCTCCAGGACACTGCCCTTGAGGCGGTAGAAGTGGGATCCCTCGCTGAATCCGAGGGGGAAAAAGAACCCTGGTGGGTAAACGGATTAAGAAAGAAACGAAGAAATGGAGGCAAAAATTTAATAGTGTTTTGGGGTAAATCAGGAGAATTCACAGTAGATCTCACGGATCAATGGACAGGTGGAAGGAATATTTTGAAATTCTCAACGTGAAAGGAAATCTTTCTGGAAAATGACGTCAGTGGAATTACTTTGGTCACATACGGCAGGGCGGCTGTGGCGATCAGATTTTCCTCTCGCTGCTCTCAGGACTTCTACTACGAGCTACTGATATTCGGAAACAGCTGATCCTTCATACACCGCGCGAAGTTTTCGGTGAATCGTTGGTAACTATAAACCCAAATCTACCACGAGGCAGTTCGCCGCGCTGTTAAGGTCGCGTAGCTGTCACCTTGCATTCTGGAGACGGTAGGTTTGAATATCGCCATCGGCAGCCCTGAATGTTTTCCTTGGCTTCCCATTTTCATACCAGGTAATGCTGTGGCTGTGTCTAAATTAAGGCCACGGCCGCTATCTTCTCAATCCTAAACGGTATCTATACTTGCGTCGCCGAAAACCTTCCATGAGTAAAACCACTAGCAAGAAAACAAAGTCTAGGAAATATATCTTATATTCGTCGGGACTCCAGTTGTAGAAGTCTAACATATTATAATGATTATCTTCTGTTTTATGCTTAATGAAATGTTAGCGATGTACATAACGTCACATTCATATCACTACCAATAAAATACAGTTCTTGAATAAGAAAATGTTGAAGAGCCGTTCTCCAACTAGCCTTCCTTGTAATCAATATCGTCCAAGAACAATGCGATGTTCTGTACTACACTTTTTAATCCGCACTGTGAAGTCGTGGCTGTTAATGTTACTTCAATAATGAACGGTCTTCGCATTAAGCTGAAGCGGTGTGTAATATCCAGCGTGTTTGATGAGGGGATGTAAAACCTCCAAACATGATGATAATTTATTTCAGAGCTGTGTGACGCTATTTTGTGAGATTACCATTCTGATTATTAAAGGATATGCTTTATATAAACAATTTGCTGAAGTTTTTTGAGTCTCATAACGAAGGAATTTGTAATACTTTCAAATGATGGAAGTCGAGATAAGGGCAAGCAATGAAATCGCAGTTGATCGTAAAATGATGCAGTCTCCAAATTGTGTGTTGGGAATTAATTGAAAATGACATCGTTCTCCATTGCTGTTATGAGCAATGAAAATTATGTCCAACACTTTAACAGCTCTGTGAACGAGGCCGTGAACATAAACTGAAGTAGAGAACTGCGGTTAACGACAGTCATAAAATCAACGTGGTGAAAACTACCAGGACTACTGAATTCTTTATAGAATATACGAAGAGGAACAAGTTTCCCAGCTATTATTATAGCAAACTTTGCTCTATGTAATAGGTGCTAGCCTACGTTTATTTGTACAAATAAATTGCCGAGGAAAGAAATGCGTAGTTCACGTTCATCATCAACCATAAAACATTTCCAGATACGAAGCCGAGGGTAAGCTCTCAGATTCCTTTGAAGTTTACCAAACTTGGTGATGAAATGAAGTAAGCAAGCTAGTAGTTTTAAAAGACTGCTGATATACTAGTTGTAGCCAAGGGACTTCAATTTTTACGTGGAATCCGAAGCACAATGATGTGAAATTTGGCTGGAATTAAAGCCACGTCCACCTTGGTAAGAAGCCAATGAGAAGCATGCTATCTTTAGCCATTTACGTTTACTGTAGAATTCTACGACGGGAGTCTAGCTCATTGAATGTACGATTTTTCTACGACGTAGGGAAATAGAATCGGTTTCAATGTTTTTTTCTAAATGTCAACTATCTTTACATAATATACACGGAGCAACGACAGAGTCCATCCCAGAAGGAAAATTAATTTCCCGAAAGATTTCCCTACGAACGTGAAGAGGAACACTGTAGAAGTAATCCAAGAAGTAGCATCAATACTTCTTTTACACAGGGTGGTCGGAAACAAAATGAACCGTGAACTTTTAACCCGCAATCCACGAGTTCATCAGTGCTGATCACGAAGACTTTTATGATTTCCGCCACCTCAGTACTATCGTCAGAGCGCTCAATAAAGGATTTAAACCGGGCCATAAGTCTGTAATACATCAGTCATTTCTTCAAGTGAGAACTTTCGCTCTCCCCGTGAATACAGAGTTACACTTCTTAAACGTGCACGCCTGAAGTAGCTGCGTGGAATTACGCACAGTAGACACACCTGGCTAATAGGAGCAGTGAGTTTAATTCGTCCTTTATTCATGCCTTCCTTTATTCTCCTTTCGTATTCGGGTAGGCATTCTTTACGAACACCTGTCCTTTTTTTAAATCTTATATATTCTTATGGGCGATTTTTAATAAATAACGTAGACATAATAAAGATCTCCACATAAGCACCGACTATGGACAAACACATTGTGAATACCATTATGAACAGTATGCCGGACTCATTCAATCAAGTAATAGGTATATACTCCACACGTAGGGAGCAGTTGTAATTTTCTCGACTTGAGAGAGACATAACTCTTCAGCACACTGTAGTGTTTCCATCAAGGCAAATCTGTCTGCATATGTGAGCTGCAGTTCTTGTAATACCAATAATAATAATAATAATAATAATAATAATAATAATAATAATAATAATAATAATAATAATAATAATAATAATAATAATAATAATAATAATAATAATTGTTACCGTGGTTTGGTGGATTAGCAGAGGTGAAAGAAGGTGCGGGGGTGAACAGGTCTCAGGCTACGAAATTAAAGTTAATTTAAAATTTTAACAAGGTTATATTTTCTTTTCAAAATTGAGAAATAACAAGAATGGCAGGTACAGAGTAGCAAGGCAACAAAAGTACAATTACAGTATTTACAGGATTTGGGCTTCGAGCCCCGAACTCACAATTCTTGGGCAACTAGCCCAACTTTACCCCAAAACAAGATTTAACAGAGGGGCAGAAAACCCCATTCATGCCCAGGAGCACTTGCTCTACATTACACAGAAAAGCCTCCTCGAGGCATACATACTCAATTTTCAAGAAAGAGCCACTCGCTCTCAACTTTAAGCCTATCAAAGGCCACACCAAACTCCACCTTCAAGTTTTCCTCTAAGGACATAGACACGGGGGTAAAATACCCCACCTACTGAGGTCTATTAAGTGAGAAAAAGGTTAATTACATGACCTCCAAAATAACAATTTGAGAGGAGGCGATCTGCACTCCTAATACCTTTTGTTTAAAACCTAATCTGGCTCTAGGCCGCTAATGCAAGGGCTAATCCCATACTAAAGAGGTGACTTTAGAAGGAAACAATTTACATTACGTTAAGGAAGAATCGGTTATGACAAATAAGTTCACCTCAAAACAATATGAGTGGGAGCTCGAGAAGGTTAAGCACTCTCTATCCCAATATGTAGCTTTAAAAGAGAATAGATGCTAAGAGTCTTTACGTTTTAGGGAAAGTTACATGGTGGAAACGCTTCGGACCCGCCCCGAGAGTTAAACTGCTGAGCTAGCAAGAAAAGAAGTTATTAAACGGTCATTACCTTGTTGTTGAACTGCTGCCCGAAGAAAGAGGCGCTTCCCGCCCCCTGCTACGTACTTTACACTTTGAAAGTTGGTACTGAAGTGGCGCAGAGACACGAAAATGTTTATATACTCTCGTGGAAAGTTCGAGGCGTTTCGGAAATGAGAACACCCGCCCACAAAAACCTTATTGGCTAGGGTTAAGCAAGATATTCAAGTTGGAGAAGATATATCTGATTGGTCAGAAATTAATTAAAGAAATTCGGGATTGGCTAAATTCAAAACAAGGGGAAGGAAAGGGTTATACAGCCAACTTAGCCAATAACAGAAAGAAATTTAACAAGGAACAAACTTTTGAAATAAAAATTTCTCCAAAAAAAACAGTTCTTTCACTTCGCACTAGGGTGCTCCATTGTAGTTCTTCAGTAGTGTCCTCTAGAAGAGAAGGTTCACACTTCTTACTACAGGTAAAACAAAAATACATCGAAAACGACCCAGTTCAGAAACTCCAAAATTTCCAAGTAGTGACATCTTCTGAGAAACTTGAAAATTAACACAGTAGATAAAGTTCAGACTTCCTCCAGCAGGGGAGTTTCAACTGGCGCCAAGTTTGAATTAGCGGCGTGGAGGTGTACCGCCCGGTACAGACCTCCCCCCCAAAAGTCCCTCCAGGGGTGACACATGAAATTTGTTTGAAAACAAGATTCAAGTTATGATGTTAATATGGAGATTAATTGCAGAAGCTTTTACAAAAATTTACTAAATTTGGTTTGATCCAGTTTCAAAATTCTTTATAGATCTTGCTGATGTAATGTCTTTATGTTTGTAGAAGTTGAATTCAGAAGGAAAAACTTTAAATTCTTGAAGGAGAAGAAAATTTTCTAAGTCCACCAGATATTGCAGTAAAATCCAAAAAAGTAATAATTGTTGATGTGAAACTTCCATGTAACTGACTAAATATATCAGTTGTCGATGACTTTGACGGCCAGGCCAGCCGCCGCTGCTTGAGTCCAGAGGAGGCTGCTCGGACCCCTCAAGTACCCTGAGATACCGCTCGCCCGCACTATGAGAGGAGTAGAGGTGTTGAAGCACGCCGCGCCCGCGGCGAACATATACAGGCTGCGGGCAAGTAGCAGGTTGTGCGCCGCACATCAGCCTTGGCCGGGAGGAGGGCTCCGGCTCGCCGTGCACAGGTCGACCTCGCTGGAGTAGAGGGGGCCCTTCCTCTATCCCAGTCGCGGCACGGCGCCGCGCGGCTGCGGGGGCACTGAAACATTAAAGCTCGACGGCAGAATTTTTGTTGAACCAGAATGATAGTAGGGTACATTCATTGTGGTGAGGTTGAGGGGCCAGCGGCGTGGAGAAATTATTTTCATAAGCAAGCCACTGTGTGTTGTGGAGCAGGAGACGGGAGCGTGGTAATGGCCGTGGCAATGACAGGATGGCAGTTTAACTCTGCGGGGAGGGTTTACAATAAATGCTTAAATATTAAAAAAAATATTATAGAAATGGCAGAAGGCCTTAAAGTGAAACACCTCAAAAATATAACCTTCATATTTCTTTCAAAATCATATGAAACAAATTAGTACAGAAATTATACCGGTTTCACCTGCGACAGGTGAACCCTAAATATCCTCTCGGTGGCTGGATTACTTAATAACAACGTAACCGGCGTAAGGAAATGGAGAATGATACACGGCCCATGAAATCTGGGGGCAAGCTTGCCCACGGGAACAAAATTCTTGACCATCACCTGGTCACCTACTTTCAAATGGGTGGGTCTCCGTCCACGATCATATCTTTCCCTAACCTTTTCGTGAGACACTTTAAGATTGGCTTTAGCCTTCTTCCAAAGATCCTTAATGTTGTCCGGGTCTATTGTCTCAGGTAGAATGTCACTCAGAGACCAGAGGTTAGAGAGCGGCGTGTTGGGAAGAAACTTAAACATCAAAGAAGTTGGAGTAAACTTGTGAGATTCATGAACCGCCGAATTCAAAGCAAAAGCTAACCAATGCAGGGACGTGTCCCACCTGGAATGATCTTCATGATGATAGGCAATAAGCGCGGACCTGAGATTACGATTAACCCGTTCAGCCAAAGATGGTTGAGGGTAATAAGCAGAAGTCGTCACATGAGAGATGGACAGGTCAAAACAGAATTTACGAAAAATATTTGATGTGAAAGCCTTAGCATTATCAGACACAATATATTGACACGGACCAAAAGAAGCAAAGATAGAATTTAGACAAGTAATGGTGGACTGAGCGGTAGCCAGCTTAGTCGGAAATAGCCAGGAAAATCTTGTAAAATCGTCTACGCATACAAAGATGAACTTGTTGGCGTTTCCCTTTGACTGGGGGAAGGGTCCTACATAATCAATATACAGGCGTTCCATGGGGCGCGACGCTTGATGAGAAGACAACAGGCCTACCTTGGTGGACATGGTTGGTTTACTAAGCAAACAGGATTTACAAGCCTTTACTAGTTCACGGATTTCACCGTCCATACCCGTCCAGATGAATCTTTCACGAATCTTTTCACGAGTTTTAAAGATACCAAGATGCCCGCCTAATGGGGTCTCATGATAGTACATGAAGATCATAGGTACAAGAACAGCTGGAACGACAACCTTCATCATCTTATCATGCCTCGATGGGCAACATAAAACACCATTCCTCAGAACATAAGGGACGATATGTTCCCCAGAAGAAAGGGTTTCCATTATCGGAGCCAGCGTCGGATCTTCACGTTGGTATTTCTCGATATCCCTAAAGAGCATGGGAGCATCTGTTAAGATGGCATTAACATCAAATAGTATGGACTCGGGAGGTGATGAACTGTCGACCGGTTCATGGGTCTCAACGTCGTTGGAAAACATACGGCTGAGTCCATCAGCAACAACATTTTCGGTACCTCTGATATGCCTGACATCGAATTGGAAGGCAGAAATACGGATGGCCCAACGGGCTATACGACCAGTACGACGCGGCCTACCTAAGACCCAGCTTAAGGCTTGATTATCTGTCTCCAGGTCGAATTTGACATGTTCCAGATAGAGACGGAACTTTTCTAAGGCAAATAAGACTGCCAAACCTTCGAGCTCATAGATGGAATACTTGGCTTCTTGAGCCGATAGAGTCCTAGATGCATAGGCGATGGGTCGCCTCCCTAGTTCAGTCTCTTGAAGAAGGACTGCAGCTACCGCGGACGACGACGCGTCGGTTTGGACGATGAATTTCTTTGAGAAATCGGGCATAGCAAGGACAGGGGCATTACAGAGAGCTAATTTAAGATCTTCAAAAGCGGCTTGTTGAGAAGGTCCCCACTCAAATTTGATGCCTTTCCTACGAAGAAGGTTTAAGGGCGCCGCTCTATTAGCAAAGTTAGGAATAAACTTCCTGAAGAAATTGACCATACCAATGAACCTGGCGATACCTTTGATGTCCTTGGGAGGTTTAAAATCACGGATGGCCTGTGTTCTAGAATGATCGACTGCAACACCATCAGGTGAGACAATATGCCCTAGGAATGACATGGAGGGCTTAGCAAAGGCAACCTTGGACAACTTCACAGTTAACCCAGCCTTACGAAGGCGATTGAGAACTTCTCGCAGATGATCTAGATGTTCTTCAAAGGTTTCCGAAAATACGACGACATCATCCAGGTAGTGATACAAGTACTCAAATTTGATGTCGGAGAAGACCCTATCTAGCAATCTAGTGAGTACAGCTGCTCCCGTGGGGAGCCCGAAAGGCACGCGGTTGTATTCATACAAATTCCAATCCGTGGCAAACGCTGTAAGATGTTTAGACTCTTCGGCAAGGGAAATTTGATTATAGGCCTGATTCAAGTCCAAGATAGTAAAGAACTTGGCCTTACGAAACCATGAAAAACAAGAATGAAGGTAGGAAGGGGCACAGATTGCAACACCACCTTCCGATTGAGAGCCCTATAATCAATGACAGGGCTGAAGCCACCTTGGGGTTTCGGGACTAGAAAAATAGGCGAAGAATACGCCGACTTAGAGGGCCTAATAATACCATCCTTCAACATCTGATCGATGATTTCTTTCAGAGCCTTCATTTTAGGTGGAGATAGCCTATATGGTGGGAAACGGACAGGAATCGAATCCGTGACCTCAATTTTGTATTCAATAAGGTCAGTAACACCAAGAGTATCAGAGAACACCTCTGGAAACGACTGACACAGCTTACGAATACTATCAGCCTGCTCCTCAGGTAGATGTCTAAGGTCTAACAACATCTCGTCCTGGGTAGGCGAAATAGATGAACATGATGCAGAATTACATTTCAATAATGGAATTTTACAATTAGACGCAAATTTGAAAGTGCACGACCTACTCTGAAGATCGAGCACAAGACCAGTGTGAGAAATGAAGTCAGCTCCCAATATAATGGGGCAAGGCAAGTGCTTGGCCACAAACAATTTAATTTTCCATGTAAATTTAAAAATACGGATTTTGACATTTACAGAACCTAGAATTTCTAATGGAGATGAATTAGACGAAACATATTGAACAGGAGATGAGCCATAGTCAGGTAGTTTACAAATAGATTTCAATTTTGAATACCATTCAGCCGAAATAATAGAACAAACGCTGCCTGAATCTAATAGAGCAGTTACAGGTTCATTATTTAGTTCAATTTTAAGAAAAGGAACCGGTGCGGGGGTATCCGCCGCAATCCTAAGACATTCTTTGGGGCATTCAAAAGATGAATTTGAAGGCTGACCTTTCCCTGAATTTTCGACCTGTTTACCAGGGGCTGAGCCTCGGAAAGATGGATTAGTCGACTCAGCCGAAGCCACTAGTCACTTTTGATTATTGGAATTGGTGGAATTTGCACCAGAGGTTGAGCAGGAGGGGGTGCTATTTGAATTTGGGCAATTCTTGACGATATGTATGAAAGCCCCACATTTAAAACAGCCTTGTGATGAACCAGCTCCATTATTTGCCCTACTAGATTTGATTGATGGGCACTTGTTCCGAAGATGGTCAGGCGACCCGCAAGCATAACATTTACGAAGTGTGACTGGTCGGCGAGGTGGAGGCCGAGGATTACTAAAAGAAGGAGGGGGTTCTTTCGCGACCCGCAAGGAATCGGCGTATCTAACTTCTTCCGCTGAGACAGCCAATGCTTCAAGTTCAGAGAAAGTTTGCGGGCACGCCGCGAAACACAAATATGACCTATAGTCTGGTGAAATGCCTTCCACAATAGCCTGTACAATCTGATCTTCAGGGAAATGAAGAGCAAACACCCTAGTATAGAATTTAATATCTTGGATGAAGTCTGCCAAGTTTTCATCCAAGCGCTGTACACGATAATAGTACTTCTGAATAAGGGAGGACCTTGCCCTAGCCGGGATGAAGTTAGCTAGCAAGTGGGCGTGGAAGTCTTCAATAGATGACTGCTCGGCAATGGCTCTTACTATTTTGTCTGAGAGAATACCAATTGCATAGGGATAAATGATTTGCAGAATCTGACATGGAGAAAGAGAAAAAACAAGAGCATGGTCCTGGAACTCAACTAAAAACCTTAAAAAGGAAATAACTTCACTGGTAGTGTTAACAGAAAATTTCGAGATACCTCTGAGCAACTTTGCCAATGGATGAGGCAAGCTGCTGAACCCAGGTGACATAGTAGGTAAAGGTTTAAGTGGCAAAGACGTTAATTCAGAACGTACATTATTCAACGAGGTTCGGCGTTCAAACTCGTTGTCCAATGGGGCAGAGGTTGTTTGAGCTGCAACGGTTTTCCTATTGACATCTCCCTTAGGAGGCTCTTCCTCGCTACCTACATTCACCGTGGTGGGTTGATCGATTTTGGGAGGAACTTCCCCGGTTAACAATTGGGTAACCTTACTAGATAATTCAGAAAGATTTTCAAGAACCATACTAGCTTCCTTCCTCTGAACGTCATTCAACTTTAGAGACAACAGATCGTTAACTCTATTTGAAAAATGAATTAGCCTGGCTTGCACACGCTTAATTTGATTAGGCGAAGGATCATTTTCTTCAAAAAACTAACTACAGATGCTACCTCAGTAGTATTATCAGTGATCGTAGAAAGAGAGTCGTCAATTTCTTTCTCTCCCAAAGTGGGGATGGAAATGGGCAAATCAAGGGACTCTCTAAGCTTATTTGTGTCTACCGCAACCGTGCCTCCAGATTGCACATTTCTGATAGTTAACTCATAGATCAACTCCTCCTTGCGCAAATAGTTAAGATGGAGAACATCGCAAGGGCCGGCCATGATAACAGAACAATTTTGAAAAAGGAAAAAGGAAAAATTCCACCAAGTGAGAAAATAGTTAGAGTTGTAATCAAAGCAATGTTTAGCCGTCAAAATGGGCTAAATTGAGACCCATTAAACCACGCTCTGCTACCATTTGTTACCGTGGTTTGGTGGATTAGCAGAGGTGAAAGAAGGTGCGGGGGTGAACAGGTCTCAGGCTACGAAATTAAAGTTAATTTAAAATGTTAACAAGGTTATGTTTTCTTTTCAAAATTGAGAAATAACAAGAATGGCAGGTACAGAGTAGCAAGGCAACAAAAGTACAATTACAGTATTTACAGGATTTGGGCTTCGAGCCCCGAACTCACAATTCTTGGGCAACTAGCCCAACTTTACCCCAAAACAAGATTTAACAGAGGGGCAGAAAACCCCATTCATGCCCAGGAGCACTTGCTCTAAATTACACAGAAAAGCCTCCTCGAGGCATACATACTCAATTTTCAAGAAAGAGCCACTCGCTCTCAACTTTAAGCCTATCAAAGGCCACACCAAACTCCACCTTCAAGTTGTCCTCTAAGGACATAGACACGGGGGTAAAATACCCCACCTACTGAGGTCTATTAAGTGAGAAAAAGGTTAATTACATGACCTCCAAAATAACAATTTGAGAGGAGGCGATCTGCATTCCTAATACCTTTTGTTTAAAACCTAATCTGGCTCTAGGCCGCTAATGCAAGGGCTAATCCCATACTAAAGAGGTGACTTTAGAAGGAAACAATTTACATTACGTTAAGGAAGAATCGGTTATGACAAATAAGTTCACCTCAAAACAATATGAGTGGGAGCTCGAGAGGGTTAAGCACTCTCTATCCCAATATGTAGCTTTAAAAGAGAATAGATGCTAAGAGTCTTTACGTTTTAGGGAAAGTTACATGGTGGAAACGCTTCGGACCCGCCCCGAGAGTTAAACTGCTGAGCTAGCAAGAAAAGAAGTTATTAAACGGCCATTACCTTGTTGTTGAACTGCTGCCCGAAGAAAGAGGCGCTTCCCGCCCCCTGCTACGTACTTTACACTTTGAAAGTTGGTACTGAAGTGGCGCAGAGACCCGAAAATCAGCAGTTTATATACTCTCGTGGAAAGTTCGAGGCGTTTCGGAAATGAGAACACCCGCCCACAAAAACTTTATTGGCTAGGGTTAAGCAAGATATTCAAGTTGGAGAAGATATATCTGATTGGTCAGAAATTAATTAAAGAAATTCGGGATTGGCTAAATTCAAAACAAGGGGAAGGAAAGGGTTATACAGCCAACTTAGCCAATAACAGAAAGAAATTTAACAAGGAACAAACTTTTGAAATAAAAATTTCTCAAAAAAAAAATAGTTCTTTCACTTCGCACTAGGGTGCACCATTGTAGTTCTTCAGTAGTGTCCTCTAGTAGAGAAGGTTCACACTTCTTACTACAGGTAAAACAAAAATACATCGAAAACGACCCAGTTCAGAAACTCCAAAATTTCCAAGTAGTGACATCTTCTGAGAAACTTGAAAATTAACACAGTAGATAAAGTTCAGACTTCCTCCAGCAGGGGAGTTTCAACTGGCGCCAAGTTTGAATTAGCGGCGTGGAGGTGTACCGCCCGGTATAGTAATAATAATAATAATAATAATAATAATAATAATAATAATAATAATAATAATAATAATAATAATAATAATATAATTATTATTTTACGTCCACCAATTACTAAGTTTACGGTTTTTGGAGGCGCCGAGGTGCCGGAATTTAGTCCCACGCCTGCGGGTATCATCAAGTGAAGCGTGAACGTTTAACCTCCAATCCACGAGATCATCAGTGCCAGAATTCCTTCGGATTTATGCAAGCCGCAGTTTATAACCTAATGTGAAAATTATTCCCTGTCGTCTGTTATTGTGTAAGTACATGGCTTGAAATACATGTACTCGGTCCTGATAAACCAACAATAAGGAGGTAGTGTGCCGTTTTCACATGACGTTGAGATGAAATAATCACAGTAAAACTGCACAACTACCCGTGCATGGAACCAAGATTGGAAGGACTCACAAATATGGCGCCGGTGTAACCTTGATATTGTACCCAACCCGGGCATATTATCGCAACTATTACATAACTCGGTTTCACAAACAGATGTATAAATGGAATTTTTGGATGAGAACCTTCCGAAGTCATTTCTCGGGCTCGAAGTTTCGTCCTCCCTAGTTTCATTGCGTCATCGGCTGGAGCTCAAAAGCATATGGGCAATGGAATGTTCGTAAGAGAAAATAGGCACTACATAAAATATAACGAAAGTAGGGTTCTCTATAATGTGAGAGAAATACACTAATATTGTTAAATGAGAAGAAACTTTGATGAGAATATTTGCTAATCATTTTATTATACTGATAAAATCATTCGGTAAGTACACGAGATGATACCATATTACAACACATAAACAAATAAATAATCAAGACTGAAGCAATAACTATAAGTATGCCTTAACGTCCTTTTAGTTTATTCACAGTTGTAGTTGTTGCTTGGCATATCTTAAAATCATTTGATTAATACGCACTGATACATGGATTTATTTATCTATAACAGTGATACTAAATGGCATCTATTACTTTAATAGGCTGATCAAAATGGCACGATCTCGTTGAATCATATCGTTTATTAACTATCATGGTGGTGGAATGTATGCATTCCACTAGTACATTATCTTTTACACACGAGATTGCATCGCCGTATATCAAACACATGGTCTATTTGACCACAACATTTACATATTACATTGAACACATACGCGTATCCTGGGTTTACCTAACAAATTATATTAAAATTAAAATCAACCAACGCTGGTATCGAACCCATCAACATAAAACACTTTGGGGATAATAAAATACGTAAACACATTACATAGAAAAAATATCAAACATGTAGCACACAATACATCTTGAAGATATGTCTTAACACATTGCGGACCGGGTGCCTTTCACCCCATGCACAGCCCTGTTCCCGGCCACTTTCTAACTACTTCTAAGCTGGAGTGCATGCATTCAAATAAACTGTCGGAACATCACTAGCTTTTGAAGGAATAATGTGTATTTTTCTAGTCGCCTTCCTGAATAGTTGTTGAAATGCAGGGTATTTCTTGAAATCTATTTCGGATCATGGTTTTCAGGATTAGGTTAGGGGATCGCTTGGCCAGTAATCTTTCAGACATGATTTCTTCACCTGCCCTATCAACATACACAGAGCAATATTTTTTTAATTTCCCAGCTAGTGACATTAGTCCACTTTAGTGTTTTAGGGGATACGTTATGAGAATGTGAATTCTGCTCATAGTATACGTTTGTCTGTTCAGCTACATACTGAAAAATACCTCACCAAACATAAGTACTGCTACTTGTCCTATGTTTCCATATTCATGCCTTTATACCAGGAGCACCTTCAAAATCCTCTAGACTAGGTTCACTGTTGTCCATAAACCAGTTGTCAGAAAACACTACATTATTTACATTATTTAAAATATTTACACCCGCAACACAATTATCAGACTCGTTCTGCACTACGTGAATTCCACACCTTGAAGATAAGACTATATCCTCGTCATCACTTGAAACATTTCCGTTGGAAGATATCTCATCATCGAACTCTAAATATTCAGCATCACTTAGATATTCGGAGCCTATATCAGCACATAATTCGCGAATAATTTCATCTTTGTCTAAACACGTGCGATCCCTGGGCGCTGCCATCTTGCATGGCTCTTCGAACTTTGTAAACATGTTGTCAAGCAATGCAAAGAAAATCTATGATATGAAGAATAGTTGAAAAGAAATGCGACTATCGATTGTAGAACCATACATAACAGAGTTCTATCACCCTTGACCTCCAAATAGTTCCCGTATATCTCAAAAGATGGCACTAAAGTTCAGTCTGCTGAGTCTGCTGCTAACACGAGATAACTCGGGGAGGGTCCGCAACGCTCGGCTAGGCAAACGCGAGTTTTCTCGGTACCGGTCCGCATTGTGTTAAGCCATAGTATCAGGTTAAATCCATGGTTCCAACGTGAGTCGAACCCAAGTACTTCAGCTTCCGAGGTAAAAAATCTGAAACTCCTATCACGAGCTAATTTAATACATAAAACTGGAGAGGAATCCATCCTTCGCAAAATCATAAAATTATCCACGTTACTCATAACATATCATTAGCATGGAATCGATACTGCACTGGCAAATGGAAAAAAAGGCTTGCAGGTAGACGTTAAGACTCTTGGAAACAACACAATCTCCCTTCAGACCGTGCAAATCCTTACATCGTAAATCCGTCATTCTATGACAATAGCTGTGTACCCTGCTCTGCGGGTACAAAGACACCTTGTATTCCTTTTTTTCTTTCTTTCTTTCTTTCTTTCTTTCTTTCTTTCTTTCTTTCTTTCTTTCTTTCTGTCATCTTGGCTCGTTTTCAACTACGCATTCACTTGAGAGCCACCACTTCTTATTATTTATTATCTGGCTATATATTCAGCCTAATTCAATATATCATGACACCCATTATTATTATAATCCTTTATCATTCCAACATCTCAAACATCTCACAAGCTTAACCTTCCCACATCATTCCACTGCATCTCAAATTCGTTCTATTAATTTACAGAGAAGACTCGATTCTCACAGGTTATTTAACTAATTCAGTTTCACTCGCGTATCTATATAATTCACATATTACCTCGCTTTGAACATCTTCAATGATCATTTATAATTATATGGGATTTATAAATACCTGAATCACCTTCAAGCAAACATATAGTGTATATTCAAATTACTACGGAAATCACTAACAGATAGTAACATTACGAAGAAATTATAAATTTAGCTAAACGCTATTCTTCTCAAAATATGTGCTTCATATGCACTAAAGATTTATTGGATCCATATACTAATTCATGCAAATAAGCCCACTAAATAGCAATGATTATCCTTGAATCATCAAGAAACCCTAATTAAAATAATAAATAATCTTTACCCAGTCACGCGTATAGTGTTCCCTACATTTAATATTATTAATTATAACATTTTAATATTTACAAAATAAAAATTGCCACTGGCATGCAAATCTCGTGGTTTAATATATTCAAATTAAAGTTACTCATCGAATGCTGGGTACGGTTTGCTGTTATCTCGAGGTACACTTGAGATTTTACACCATCATGATGACTACTCCTTTGATAGTCCTTGGTTCCTCTTCATCCTAACACGATCCATGTATCGAACTGCGGTCTTCTTAGTGAAGTCTCTACACGTTCCCTGTATAAATGACTGCAGGCACTTAGGCGCGATTCTCGTAGGCTCCAGTTCTCGGGTTCGATGATCACTCACGAACATACAGGCCAAAAAGGGAAAACACTGTTTATGTGCTTTCAAAGAATCTACTGGTGATTAGATCCACTAATAACTTCAAATAGATTAATCCAAATAGTGGCAAGTTTGTATAAATCACTATTCATTTCCCCATTAATCACAGAGTCTAACTAATTATCACCACGAGTGTACATGGAGTATGCAAACGCTAATTTTATCAGGAACAGTTCTTTAATTTTACTGAACGTCACTCACTCTTAAAATGCTTTAGATCGGTCACTATTAATTACTGAACGTAATTAGCTGTCTCACTATTTCTTAACAACCTGATGCGTTTGCCCTTTCACTAATGATTGCATCATGAGCCGCAACTGACTGTCGTTGATATTTAAAAGATTAAATGTTGAGATAAGACTCCTATTCATCACCACTGTACATTATCTTGTACCATACGGCTTATTTCGCGTTATTTTATATCGCACTGATGTGTTCTTCTTCCTCGACACAACACTTCATACACTGATATCCATAGTTCACTCCTAACGTGTGAGTACTGCGGCTACACAAATTACAATGGGATATTGCATCTAGGTCCGGGTTTTATTAATAGTATCTGGACTGAGTGGTCGGGGAGGAGGTAGACCACGCCCCTGATCGAAATGGAGCTCCGGTAAACGGAATCTTACAGCGACGTGAAAGCAATCAAATTATAGCTCGTGACTCCTATTTTCTACTGATCTCATTTAAAACCAATAAGATCAGAGGGTCATAATCTCAAAAGCGTCCTTTTAGAAATTCACGCGTAATGGTTCATCTCGCAAGACCTCCCACCTTTTTTCTCATGTCGCCAGATTTCGTTAGTCATCTTTAGTCTGCGTACCACTATATGACAGGCATCATTACCGATCCACTATTAAAGTATTGCATTTATATGCATCAACAATTAGTATTAAATACATCGGTTCCAATGAGACATGACCCATAAATTTCCAGAGATTATCTCAGATGAAGGTTTTCTTCTTCTTTCTCTTTTTAGTTAATTATGGTGAAGAGGCACCAATGAATGCGGTGTTGAATTAGTAAAGGATATTTATTTCTTGGGGGTTAACACACCTTCATTCAGCCCACTCTCCGACAACCTACATTTCCACGCGTAGCGTCATCTCTACTCCTCACTCGCACGAAAAGAGAGCGCGATTTCAAGGTTCAGCAGTAATGCGCTATCCTTTTCTCGATACAGCGCAGAAAACTGCTCCCTTTGGGCTGGCGTATCGCAAATCACATCCCGGTTCGGCATGTGGACTGCTAATTACGACATTATATGTCACAGAATGTTGCGGAAAACGGCACATATGATTGACTAAACCTCCTAACATGCCTATGGCATAGTGATGAATGGTCACAATATGTCAATATGTATATACGTCACAATTAGAAAAATTACAGTCGGGTGACCACTTACTCCGACGAAAACGATTCCAGTGAACAACCGGCGTAAGGAACACGGAGTAAGAACAACAAATAGACAAACGAACAAGATTCTGAACCTCGGGATATCTGTAACACAGCAATAGCCAAAAGGACGCATGCAGGTCCAGTACACACGTCAATGTCGACTGTTAAGATAACATAGTTTAAATCAAAATTTACAATGTACACATCCTAAATTAGACTGAGGAACAACTTTGAAACTTCAAATTTGGAAACCTGAAAGAAGAACATAAACAGTCCATTTCTATTTTAAAATTTAAATTTTTCCGCTCTTCGGCCGCAACTTCTGAAAAGAGAAGAAACTTAACATACATGAAATGATATCATGACACAATTACCAGGCAAAACGTTGCTTCTCGCACCAGTTGGCCCCACGAGATTCAGCGAAGCCATTCTCTGCCCTCAGATCAGAAACACCTTGACAAGCCGGGGATTGAACGCAAGGACATCAGCTGAGAGGTGGACACAATTCCCCTACACCATGGAGCTGGCGTCAAAATCATATTATTATTATTATTATTATTATTATTATTATTATTATTATTATTATTATTATTATTATTATAACAACAATTAGATTTACATCGCACCGACACAGATAGATTTAATGGCGAGGATGGGATAGGAAAAGGCTAGAAGTTGGAAGGAAGTGGTCGTGAACTTAATTAAGGTATAATACCAGCGTTAACATGGTATGAAAATGGAAAACCACAGAAAATCATCTTGAGGGCTGCCGACAATGGGATTCGAACCTAATATCTCCCAAATGCAAGCTCACAGCTGCGCGCCCTTAACCCCACGGTCAACTCACTTGTTGGAATTATTTTTTAACAATGGGATTATTTTTCTTGAATGTGTTCGTTACTGATGGTCATTTTCCTACAAGTTTGTCTTATGGAAATATAACTCGACTAGTTTCCTTAATATACTAGTTACGTATTCTACTGTACATTGTATCCGGATATCGAAGTAAATTACTGTACATGCCGTAAATAAGGTTTCTTAAATTGCATGTCTCTTAGCGTTATCCAGAAACAGCAGGGGGATTTTCCCATACGTTGTCTCCAATGAAAAGTGAAGGCAGACTCACTTGCCCACTGCCATTCACAATAGAGTAGGTAAGTTTTCATTATAATGGCAGGCACCATTATTTACTGCGCGGTCACAATCAATTTCGGGAGTTTTAGTTACAATGGCAGGGCCCCTTTCCTACTTCCACACAGATTACAGTTTTTATTAGAATATCAGGCACCTTCCCTACTGCCAGTCAAAATTGAGTTATGCTGTCATCATTATAATGACAGGACCCTTCTTTTACTGTCAGTCACACTGAATTGGTGAGTTTCCATTATAATAGCAGGCCGCTATTCCTAATGCCAGTCATATTTTAGATGGGTAAATTTGTCTATAATGAAAGCCACACGTGGCACTATTCATTCCAGCGACCATGAAAACGATGGATTCGATACTATTCTAGATTATTTTTATACCACCCCCTCCCCCCCTGCCCATAAGGGTGCTAGGGGTGTCTTACCCCCACGCGGTTTGTCTCCTGATACTAATTGATAAGTGTACCAAGGTTGGTGAAATTGCTCCATTGGTTTAGAAGGAGATATCATTTACACACACACACACACACACACACACACATACATACATACATACATTTTTATATAGTAAGAAGAAGGAGATAAGATTTTATATACAGTTTTTCGATTATTTATGTATCTCACCCCCTTCGCCCCCCATTTGGACCTGTAAAAAATCCATAGTATTACTATTCAGCTCAGAGACCCTGAAATATATGGATTCGAAACTGATTTTAATTATTTCTGTATCTGACCCCCCCGCAATTCGCTCCCCACCTAAAAGGGAGCTGAACCTGGACTTTAAAAAATTCTGGAGTATTACTTTTCAACTCAGCGACCCAGAAAACTATGAAGTCGACACTATTCTCGATTTTTTATAACTAACCTCCCTGAACCCCCTCCCTTAAGGGCGCTAGGGATGACTTACCCCCACAGTGCTCGTCTCCCGATAGTAAGTAATACGTGTACCAAGTTTGGTTGAAATTGCTCCAGTGGTTTAGGAGGAAATTATCATTTACACACACAGACACACACACACACATCCATTTTTATATATAGTAAGATAAGATTTTTATATTTCACCCCATTTCCATCCCCGCCCAAAGGGGTCCTATGAGTGGCTTACACAACTATATTTTTTTCAGATGTGTACCAATTTCGGTTGGCTGCTCTAGAATCTTAAAGCTGACGTTGCCATGGTTACGGCAGTTCATTTCTTTATCAGAGTCCTAGAGCAGGGGTAGTGTGGTGCCAATATCTCCGTAACGGTTGGTTTTACGGCCTTAAACATAGTTTTCGGGCCCGTAGGGCTTACCGATGTTTGTTCTTTGCGTCAAGAGGATTAAATTGAGCTTTGTCTCGTCCTTATACGACAAATTCGATATTTTGCCTATATTAGCCTATTATTTTTATACCTCCCCCCCCCCCATGCACCTCATCGTGAATTTTTTTGAAAATAAAATACAGCCCATGTTACTCCCTGGCATTGTAGCTTTCTATAAGTGAAGAAATTTTTAAAATCGGTTCAGTAGTTTTTAAATCTATTCGTTACAAACAAACATACCAATTTTTCCTCTTTATAATATTAACTAGCAGACGTACCCGTCCTTCGTACGGGTTATCAGAAACTGGCTTCAGTTACTCATACTGTCGGTGTGACTGACTTCATTAGATATTTATATCACTGGTGTATTTACTTACGTACGTAGAAATTATTTGTCATGTGTGGAATTATAGTGTATCTTCTTCTTCTTTACTTCATGGGGGTCTCTAAATATTAGTTCCTTATTAGCGTCGACCTCTAAGATATTTTGCTACCATGTTTTACCTTCATTCCCACATAGATATATATGCTCCCTTCACAAAGCTGCAGGTTTAGAGTAAGTATACTTCCGCTAGATAGTATCACAAATATAACTATTACTGAATGTATTTGTTTGATCCGACATTTCGTAACTATTACAAATGATCAAGGAAATACGCGATGCATAAAAGAAACTGTTATAATTATCGAGAATTATAATTCTCAGGGCTGTCACTCATGTAGCACATCATAGGGTATAATGAATCTGAGTAGCCTATAAATGTTGAGAAATTTTTTCAAGTCATGGGCGCACCATCTTGACAATTGCATATAGTATATAGATTGTTTTCATGTTACAATGATCGTAAGAACGGACCAAATATCGGCACTAATAACATCAGTGATCCTACTACTCCATGATTTGATATAAAATTGTTTAAACTATAGGTAACAGACTCCGAAAAATGCTGAAACCTAAGCCAGTACGTAAAAACGGAGGCCCGTCGGCAACCGCTGGTCGCTGTACTACGGAGATCTCCGGGGCTATTATTGTTATACTTCACTCCCTTTCCATCCCCTCCCAAAGGAGTGCTATGAGCGTCTTACACAACAGCTTATTTTTTTAGATAGTAAGTCATATGTGTATCAATTTTGGTTGGCAGCTATGCCGAAACGTAGATGCATAATGTAGCTGCTGTAGAATCCTGAAGCTGACGTTGCCATGGTTACGGCCGTTCGTTTCTTTATCCGATTCCTAGAGCAGGGGTAGTGTGGTTCCAATATCTCCATAACGGTTGGTTTTAGTGCCTTAAAACATGCGTCAAGAGGCTTAAAATGAGCTTTGTCTCGTCCTTGTCCGGCAAATTCGATTTCGCCTATTATTTTAATATTTGTACATCTCCATACGTCGCCTCCCTCGAATTGTTTTGAAAATAAAATACAGCCCATGTTGCTCACTGGCAATGTAGCTTTCTATAGGTGAAGTAATTTTTAAAATCGGTTCTGTAGTTTTTGAGTCTATCCGTTACAAACAAATATACAAACTTTTCCTCTTCATAATATTACTATAGAAGTATAGATTACATCTGTACACATACGGTTGCCGTCAGGAAGGGCATCCAGCCGTAAAACAGGGTCAAATCCACATGTGCGACACAGTTCGCACCCGCAAACCCACAGGTGTGGGTAAAGCGATAGAAGAAGAAGATACTCATTTTAAAAATTCATCCGTTTTTTATTCTTTTCACCCGCTTAAGTGGATTTTTCAAAAAGAGTGTTCATTTTTAAAGGAAATTCCAAGTACCAATTTTAAAGTCTGTAACATCTTCATTTTTGAGATATATGTAGCCTCATATAAATAATTTAACTCCTTCCTCGCTTCTTTTCAACACCTCCCCCCTTAAGTTTATTTTCTGAAAACTAATATTTGTGTTCTTTTATTTTTAAAGGGGATTCCAAATATCGATTTTCATGTCTGTAACATGTTAGGTTTTTGTGATATATAGCAGATAATTTCGCTGCTGTAGAATCCTGGAGGTGACGTTGCCATGGTTACGGCAGTTCATTACTTTATCCGATTCCTAGAGCAGGGGTAGTGTGGTGCCAATATCTCCGTAACGGTTGGTTTTACGGCCTTAAAACATGGTTTTTGAGCCCGGGCTTACCGAGTTTTGTTTTTTGCGTCAAGAGGATTACATTGAGTTTTGTCTCGTCCTTATACGACAAATTCGATATTTTGCCTATATTAGCTTATTATTTTTATATCTCCCTCCACCCGTGCCCCCCACCTCGAATTGTTTTGAAAATAAAATACAGCCCATGTTACATACTGGCAGTGTAGTTTTCTATAGGTGAAGTCATTTTTAAAATCGGTTCAGTTGTTTTTGAGTCTATTCGTTACAAACAAACATACACATTTTTCCTCTTTATAATATTAGTATAGATAATGGCGGACACACAATTTCTCTTATCACTACTAATCGACTTCAATTGTAGATCGGCATACAAGCAATATGAATGTTTTCAATATTGCAAACCTTCATTTATAGATTTACTACTGCTAAACGATGCGTCTTATCGACAAACGGATTGTACCATCAGACGTCTCATTTAGCGGTTTAAATGTCTAGTATTAATCCTATCTAATCTATTTATGGGTAACATTGAGGTAGAGACGTTGAATAGCGTTAAATCTGGGAAAGGATTTCTCACAGCGCATTACTTTTGGTTATATAAGTGACCGCTACAAACATAGAAGTTGGCTCACATATGGATACTGAGTGGGCCAATGTTCGTGTGGAATTAGATGATTCTATATTTCGTATAAGTAATTAAAACTATGAATTATACGAGTACAAAGTGAAAAATGTACTTACAATTGAAATATAGAGACGTATAAGAAATAAAGGTACGACAAATCGTCGTAGGACCAAAGTTGTAGATCACTCCAAATTGTACAAATAATGTACCATCCGTTTCGTGATACGCCCTACCGTTAAGCCACGAAATACCTCGAAACGAAGGTCTGCACCAACATTAAATTTGTCTCAATATGTCGATTTTTTCGGGGATAAAACGTGAAATATTTAAAGATATTGATAACTTTCCGTCGGTTAGTGGCTAAGATATATAATGTTGCAAAATTTCAATATTCTAGCTCTTCTGGAAAATTGTGACGCAATGTTACTTTGGAGGAACGTGGGTAAAAATCAGAACTTTCAGGAAAATAAAACTAACAAATATGCATTATTACACCTGAAACGGATAACTGTACGAAAATTTGACTAAAACAGTATTTGTACAGACACACGATCGTTACGATGTAATTATACAGATAAAGAATCTGCTCCACGTGCAACACTCTTTGGCCAATGTCCGTTGGACATAGCCTGCAAAACCGACCGATCGTGATATCTCCCGTATTAATCCTCCTATCGAAAAATTACACATGACAAAAAAGTTTTAGAAATGGATTTCCATCAAGGTTGGTAGACTTCCATTCAGGTTGGCCTTGTATATATTGTGGGGGAGTAAAATCACTGTTTCAGTAACCTATAAATCCCCAGTCCATTGACATGGTTTGGACGTAAAAGTCTACTGTTGGACAGCTGGATACTAAATATCAAATCTGGTTGAAATATCTCCAGTAGATTTCAAGTTATAAGAAATACGCTTTATACGCTGTTAATGATATCTCTCTTAGTAACCCTCGTGTCGAAATGATACACGTAAGAAAAAAGGTTTAAAAATTGATTTCCATTTAGGCGGGAAGATTTCCATTAAGTTTGCTTGTGTATAGTTTGTGGGAGTGCGAAATCAAGGTTTCGTATGAACCCCGAGTCAATTCATGGATTTAGAAACAATAGTGGCCCTAAAAACTACCCAAGGACAGGAGAATTCTAAATATTAAGTTTGGTAGAAGTATATCCAGTAGTTTTCAAGTTATAAGAACTCAGACAAACAGACAGACACCAAAGCTAAAACATATGCAGATTGTCATTATTACAGCTGAAACGGATAAATGAATGAAAATTTCGCCAAAATAGTCAATGTACAGACACACGGTCGTTACGATTTTATGTAAGTTATATAGATTTCGTTATCCCGCTCCCATAGTTCCCATTTTTTACTGCGACAGAGCTCGCGTTGTTACATACTGAGAATATCAATGAACTGAACACGAAGTAATTCCGCGTATAACAACATGTTCACGATCTCCCAACTAACGGAAGCATTCCACGAGCAGATATCAGCACATTTACGGAAAATTTTCTCCACGATGTATTATGAAACTTTCCATGTAGTTTAAGAACCATGACAATTGTGTATGTTGGGTATTGGTTATTCAGCCCGAAGGCTGGTTTGATCCTCGTTTGATCGTTTAAATCGTGTAGGGGGCGTTGCGCTATATATTGCCGTAGCGACTTAAAAAGTAAAATAATTATGACCTCAGATCCTAAGACTCCATTTCGACCTGAATTCATGTTTGTTGAACTCTTGGTTAATAATCAAAAACTACTGATCGGAGTGGTATACAAGGCGCCGGACATACAACATATATCTGACCTAGAAGTGGCATTATCGAAGTTAACTCCGCTGTACGAAAACATAATCATTCTTGGTGACTTCAATACTAATCTCCTAGTTACAAGTAACGAATCAACATACTTACAAAACCTATTCCATGGCTTGGATTACAATATACTAACACTAGACGCGACTAACCATGTTCACAGAATAAACCACACGTCTCACACACCGATTGACCTTATTATAACAAACAATCCGCAGAAAGTGGTAAAACATGGACAGCTTGCTGTACCAGGTATTTCGACCCACGATCTCATATACTTATGTTACTCTCTCAAGGCACCAAAATATAAAACCAGGTACATAATGCGAAGAGACTTCAAGCATTTTAATACTGAGATAATACGAAATGAAGCATATCAATTGCCGTGGAATGACATTCTACTGACTAATGACATTGATGATAAGGTTGACAGACTGAACTCTTTAATATTAGGACTGTATGACAAACACGCTCCGAAGAAGCAAATTCGAGTTTCTCACCCTTCGTCTCCTTGGCTAACAAATGAAATTAAGTCGGTCATGGCAAATCGTGATGCTTGGTATAGGCGATTTAGGCGAACTGAAAGCACTAGTGATTTCGAAAATTACCGTATTCTCCGAAATCAAGTTAAGAAATTAATTCGTAACAGCAAGTATAAATATATTCAAGAGATAACAAACAGACGAAATTCAGCACTAATATGGAAACATTTGCATCAGATGGGTATAGGTCGCAGCCTGACCATGCAGACACCCAGTATACCACTTGATGATCTAAATTCTCATTTTACGAAAGCAGCATACACTAATAATGATATTACTGACAATAATGACTATGATGCTAACTATCCTAATAATGATAATAATAATAATAATAATAATAATCATCATCATCAACCAGTTGATGACCTAACTGATGATGATATTAACGCCATAAATGCTCATTCCCGAGTAAATCAAGTAAAATTCACTTTCAAAAAAGTTGGGGCGAACGATGTGAAGCGTGTAATTTACTCCCTCAAGTCTGATGCTCCGGGTAATGACGACATACCATTATCTTTCATAAAAAATATTATTGGTGCCATATTACCTATTCTGACGCATATATTTAATCATTGCCTTGTTCAGGGAGTATTCCCAACTGTGTGGAAGCACGGTATCGTCATTCCTATTCCTAAGAAGAATTCTCCTAGTTTACCATCAGATTATCGCCCTATATCCATTCTCCCACCCCTTTCCAAAGTACTAGAACGCTTGGTACACGAACAAGTCCTCACTTACTTGACTAACTTCTCACTGCTTGACCCTTACCAATCTGGTTTCAAGAAAGGACACAGCACAACGACTGCCCTACAGAAAGTAACTGATGATATCCGACAGGCAATGGACACTCGACAAGTGACTGTACTGGTTCTACTTGATTTTTCTAGTGCTTTTGATACTGTTGTTCCTCAACTGCTACTTTCAAAATTGGATTCATTAAATTTCAGCAAGACGGCAATAAAATTTTTCAGTTCGTACCTCAAAAATCGCCGTCAGTGTGTCAAAGTAAATAATAGCAGATCTGAGTGGCTTAACAAACCCCTCGGTGTCCCCCAAGGGTCTGTACTTGGACCATTGCTGTTTGCAATTTACTTACACGATGTTGCCAAATCGATTACACATTGCAAGTATCATCTTTATGCTGATGATCTGCAGATCTACTACCACTCAAGAACTGATAAAATTCAGAGTGCTGTAGAAAAAGTTAATGCTGATTTAAGTCTCATAAGTAATTTTGCATTGAGTAACAATCTCAAAATTAATCCTCTTAAAACGCAAGCAATAATCATTGGTACTTCAAAAAACTTACACGTTTTAAAACAATACGAAATTCCTCCTGTAGCACTAAACAATACCATTATTCCATTTTGTGAAACAGTTATCAATCTTGGTGTGGCTATAAGCGAAACATTGAACTGGTCGCAACATGTGATGAAAGTGTGCCAAAAGGTATATCAAAGCCTGCATCCTCTGAAGCGGTTTAAAAATATATTTCCTCGGTCCTTGAAAATAAAGCTCATTCAATCACTCTTGTTTCCAATTCTCGAATACTGTGATACAGTTTTTATTGATATCAATAACGAGCAAAGCATGAGACTGCAACGTGCCCAAAATGCATGCATCAGGTATGCATTCGACATACAACCATACGCCCATGTATCCCCATTCTATACACAATTATCTTGGTTACGACTGAATGACAGACGTAGACTCCACGCAACTACTTTGGTGTATCAAGTGCTTTCTGAAAACACTCCTCCTTACCTATCCACCAGATTTCGCTACCTTAGTTCCCTGCACCTGTTCAATACCCGGTCAGGCTGTACGCTAGAAATTCCTGTGCATCGAACCGCAACCTACAACAGATCGTTCACAATCTCCGCCACGAGCTGGTGGAATGAACTCCCCAATGACATCAGGGAAGCTAAATCTAAGACAAAATTTAAAATCCTTTGCCAGCGTCATCTTTTAAGCACTTCCAGTCTTTCTTGAGTGTGAATGGGATGCATGAATGAGAGTGAATATGGTTGTTATTGCAATGTGTTCCTGTATATAATTTAGTTATACTTTACTCACCTTAGTTTAGTTAGTGATACTTTAGTTGCTTTAGTTATACTTTAGGTTGTAAAGATTTCATATGTTTAAATTTTATGTAAAATATACATTGTATATACATGAAGTGGTTAAGTGTAAGAAAGGGCCGGGAGCCCTAACTTCGCCACAATAAAGACGCTTTAATAATAATAATAATAATCCTCCACAGTTCCGCCAAAAGCTGTCATAAATAGTCTAGGCATCACTGAAGAGGTATACTAGGGAATTGAGGAGTGAAGTAGTTTCCTCATAACAATTACACCACCGAAATCCATGTACAAGAAAAGAAAGTGTATGACTCAACCAGTCATTACATTCGAAATATAGTTATACAGGGTGTTAGGTGTATACGTGCAGATATTTCTTGTAGCAATAGAGAACGATGTGACGAACCACTATATATCAAACTTTTAGTAATCCACGAAAGTTATTTTCGAGAGCAAAGTGATATGATGTTTTTAGAATAGGTAGTATGCCTCGTTCTGCGAATGAATAGCTTTCCGTTGACAACAGGCAAGTCACGCGCCATCCGTACCAAACTGGTTCTACTGTAACAGCTGAACGCTACCTTTGTAATGCCACGATGTGTTACGTAATATACTTGCCAAACTGGTTTTATGTTTACGAGCAACTGAACTACGATAACAGCTGAAGGCTGCTACCGGTGTTCACTTTGTTACCTTACATTCTCGCCAGACTGGTTTTGTTGTTAGTATTTAGTTTCCGTCAGACAACCCTAGTTATCGGTTTCGGACCCTGGAGCTGTATCGAATTGTCAGCTTTAATACTGGTTCATTTGCTGTTACGTCACTTAGGGGATTGGGATATCTGTGGTCGTCAGCCCCGTGGTCTAGTGAGTATGGAAATGACCTGAAAACCTATGTCTTTACGCCAACGAAAGCAAGCATGGGATTGAATTGAATTAGGCAAGCACAGCCAACGTTTTACTTCAAACGAATAATGGACATGTTATACAAATAAATAAATTAAACGTACCTACATTTCGTGCCTCCTGTCGGGCTGTGTGGCTCAGAAGGTTGAGGTGCTGGCCTTTTGACTCCAACCTCGCAGGTTCGAACTTGGCCCAGTCCGGTAGGTTTTGAAGTGCTCAAATACGTCACACTCGTGCCCGTAGATTTAGTGGCACGTAAATAGAACCCCTGCGGGACTAAATTCCGGCACCTCATTGTCTCCGAAAACCGTAAACGTAACGCAAATACCATTATTATTATTATTATTATTATTATTATTATTATTATTATTATTATTATTATTATTATTACTATTATTATTATTATTAATATTATTGACTACTCGCCAATAATGTCTGCCTAGAAAATACTTCTCATCGTTTATAACTATGGATCTCGACAGTTGTATAATGTCCTAATTATGATGATTTTCAAAATTGGCTTTAAGTCGCACCGACACAGATAGGTCTTATGGCGACGATGGGACAGAAAAGGGGTAGAAGTGAGAAGGAAGCGTTCGTGACCTAAATGAGGTTCAGCTCCAGCATTTTCCTGATGTGAAAATGGGAAACCACGGAGAACCATCTTCAGGGCTGTCGACAGTGGAGTTCGAACCCAGTATCTTCCCAATGAAAGTTCACAATTTCGCGCCCCTAACCGCACGACCAACGTATTCCAAGCTCTAATGCCGGGCTGAGTACCTCGGACGATAGACCGCTGGTATTCTGATCCCATCTTGGCAGGTTCGATGGAGGCTCAATTCGGGGGTATTTGAAGGTGCTGAAATACGCCAGTTTCGTGTCTGTAGATTTACTTGCATTAAAAAAAGTCCTGCGGTACAACATTCCAGCACCTCGGCATCTCCAAAACCCGCCAAAGTAGTTATTGGGACGCAAGAAATTACATTATTATTTCGTGCTTGCAAACGAAAAGCATATGTGTAATGGTAAAATAAAGCAAAATAAAAGTGGCCAGTCTGACTTGCTCAGACGTTTAAAGCACTGGTTTCTTGTTTCCAACTTAGCAGGCTCGATCTTGGGTCCGTCCGGTGGCATTCGAAGGAGCTCGTCAGCCTCGTGTCGGTAGATTTACTGGCACGTAAAAATAACTCCTGCGGGACTAAATTACAGCGCCTCCAGAAACAGTATGGGTAGCTAGTGGGACGTAAAGCAAATAACATTACCGGTATTATTATTATTATTATTATTATTATTATTATTATTATTATTATTCAGTCTGATTATTATTGCTACTACTCATATTGAACTTCTTCTTATTACTCTTTTTTCTCGTTTGATTATTATTATTATTATTATTATTATTATTATTATTATTATTATTCACCTGTTCATACTTTCGTCTTATTCCTCTCTTTACTCTCCTTTTAAGTCGTATACTTGTTATTCATATTTGATGTTTTGTTATTAATATTATTATTTTTGTATTATTATTTTTATTATTTAGTTTAGCTTCATGTGACACAATACTTTTTCCGTCTTCAATTCAACTTTTGTGTCGTGTGCCGGTATACTTCTATGTTTCTGTCCTGTGCTTCAAGACAGTGCTGCAAGATCTGTGTTTGTTTCCCCAGCCCGGGTGTGTTTCGTTTCTCATGTGACAGAGTTACATCTTACGTTCTGTTACATGTTTAAGTTTGGCCTTGTGATAGATCGCCTTTAATCTGCTCTGTAGCCTTTAAAAGTGTAGCATGGTCAATGACCTCAGTGCTTGTTTTGTTCACATATCTGGACTAAGAACTCGTCTCACTCGGCACAGCAAGTTCAAGGCCAACTACTTCTATCTGTTTGTTTGTTTATTTATTTACCCAGTTATGTATGTCAACATTGTACTATGTCAACATCGTACCACGAACATTTACTCAATAAACGGGGTGTTTGGGGGGGTCTCTGTCCTGGGTGGTGTGTTCTGCGGGCCTACTCTGGGGTCCGTGTTGTTCCTGCGGTTATCTCTCTGTGCGTTCAGGTATTTACTAACATGTTCAATTCAATTTATTGTATGTACAAGACATACGTCCAACTTGAATTATTTCATCCTCACAACTCTACTTCCTTACTCCATGGCCCAAGAGCTACACGTATAGCTGACGGCCCACCCACCCCTCTACGAGTGTGGGAATGAAATAACTAATTTGATTGAATTTTTTTCATATTTCAGTAGTGATGAATATAAAACAAGCATTTTTTGAATTTTTATACGTGTTAATGATGATGATGATTGCTGTTTTAAGGTCATCGACCCTTAAAAACGCAAAGTGTCTTCTGTTTTAACTCGAGCTCGATAGCCGCAGTCACTTAAATGCGGCCAGTATCCAGTATTCGGGAGATAGTAGGTTCGAACCCCACTGTCGGCAGCCCTGAAAATGGTTTTCCGTGGTTTCCCATTTTCACACCAGGCAAATGGTGGGTCTGTACCTTAATTAAGGCCACGGCCGCTTCCTTCCCACTCCTAGCCTTTTCCTGTCCCATCGTCGCCATAAGACGTATCTGTGTCTGTGCGACGTAAAGCAAGTAGCAAAAAAAAAAAGAAAACAACATGCAGTGTAGGATTGAGCAACTGCCGAAATGCGTTCAAGGTCAATGTCTAGCGTTTTAACAAGCACGTCTTCCGCACTCGCGCACTGAAACTCTCGATTATAATTTTTGTTACCGGTACATAAGTTTCCCTGCTCGGATTTATGAGAAAATCGACCTATCGAGACTCAAAATACTATAACGATACTGTACTGTACTCCCAAGCCATTACGTTGCACAAATGGCGTAACATCTGACATACCAAAGTAAAACTCGTAGCAATTGTTCAAAGTGATCACCCTGGGCTTCCCTGCAGGCTTCACTTCTCCGAATCCAGTTGCGACGCATTCGAGCCAAGACACCAGGGTTGTGTCCGACTCGTTGGCTGAACGGTCAGCGTACTGGCTTTCCGTTCAGAGGGTCCCTGGTTCGATTCCCGGCCGGGTCGGGGATTTTAACCTTAACTGGTTAATTCCAATGGCACGGGGGCTGAGTGTATGTGTTGTCTTCATCATTTCATCCTCATCACGACGCGCAGGTCGCCAACGAGAGTCAAATGGAAAGACCTGCACCTGGCGAGCCGAACTCGTCCTGGGATATCGCGGCACTAATATCCATACGCCATTTCATTTCCATTGTCAGGATTTCATTTCATTTCACCAGGGTTGTTCAGAATATCCTCTGCTGCTTAAACAATACGTTCACGGAAGTCGTCCGAAGTGGGTACTTCAGTTCGATATAGTTTGTGTTTCATGTTCCCCAGACTCTAAAGTCAATTGGAATAAGGTCTGGAGATCTGGCTGGCCAATTGATAGTTCCACATCGTCCTGTCCACCATTGAGGAAATGTCTGCACCATCGTGTAAAATCCACGTGGTTCTGCGTAGTCGAAGCGACACGTCCTCTGAAAGCTCAAGTAACGTACTGTATCTACAGGAGCAAGGTAACATTAATAAAAAGATGATTAGTACACGCAACCGACTTCCTACTACACCCATCCAGGTATTAATTCATAACCGGTGCTGGAAATTGCCTTCTCCTACTGAATGGGGATGTTCCACAGCCCATGAGTGGGATATAGTGGGTTCGAACTCCTCTGTCGGCAGCCCTAAAGACGGTTTTCCGTGGTTTGCCATGTTCACACCAGGCAAATGCTGGTGCTGTTCCTTAGTTAAGGCCACGGTTGCTTCTTCACCATCCTAGCCCTTTTCTGTCCCGTCGTCGCCGTAAGATCTATCTGTGTCGTGGCGACGTACATCAACTCGTAAGAAAATGGTAATCAGCTGTCAAAGACACTGCACCCGTTGAATATGGTCAGGATGCACTAGTTCTTCATGCAGTGTCCTACGTATGGTCCAAGTTGGTACACCAACGGCACGTGTTATACTACGCGTACGGCGCCCGGGATCATCGTTTACTATTGTTAGGATGCCCGGCTCCATGGCAAAACCGTTAGCGTGCTGGCCTTTGGTTACAGGGGTCCCGGGTTCGATTCCCGGCAGGGTCGGTATTTGAACCATCATGGTTATTTTCCCTGGCATGGGGCTGGGTGTATGTGTTGTCTTCATCCTCATTTGATTATCATCAAGGTGCGCAGGTCACCTACAGGAGTCAAACCAAAAGACATGCACCTAGCGAGCCGAACCCGTCCTGGGATCTCCCAGCACTAATATCCATACGCCATTTCATTTCCATTGTCAGGATGTCTTCTTCCGCGTCTAGAATTACACGTGGCCGTTTAGGCCATCGCTTCTGAAAGCGTGATGTAACACAACTTGCATCGCGAATACGCTGCAGTACAGCTAGTATCGTTGCTGGATTCGGCACCCGTCTGTTGGGAAGCCTTTTCCGATAGATTCATGGAGGGCGACCCGTGTTCTGTTCTGCCGCACGATACACTAGCAGCATATCATGGTATTCGTGGTATTCATACACTGGAATTATTCAAATACAACGACGTTGCGCAACACATCTGCGCAGCGGTTCATCATATATTCGCGGGCGTTTGACTGTCGCGACAGATCGGACCTTGAAAAAAAATAGCCCTTGTACTACTACGAAGTAACTCGCGTACTAGTACGGACGATAATTCGCCTCTCTGACAGCTGTTATTCAGGTCAAGGTCAGACAGACAGCTCATACCTCTAGTCCGGTGGTTTAATGTAGGGGCGGGAACCCGTCCCACCACACCCCCGTCGCTAGGAACAGCACACGACCAAACCGGCACGTGACAGGTCTAGTGAATTTGTCAAACTGCTTACGTGAAATATTCTCCCACAGTGTGATTTCAATACCATGGATTCTTGGGAGACCAACTCGCCGTATGCAGAAACACCCCGTGTTGACGTGTACGTAAATAAAGTTTCTTACGTAAACGAAAGGATGCGTGGGATAGGATTTCCAAGTGAGTAGTATCAGAATTGAATTGTCAAAGCACATCGAACGTTTTGCTTCATATCAATAAGGGACATGTTATAAAAATAAATTAATTAAACGTACCTCCTCTTCGTGCTTCCAAATGAAAAGAACTTGTTTAATGGTAAATTAAAGCATTCTGCTTTTGCAGTGCCTATTAAACGTATCAAAATAAACGTTGCCAGGCTGAGTGGCTCAGACGGTTCAAGCTCTGGTTTCATGAACTTAGCAGGCTCGATCCTGGCTCAGTCAGCTGGTATTTGAAGGTGCTCAAATACGTCCGCTTCTGATCGGTAGAATTACAGGCACGTTAAAGAATACCCGTGGGCAAAATTCCGAAACCGCGCGTCTCCATTGGCACGTAAACATTTATTATTATTATTATTATTATTATTATTATTATTATTATTATTATTATTATTATTATTATTATTATTATTATTATTGAGCGAGTTGGCCGTGTGATTAGGAGCGCGCGGCTGTCAGCTTACATTCGTCGTAAAGCCACCTACCAATATTATAATAAAAACTGTGTTAGTCCATTATTACTAACTATTACTAAAATAAAAGTTAAACGCCCCACTCAAACTCCGTAGCTGGTAATCTGTCAGAAAACACTACAGAAAACACTGAACTTTTAACAAGTCCGAATTATTATTAATCTTATAATTGCGGACATGTCTCCGGAATTACCGAAACATGTACTTACAAACTGTTTTACGTCGCACCGACACAAGTAGGTCTTACGGCGACGATGGGAGAGAAAAGGGATACAAGTGGGAAGGAAGCGTTCGAGGCCTTAATAAAGGTACAGTCCCAGTATTTCCCTGATGTGAAAATGGAAAATTACGGAAAACCATCTTCCCGGCTGCCGACAGCGGAGTTCGAATCCACTATCACCAAAATGCAAACTCACAGCTGCGCGCCCCTAACCACACGACCAACTTATTCTAACCTCTAATGCCGGACTGAGTAGCTCGGGCGTTAGAGCGCTGGTCTTCTGATCCCACCTTGGCAGGTTCGATGGCGGCTCAGTTCGGTGGTATTTGAAGGTGCTCAAATAAGCCAGTCTCGTGTCTGTAGATTTACTTGCACTAAAAACACTGCGGTAAAAAATTCTGGCATTTCAGCGTCTCCGAAAACCGTAAAAATTAGTTAGTGGAACGTAAAGACATTATTATTATTATTATTATTATTATTATTATTATTATTATTATTAGTAGTAGTAGTAGTAGTAGTAGTAGTAATATTATTATGATTACGGAAGTTCTAATTAAGCGGGTCCATTACAGTCATCACTTTACCTATCGGCATTTACTGTCCAGTAATAAGCCTTCTGTCCGCCTGTGTGGTATAGTGGTTAGTGTGATTAGCTGCCACCCCCCGAAGGCCCGGGTTCGATTTCGAGCTCTGACACGAAATTTGAAAAGTGGTACGAAAGTTGGAATGGGGCCCATTATGCCTCGGGAGGTCAAATGAGTAGAGGTGGTTTGATTCGCACCTCAGCCATCCTGAAAGTGGTTTCCCGTAGTTTTCCACTTCTCCAGGCAAATGCCGCGATAGTACCTAGCTTAAGGCCACGGCCGCTTCCTTCCCTCTTCCTTTTCTACCCCTTCCCATCCCCCGCAAGGCCCCTGTTCATCCTAGCAGGTGGGGCCGCTTGGGCGAGGTACTGGTCATTCTCCCCATTTGTATCCCCGACCCAATGTCTCACGCTCCAGGACACTGCCCTTGAGGCGGTAGAGGTGGGATCACTTGCTGAATCCCAGCGAAAACCAACCCTGGAGGGTAAACATATTAGGAAAAGGCAGAATAAGCCTTCTATTACAAATGCCCGGCGGCAATTCCACAGTAGCTCTTTTTCCTTCGAGCAATGTTCACGATGGATGAAACTACGGTTTTTGAAATTTGTCTCATTAATAACAATTTCACTGAATACTTATAGTCTTTTCTTTCAGTGCCCACCGTCCTTTCATTGACCTGAAAAGTTTATGGATAAGCATAGACAACTCGCATTGTCTATTGTCAGAAGTTCATCGTAGAGTGTCGCAATAACAGCACAGAAATTTTGCGCCCATTTTTCATTACTTATTAACTATTTCCTTTAATTTTGTCAGCTTGGATCACTGAGTAATGCCAATGACGTCTTATAAATCACATACAACTACACAACACTTGATTCGCATGCATGTGGTGGTACGGATCTTCGACGTCACTGTAAGAATTCTGTGTACTTTTCACACAGACTACCCTAGACCGGTTTTCGAGTACAGCAAGTGGCCAGGCACGTGAGTCAACCTCTCCTACTTGCCAAGCCTTTAGGGGAAGTGCACAACAACATGTGTTGGCCTGCGATAAGAAACAGGTTCAACAAGCCCTAGACTCTGCTACTGTACTTCCACTACGCGTGGACAGAATGACGTAACCGGCATATCCTGCTACGGCCGTTCAAAACACATTAGGTCCTGAAATATTTGGCTCAGTTATGGGCAAACTAATAGGACAAGGTAAAAAGTACATAGCATATATTGTGAGATGTATTTTTCTTTGCCGACTAGCTTAATATCTGCACGTATACCCCTAACAGCCTGTATTTTAAAGTCAATGACAGTGATTGGCTCAAATGGGTCTATGTAAGGGTCAGTTGCGCATGCTTCTAATACACTGACTGACAGAGCAAATGCAACACCAAGAAGGAGTGGTCAGAACTTTATGCCAATTGCAGGGTAGACTGACGTCACTGAGGTATGTTCATGATGTGAAACGCGCCGCTGTGCTGCGCACGTAGCGAACGATAAATGGGACACGGCGTTGGCGAATGGCCCACTTCGTACCGTGATTTCTCAGCCGACAGTCATTGTAGAACGTGTTGTCGTGTGCCACAGGACACGTGTATAGCTAAGAATGCCAGGCCGCCGTCAACGGAGGCATTTCCAGCAGACAGACGACTTTACGAGGGGTATGGTGATCGGGCTGAGAAGGGCAGGTTGGTCGCTTCGTCAAATCGCAGCCGATACCCATAGGGATGTGTCCACGGTGCAGCGCCTGTGGCGACGATGGTTGGCGCAGGGACATGTGGCACGTGCGAGGGGTCCAGGCGCAGCCCGAGTGACGTCAACACGCGAGGATCGGCGCATCCGCCGCCAAGCGGTGGCAGCCCCGCACGCCACGTCAACCGCCATTCTTCAGCATGTGCAAGACACCCTGGCTGTTCCAATATCGACCAGAACAATTTCCCGTCGATTGGTTGAAGGAGGCCTGCAATCCCGGCGTCCGCTCAGAAGACTACCATTGACTCCACAGCATAGACGTGCACGCCTGGCATGGTGCCGGGCTAGAGCGACTTGGATGAGGGAATGGCGGAACGTCGTGTTCTCCGATGAGTCACGCTTCTGTTCTGTCAGTGATAGTCACCGCAGACGAGTGTGGCGTCGGCGTGGAGAAAGGTCAAATCCGGCAGTAACTGTGGAGCGCCCTACCGCTAGACAACGCGGCATCATGGTTTGGGGCGCTATTGCGTATGATTCCACGTCACCTCTAGTGCGTATTCAAGGCACGTTAAATGCCCACCGCTACGTGCAGCCTGTGCTGCGGCCGGTGGCACTCCCGTACCTTCAGGGGCTGCCCAATGCTCTGTTTCAGCAGGATAATGCCCGCCCACACACTGCTCGCATCTCCCAACAGGCTCTACGAGGTGTACAGATGCTTCCGTGGCCAGCGTACTCTCCGGATCTCTCACCAATCGAACACGTGTGGGATCTCATTGGACGCCGTTTGCAAACTCTGCCCCAGCCTCGTACGGACGACCAACTGTGGCAAATGGTTAACAGAGAATGGAGAACCATCCCTCAGGACACCATCCGCACTCTTATTGACTCTGTACCTCGACGTGTTTCTGCGTGCATCGCCGCTCGCGGTGGTCCTACATCCTACTGAGTCGATGCCGTGCGCATTGTGTAACCTGCATATCGGTTTGAAATAAACATCAATTATTCGTCCGTGCCGTCTCTGTTTTTTCCCCAACTTTCATCCCTTTCGAACCACTCCTCCTTGGTGTTGCATTGTCACTGTCAGTCAGTGTATATACTGTATTTTGTACTCAGCCAGGAGTTCATCCTAACATATACATACAGGTGCGCTTTTTTCATACAACAAACTAGCACCCCTTCACTGCAATTGTCATATATCAGTCACATATGTCGGCCACATGGCCGCTTGGTACGGCCTACCAGTGCATCACATCGCTCCAAAGCGACCAGTGTCCTCTTTCAAGAGGCTGAAATATATTTTCTCTGCTGTGCTTATATAGAAACGGAAGCATACATCGACTCGGATTCGAACCGCAGATCCTATGGTGATAAGCCAGTGATCATACCGATAGACAACAACGTCCATTAATAATAATAATAATTGTACCGGGCGGTACACCTCCACACCGCTAATTTAAAATGTGCGCCTGTTGAAACTCCTCTGCTGGAGGAAGTCTGAACTTTATGGACAGTATTAATTTTCAAGTTTCTCAGAAGATGTCTCTACCTGGAAATTTTGGAGTTTTTGAACTGTGTCATTTTCGACGTATTTTTGTTTTGCTTGTAGTAAGAAGTGTGAACTTTCTCTTCTAGAGGACACTACTGAATATCAACAATAGTGCACCCTGGTGGGAAGTGAAAGAACTGTTTTTTTGGAGAAAATGTAATTTCAAAAGTTTGTTCTTTGCTAAATTTCTTTCAGTCATTAGTTAAGTTGGCAATATTAACCCTTTCTTTCCCCTTGTTTTGTATGTATCCAATCCCGAATTTCTTCAAATTGTTTCTGACCAATCCGAGGTACCTTCCCCCAACTTGAATATGTTGCTGTATCCTACCCAATAAAGTGATTGTGGGCGGGTGTTCTTTTCCCTAAAACGCCTAGAACCTTCCGCGAGAGTATTTAAACTGCTGATTTTTGAGTCTCCGGGCCACTTCTGTTCCATCTTTCAGTGTGTAAAGTACATAGCAGGGGGCGGGAAGCGCCTCTTTCTTCTCCAGCTGTTCAACACCAGGTAATGGCCTCTTAATAACTTCTTTTCTTGCTGGGTTGGCAGTTTAACTCTCGGAGCGGGTTCGAAGCGTTTCCACCATGTAACCTTTTCCTAAAATGTAACCAATCTTTTCATCTATTCTCTTTTAAAGCTGCATATTGGGATAGAGAGTGCTAACCCTCTCGAGCTCCCACTCACATTGTTTTGAGGTGAACTTATTTTTCTCAACCTATTCTTCGTTAATATAATGTAAATTGTTCTTTTCTGAAGTCACCTCTGTAGTATGGGATTAGCCCTTGCTTTAAAGGCCTAGCGCCAAGTAGGTTTTAAATAAAGTGTATTAGGAGTGCGGAGAGCCTCCTTTCAAGTTGGTATTTTAGAGATCATGTAATCAACCTTCTTTTCATTTAATAAGACCTCAGTAGGTTGGGTATTTTACCCCGGTGTCTATGTCCAGTGAGGACAACTCGAAGGTGGAGTTTGGTGTGGCCTTTGAGAGGCTTAAAGTTGAGAGCGAGTGGCTCTTTTTGAAAATTGAGTGTTGTATGCCTCGTGGAGGCTTTTCAGTGTAATTTGGAGCAAGGGCTCCTAGGCATGAATGGGGTTTTCTGCCCCTCTGTTGAAACTTGTGTTTGGGGTAAAACTGAGCTTTGTGAAGTCAGGGCGCGAAGCCCAAACCCTGTAAATATTGTAATTACCCTTTTGACTTGCTACTTTGTATCTGCCATGCTTGTTATTTCCTTATTTTGAAAAGAAAATATAACCTTGTTAAATTTTACATTAACTGTGATTCCGTAGTTTGAGACCCGTTCACACCCGCACCTTCTTTCACCTCTACCTACCGCTAAAACACGGTAACAACAATAATAATAATAATAATAATAATAATAATAATAATAATAATAATAATAATAATAATAATAATAATAATAATAATAATAATTTTTACGTCCCAGTAACTGCATTACGGTCTTCGGAGACGTCCAGATACCGGAATGTTGTCCCTATGTGTTCTTTTATTTGCCGTTAAAACTATTTGGCATATATCGTGAATTTCAAAGGCGACCGTTTTCAGGTGGGATCCACCCCACGAACTTGGGCTCAGAAAGCCAGCGCGCTTCTGTATGAGACAGTTCCGCATTATTATTATTATTATTATTATTTTTATTATTATTATTATTATTATTATTATTATTATTATTATTATTATTATTATTATTATTATTATTATAATTATAATACAGTGTTAACATTGTGTTTCAAAGGCGAAATGAAAATGTATACTCCCTTTTTTAACATCCCTGTGAGTAAGAACAAACTAGATGTGATACCTACAAGATAGCACCTTTGTCCATTATGGAAATAATCTCATTTGGTAGTCCAAGCGAATTCAGGCAGAGCTTCACCCCTTTTTGTAACAACTCTATCGTCAGAGACGATATGACTCGCACAGCCGCTCAGCTTCTGGGACCTGATATATCCAGCATTCCTCTTTTTCTCTCCGTATGCGGGGAAAGTTAATTCCAATATCAATTAAACACACGTTTCTCCTCCATTTTTCAATTAAAATACCGTGTTTGAAGTTACAGGTTTGTTCGTATTATCTGGTGACTCCCAGAAGAGTAGTCCTGTAGTGTTCCAGTGCGTTCACGGGAACATTTAGATACAGACCACCAATGCAGAAATAAAAAGTATATATATATATATATATAGGGTGTTAGGTGTATACATGCAGATATTAAGCTAGTCGGCAAAGAAAAAGACATCTCACAATATATGCTATGTACTTTTTATCTTGTCCTATTAGTTTGCCCATAACTGAGCCAAATATTTCAGGACCTAATGTGTTTTGAACGGCCGTAGCAGGATATGCCGGTTACGTCATTCTGTCCACGCGTAGTGGAAGTACAGTAGCAGAGTCTAGGGCTTGTTGAACCTGTTTCTTATCGCAGGCCAACACATGTTGTTGTGCACTTCCCCTAAAGGCTTGGCAAGTAGGAGAGGATGACACACGTGCCAGGCCACTTGCTGTACTCGAAAACCGGTCTAGGGTACTCTGTGTGAAATGTACACAGGATCCTTACAGTGACCTCGAAGATAGGCACCAGCACATACGTGCGAATAAAGTATTGTGTAGTTGTGTGTGATTTATAAGACGTCAATGGCATTACTCAGTGATCCAAGCTGACAAAATGAAAGGAAATAATTAATAAGTAAATGAAAAATGAGCGCAACATTTCTATGCTGTTATTGCGACAGTCTACGATGAATTTCTGACAATAGACAATGCCAGTTGTCTATGCTTATTCATAAACTTTTCAGGTCAATGAAAGGACGGTGGACACTGAAAGAAAAGGCTGTAAGTATTCAGTCATATTGTTATTAATGAGACAGATTTCAAAAACCGTAGTTGCAACCTTGCGTGAACATTGCTCGAAGGAAAAATAGCTACTGTGGATTTCTTTTGCTAGATGCTTTACGTCGCACCGACACAAATAGGTCTTATGGTGACGATCGGACAGGAAAGGGCTAGGAGTGGGAAGGAAGCGACCGTGGCCTTAATTAAGGTACAGCCCAAGCATTTGCCTGGTGTGAAAATGGGAAACCACGGAAAATCATCTTCAGGGCCGCCGACAGTGGGGTTCGAACCTGCTATCTCCCGAATACTGGATACTGGCCGCAGTCAAGCGACTGCAACTATCGAGCTCGGACTACTGTGGAATTGCCGCCGGGTATTTCTAATAGAAGGCTTATTCTTCTTTTTCCTAATCTGTTTACCTTCCAGGGTTGGTTTTCCCTCGGACTCAGCGAGAGATCCCACCTCTACCGCCTGAAGGGCAGTGTCCTGGAGCGTGAGACATTGGGTCGGGAGATACAACTGGGGAGATTGACCAGTACCTTGCCTAGGCGGCCTCACTTTCTATCCTGAACAGGGGTCTTGTGTAGGCCTTGCGGGGGAATGGGGAGATTGGAATGGATAGACAAGGAAGAGGGAAGGAAGCGGCCGTGGCCTTAGGTACCATCCCGGCATTTGCCTGGAGAAGTGCGAAACTACGGGAAACCACTTTCAGGATGGCTGAGGTGGGAATCGAACCACCTCTACCCATTTGACCTCCCCAGGCTTAGTGGACCCCGTTCCAGCCCTCGTACCACTTTTCAAATTTCGTGGCGGAGCTGGGAATGGATAACGGGCCTCCGGGGGTTGGCAGCTAATCACACTAACCACTATACCACAGAGGTTGACAGAAGGCTAATTACTGGACAGTAAGTACCGATAGGTAATGTAACGGACCCGTTTAATTAAAACGTCCGTAATAATAATGTTACTACTACTACTACTACTAATATCTTTACGTTCCACTAACTAATCTTCACGGTTTTCGAAGACGCTGAAGTGCCAGAATTTTGTAAAGCAGTACTTTTTTAAATGCAAGTAAATCCACAGACAGGAGACTGGCGTATTTCAGCACCTTCAAATACCACCGAACTGAGCCGCCATCGAACCTGCCAAGGTGGGATCAGAAGACCAGCGCTCTATCGTCCGAGCTACGCAGACCGGCATTGGAGCTTAGAGTAAGTTGATCGTGCGGTTAGGGGCACGCAGCTGTGAGCTTGTATTCTGGTGATAGTGGGTTCGAACTCCACTGTCGGTAGCCGGGAAGATGGTTTTCCGTAGTTTCCCTTTTTCACATCAGGGAAATGCTGGAACTGTACCTTTATTAGACTTCGAACGCTTCCTACCCACTTGTATCCCTTTTCTCTCCCATCGTCGCCGTAAGACTTATTTGTGCCGGTGCGACGTAAAACAATGTGTAAGTACATGCTTCGGTAATTTCGGAGACGTCTGCAATTATAATATTAATAATAATTCGGACCTGTTAAAAGATCACTATTTTCTTTAGTGTTTTCTGACAGATTACGAGCTACGAAGTTTGAGTGGGGCGATTAACTTTTATTTTCATAATAGTCAGTAATAATAGACTAACACAGTTTTTATAATAATATTGTTAGTGGCTTTTCGACGGATGCAAGCTAATCGCACGGCCAACTCGCCCAATAATAATAATAATAATAATAATAATAATAATAATAATAATAATAATAATAATAATAATAATAATAATAAACCTTCACGTGCCAATGGAGACGCGCGGTGTCGGAATTTTGCCCACAGGTATTCTTTAACGTGCCCGTAAATCTACCGATCAGAAGTGGTCGTATTTGAGCACCTTCAAATACCAGCGGACTGAGCCAGGATCGAGCCTGCTAAGTTCATGAAACCAGTGCTTGAACCGTCTGAGCCACTCAGCCCGGCAACGTTTATTTTGATACGTTTAATAGGCACTGCAAAATCAGCAGTAAGCTAGTACACGAAAGGAAGGTACGTTTAATTAATTTATGTTTATAACATGTCCCTTACTGGTATGAAGTAAAACGTTCGATGTGTTTTGACATTTCAATTCCGATACTACTCACTTTGAAATTCTATCCCATGCATTCTTTCGTTGACGTAATAAACTTTATTTACGTACACGTCAACACGGGTTGTTTCTGCATACGGCGAGTTGGACTCCCAAAAGACCATGATATTGAAATCGCACTGTGGGAGAATATTCCACGTAAACAGTTCGACAAAAGCACTAGACCTGTCACATGCCGGTTGTCTGCTGTTCGTAGCGACGGTGATGTGGCTGGACGGGTTCCCCACCCCTACATGAAACCGGTCTGTCTGACCTTGACCTGAATAACAGCTGTCAGATATGCGAATTATCGTCCGTACTAGTACGCGAGTTACTTCGTAGTAGTAGCATCAGTAGTAGTATTTGAATAATGCCAGTGTATGAATACCACGAATACCATTATATGCTTCTAGTGTATCGTGTGGCAGAACAGAACACGGGTCGCCCTTCATGAATCTATCGGGAAAGGCTTCCAGCAATTTATATTTTGTTTCTTATTCCCTACGAGTTAAAACAGAGGACACTTTGCGTTTTTAAGGGCCGATGACATTAAAACAGCAATCATCATCATCATCATCATCATCATCGTCGTCGTCGTCGTCGTCACGTATAAATATTCAATAAAATAATCGTTTTCTATTCATCATTACTGAAATAGGAACTATAAGTTAACATTTAACTTAAGAAGATTGCCTAGAGTGTTTTGTTAATTTACAAAAGAAAGTTTAACATTTCTTTTAATGCAATCTGTATGTTTTTGTTTTCTAAACTGTTGCACTGTAATGTTTAACATAGGTACATTATGTTGTTCACAGGCGTTTTCGTGTACGTTCGTAAATCCGTACTTTTCTATTCGAGATAGTCTTGTTACCGTCCACCTGGAATTACGGAGCCCGTAATGTATGTTAGTTCATTATTTTTCTACAACAGAGTGTTACGAGTGCGACTGTAGTTCCCGCGACCACGCCACTCTTATGTCTGTGTCACTAATGTGCACTTTGTTCAGCTGTGTGCTGCTTGACTATGTGGCTCTCGTTACCTTCTTCTTCCTCTTCTTCTACTGCAGCCTTATGTCTTAACAGGTATACTGTATTCTACCGACATCATCTCAACACACAGTAGCGTAATCTGCTGCGATTTACCGAGCTCGATAACTGCAGTCGCTTAAGTCCGGCTCCATGGCTAAATGGTTAGCGTGCTGGCCTTTGGTCACAGGGGTACCGTGTTCGATTCCCGGGAGGGTCGGAAATGTAACCTTAATTGGTTAAATTTGCTGGCACGGGAACTGGGTGTATGTGCCATCTTCATCATCATTTCATCCTCATCACGACGCGCAGTTCGCCTACGGGAGTCAAATCAAAAGACCTACATCTGGCGAGCCGAACTTGTCCTCGGACACTCCCGGCACTAAAAGCCATACGACATTTCATTTCAGTGTGGCCAGTATCCATTATTCGGGAGATAATGGGTTCGAACCCCACTCTTGGCAGCCCAGAAGATGGTTTTCCGTGGTTTCCCATTCTCACATCAGGCAAATGCTGGTGCTGTACCTTAATTAAGGCCACGGCCGCTTCCTTCCCTGTCCTAGCCCGTTCCAGTCCCATCGTCGCCATAAGGCCTATCTGTGTAGGTGCGACGTAAAGCCAATAGCTGCTGCGATTTGTTATTAGCACCATCATAGTAAAATGTAATATAGTTGTGACGGAATCTTCTTAGATATGTTCGACATCTGTGGATTGTGTATAATTTGATAACTCATCTGTACTCATGAAAGCGACCGTCGGCCTGGCGTTCGGGTTAATAGCTACATGTCTCTAACGTGTAACCTTGTTTATGTTTCTTATATTTGTTGATGTGTATGTTTGATGTTTATACACAATACGAGATTACAGCTGACTCATCCCCACGAGCTTGACCTGGTTCTCGTTTTACGCTTAGTAATCTGTAGGTAACTACTGCGACCGATGCTAACTCACGTGATATACATTTCATCTTGTTTCCTCTTAAACCACGCATATTTTACTATTTTCTTCCATGTGTTTAAGCTTTTAACGACCTAATAATAATAATAATAACAATAATAATAATAATAATAATAATAATAATAATAATAATAATAATAATAATAATAATAATAACGTTAAGTGCTTTATGTCCCACTAACTACTTCTACGGTTTTCTGAGACGCTGAGGTGCCCGAATTCAGTCCCGCACGAGTTCTTTTTATGTACCAGAAAATCTGCCGACACGAGGCTGACCCACAGTATTTGAGCACCTTCAAATACCACCGGACTGGGCCAGGTTCGAACCTGTAAAGTTGGAGTCAAAAGGCCTGCACCTCAACCGTCTGAGCAACTCAGCCCGGAAGGAGGCACGAAATGTAGGTACGTTTAATTTATTTAGTTGCATAACATGTCCAATATTCCTTTGAAACTAAACGTTCGATGTGTTTCGATAATTCAATTCCGATGCTACTCATTTGGGCATCCCATGACTGCTTTCGTTGGTGTAAGGACCTGCCATCTTTCTTCTACCTTTACGCAATGCACAACGGGGATCTACTGTATTTCACGTCCCGGCGCGCCTATCTCAACCAATAATTATATCACACGCTCGTACAGGTCCCGCACCGATTCAGGTTTTCAGGTCATTTCCATACTCACTAGACCACGGGGCTGATGACCACACATATCCCAATCCCTTAAAGGACATAACAGCAAATGAACCAGTATTAGCGCTGAGAATTCGGTACATCTCCAGGGTCCGAAACCGATGACCAGGGTTGTCTGAAGCCCCTAAGACGGGAACTGAATACTGACAACTACGAAACCAGTCTGGCGAGAATGTAACGTAACAAGGCATACGCTACTGTAGTAGCCACCTTCAGCTGTTATCGTAGCTCAGCTGCGCTTGAACATAAAACCAGTTTGACAAGTATGTTACGTAACATCTCGTGTATTGCATAGGTAGCGTTCAGCTGTTGCACGTAAACATAAACAGAAACCAGTTAGGCACGCATGGCGCGTGACTCGCCTGTTCTCAAAGGGAAGCTATTCATTCGCAAGAACAAGGCATACTACCTATTCTAAAAACATCGTACCTCTTTGCTCTCGAAAATAACTTCCGAGAATTACTAAAAGTTTGATATATAGTGGTTCGTCACATCGTTCTCTATTGCTAGAAGAAATATCTGCAGGTATACACCTAACACCCCGTATATATATATATATATATGTATTTTATGTAGCACAGATATAACTGAACAACGCTCCTTCTCTGTTCAGTAGTGTGGGTTACAAAGGAAAATGCACTTTAAGTGCTGCTGCTAAAGAGATTACATTGCTATCAATAAATCCAGATACTACATTTTCTTTGGTCTAAAAGTCATTCAGGAATAACATAGGACGAGACGGTCAACCTGGCACCAAACGGGGAACCATCGAAGACAACTGCCAAGATAATCCTGTTACTCTAAAAGACTTTATTCCTCTCTTAAAACAACGTTTCCGTCAGGCATGCGTATACGAGAGGGCTGCCGCCAAACTAAAGAAGGGAAAAACACTACGAAGCAATTTAGCCTAACACCAACAAGACCTTGGTTCACCAATTCAAAACCAAACCAAACCCCATGGCACTACAGCCCTTGAAGGGCCTTGGCCTACCACGTGACCGCTGCTCAGCCCGAAGGCCTGCAGATTACGAGGTGTCGTGTGGTCAGCACGACGAATCTTCTCGGGCCGTTATCCTTGGCTTTCCTTGGCTTTCTATACCGGGGCCGCTATCTCACTGTCAGATAGCTCTTCAATTCTGATCGCGTAGGCTGAGTGGACCTCGAACCAGCCTTCTTGTCCATTTAAAAATCCCTGACCTGGCCGGGAATCGAACCCGGGGCCTTCGGGTAAGAGGCAGGCACGCTACCCCTACACCACGGGGCCGGCTGGTTCTCTAATCACATAGTAGAAATTACCTCACCACAATAATGCTCCGTCGAATAAAAAGCGAGTCGGCCATTTTTATAAACCTGGCGACATCTTAGAGAGGGTTGTCAGCTTCAGGTATCTGGTAGCTGTACCTACGTGAGACAAGGAGTACGTGCTAAGCGGGTACAGAACCTCATTAGTTATCTCGTGCGTATCACTATTCAAAGCGTGCCTATCATATAACGTCCTACATGTTCTACGAAATCGTTGTCCGACCCGTCCTACTTTAGCCTACTCTATATAGTTCGAAGACATGGTCCCTCACGAACATCGACAGACATTGCTTGAAAATCAAGGTACTGAAACGCATGTATGGTCTGGAGTGGCTCGGCAGGGTGTGGAAATGACGAAGGAACGAAGATACCCACGCAGAATTTGGCAGCCAAACATCAATAAAATCATCCGTTCGTCTACAACGGATGCCTCAAAATGGATCAGTGAAGAGGATATCACAGGGAAAACTGGAGAAGAGGAGAACTCTGGGAAGTCCGAGATGACGCTCGTGTGACCAGCTGATGGAAAGCCTGGAAACTGGTGATTGGTGCTTACTGGTACAAGACAGAAAACAAATGGCGAGCTGTAATCACTACCTGACCAATCGCACTAAGATCAATCCTGGGTTATGAAGCGAATAGTGAAGTGACTATGCGATCACGAACAGACATTGATATTAACCTTTTACCATATAATGTTCAGAACAGGGCTACAGTTCTTCTTTCCTGACGGTACGATATCAACCGATATTCTTCCCACCCGTTAATATACTGTAATATCGTACTTATAGCAATCCTGAGAGATTTATCGATTGATTTACCCAGATAACATTACGGGCTGATGTTATAAGGCCGTGTGGCCTCCGAAGAGGCCGGATACAGGTCTTTCGAGATGACGCCGTTCAAAGCTGAAATTTACAGATATGATGATGAAACTAATGTTCTGATTAGATACATTATTGTCCTATCCCGTCCGTGATTTTATAACCAAATTTATGTACCTCTTTTTCTAAAGCCTCTGTAGAGAGAACTTCGAAATATTCATATCCATATTTAACATCTACTACAAAATTCGCTGAATGTGATTTAAATGACCTTTACGATTTTAATAAGATTTATGATTTCCAGTTCCAGTCCATCCAGCATTTTCTGAGAATAACGTGAATTTTTGTGAGAGTCATGTTCAGGTGGTAAGAAAATTTTGCAATGATTTTATTTCAGTAGTTTAGTTAAACTATCATAAACCGTTGATGGAAACATTAATATCATCCGTTCAATAGTTTGTGAGATATTGGTACAAAAGTTATAAGAAATTGATTGACCACAAAAACGGTTAATAATATGCCAAATAGCACACTATAGGCAGCAGTAATTGATATGGAACCGCTGCATAACACAATAAAGAGTGAAACATTCTTAACAAATTCGTGGAAACCACAGCCTTTTATGTCGATTAATTTTTAAAAATCTGGAGTGAGAATAGAAGCATGAAAAAATACACTTATAATTAACATTTTTCCTAGAAATAGTGATAATGATTTATTATCCAAATTATGGAAATTCACAGCCTGTTTCAAGTCATTTCACCGGGTCAGGAATGGAATGAATGAAGCCCCAATCTAGCGGCGAAGATAGGAATTGCGCCGGTTTCCAAAAGCCTGTCGCACTCCTCTGGGGCGATCATTAATAATTGACAAATGAAATGATATTGCAGAGTGTTATTATAAGGAAAGGTGACAGGGAAACCCGGAGTATCCGGAGAAATACCTGTCCCGCCTCCGCTTTGTCCAGCACAAAACTCACTTGGAGAGACCAGGATTTGAATTACGGAACCCAGCAGTGAGAGCCACGGAGGCTCACTCTACAAATTAATCAGCGCAAAATTTTACCCTGAGCCACACAACATTAGTACCTTGTATCGCAAACAATTACGACGGAAATTAATGTCGTTTGTTTGTCACGGACGACGTAATCATACGGTACACAAGATTGCCAACCTGTTTACTTAGGAACTAAGGACATGACGATTGGTGTACAGTGGTAGGTGCGGCAGAAAGGCTAAATGACCTGTTTTCTTTTCCGTGAGGACATTATGCGCCGCAGCCACAGAAGAAGCCTGTCGAATGGAGTATGGCCGCGAAGGGGCCACTGTTCTTATGACATAGATTTGCCTTGATGTTGAAAGATAGGTTACAGCTACCAAATGACTCTTTCTTTTCTTGCTGTTCGGACAGTGCCGCGGTCGTAGAAAAAAATTCTCGAAGGGAGTGTGTTTTCATGGAAGAGATTGCCCTTGAAGAGGGACTGGCGGAGTAAGCATTACGTTGAACGACAGCAGCGCATTCTACGTGGGCTAGTTGTGAAAAGAGTTGATTTAGCATGCCGGATAGTTACAAAGCCACTGGTTACGTTCAGCTAATGATAAAACTATAAATAATTGCATACTGACGTCACAAGTCCCAGCTAATAACTGTAATTGTTGATTTATTACCTCTGTTGTTCTATTGATATGGCTGTGTGCGGTGGATGTGTTATTAATGGCAGTGATTTTACACGTAACTATAAGACAATTTTTGAATGGTTTAGTGCAGATGTATGGACGTCACAACTTTATTTCAAGTAGCAGAGTGTGTGAAAATTGTAGCCGTGATATTAAATTATGTCTGAAAAACAATCGTAATCGTATATTTTTTGCGTGTCGTCGGTGTGATGAATGCCATTGGTATGTGAGTGCCCGAAAAATTTGCTGACTCAAATTTGAACTTATATGAGATAGGTTATTTTGCGGTCCTGTGGTGTATTTTACCGAAATCGCTGGGTCCTGATGTGAAGCTCGAGTTCTGATAGAACAATTGTCGACTGGTGCTATATTTATCGGTAGATTTGTGTTGCCTGGTTCGACGCCAATAATAAAAAATTAGGACACCGTGGCGAGTTGGCCGTGCGGTTCGGGGCGCGCAGCTGTAAACTTACATCCGGAAGATAGTGGGTTCGAAACCGACTGTCGGCAGCGCTGAAGACGTTTTCCGTGGTTTCCCTTTTTCACACCGACCAAAGCCACAGCCGCTTCCTTCCCATTCCTAAGCCTTTCCTATCCCATCGTCACCAAGAGACCTATTTGTGTCGCTGGGATGTAAAGAAAATTATAAAAAAGAAAATAGAAAAAGAGAAAAAAGAGATAGACGGGCCCGATATTGTCTTTGAAATTGACGAAAGTAAATTCTAAGTCAATATACCATAGCGTACAAGAAAGGCTATGATTATTTGGAGAGGTGGAGAGAGACAACCATAAAAAAGTTTTTCTTGTACCTGCGGAGAAATGCTGGCAGTCAATAAATACCGGGTATTGTCAGAAACAATAGTTAATTCTCACTGCTGGAAGGCGTATGACTACCTGAAACACGACTGATTCCTGCATCTCCGTGTCCACGATTCAATTCAATTCGACACCAAAAATTGTGCCACGTGAATAGGGGAAACCGGAGGGTTGTGCGTAATGATAGGCCTGAAGTACACACTCTAAACATCGAGAATAGGTGGCGGCAATTGAAGCACGGCAGCTACTCCGTTCCAGGGTTCGGCAGGAAAAAAGATTAATTTCGTTGGATACCTTGCCGAATCCCTGTACAAAACCACATTGCCGTTGGATACGAGGGTATACGAATTTTGTAAGGCTACCAGTGTCCTCTATCCTCCAATACATTAATGTAAGATTCATATAAAAAGTACTGTTATTTTGTATTCTACACTGTTTCCTTTACAGGTTCTATTTACTTGTGCTGTTATTCTGCGCGAGTTGGTAACAGAATGTACACTCATGTTTATAAAAAACTGAACACCCTGAAAAACTAGACCGGGCGAGTTGGCCGTGTGGTTAGGAGCGCGCAGCTTTCAGCTCGCACCCGGGAGATAGTGGGTTCGAACCCCACTGTCGGCAGTCCTGAAGATGGTTTTCCATTGTTTCCCATTTTCACACCAGGCAAATGCTGGGGCTATACCTTATTTAACGCCACGGCCGCTTCCTTCCCATTCCTAGGCCTTTCTGTCCCATCGTCGCCATAAGACCTACCTGTGTCTGTGCGACGTAAAGCAACTAGCAACAAAGAAAATAGACTAGAGATTGGAAGTTTATATTCACAGGCCATGTTCACTAGTATGTTCTGCAAGAACGTTTAGCATTTCAGTCACCTAGGTTCAGCATGTGTCCTGTTCTTAGTAGGCACTGAGTCCTCCATGGGCACTGATAACTTGTTCCATATTGTGCCCATTTCAAGGCATGTGTGGTGGTGGTCCTCTTGATCAACTGTTGCCCTGGCTGCTCCTGTAAATAAAAACATCAAAAATACCTACCACTCACGTAGACACTCTCTCCTTGGGTGTGACCGTCCGTCAGCTTTCCTCGAGGTAGTCGGGCCACACATAATGGGGGTGAGGAAGTAAAATAACGGTAGGTAAGCTAACTACAAATAACGGTACCCAAGACTGAATCGAATTTAAGTGAGCAACATTTTTTATTAACAAAAAATTAGCATTTGCAATAAAAAAGCAACTTATTTATTGTTTTTAAAATGAAGTGAAAATAAAATGGATTGTAAGAAAATAATAAGAAGTAACAAACTCTTAAATCTTCCCAAACAAACTGCAAATGAACTTGGATGTAGGTCACAAATTAAAATAAATAAATGTTACCATAAATTAATGATATGTACGTCGATTGACGCTACTATAGTCGAAAGAAGTGGTGTACTAAAACTCACCACTCAAAGAAAGCATCCCAGATTTTACAAGCAAACTGAAATTTTCAGCGAATGGAAGTTATATAAATTATTAATTAATTAATCTGAGACCACTATTGGGTGTCTTAAATTCACACATCCAGACTAATCAATCTGCCAGTTACCCAAATGTTAACAACCAATATTAAGTCAAACAAAATAAGAAAGAAAGATAGAAAAACCCATGAACACACATCTCCTCATATAAAAATATCACTTTAAATTATATAAACTTTGCCCCATAAAATAACTGGTGGCTGAACAAACCTTATCACAAAAACTGTGCTTCACAATAAAAATGAAATTAAATATGCAGTTAAATATTCTGCCATGACACCTTACATTTACTCACTGTGACAGTTCTGGACTTTCACAACAAAAATAAAATGTTAGGCTATGTGCCTCTGTCTTTACATTAATCAAATGAACTCGCCTTTTTTTACACACTTTAATCTTACTTGCCGCTGTCTACACTTTATTGAGAGAATAACCAAAATGTGTTACTTTAATAGTTGATGGAGGCAGATTCCATCTAATTGAACTAAATATGCGGCTTCGTTCACATAACCTTTTGATAAAGGTCGGTTCATTTGCATAATTTTTTCTTGTAGTGGCATTTAATTTTATTTATTTACGGTGCCTTCATGTCTGCGTAAAGAACTTGCTGTAATTGATTTTGACTGTGAATACTAGGTGGTCCTATTAAACTAATCCTCGAAAATATTATATTACAAAAATATACACGGCACTGTAAAACATAGTGCTCAAAACACAAGGAGAAATGAAAATAGAAAATAACCTAACTACACCTACACTCAATTTACAAAAATACAACCAATATCCACGTACCTTCGGCCTTTACGCATAAAAACACGGTAAAATCAAAACATAAAGAAATCCAAAATAATGAAAGGGAACAAAATCTCAAAAATAACGTGATCAACGCCTACGTCGAAAAATTAATAAAAAATACGCAAATTCAAAAAAATGCCAAAACTTCGCTGTCAAGAAACAAACTTCCTAAACGCTGAGGTGCATTTGGCGGCTATCCCATAACACAAGACGTAATGCCTGAAACTACTATTATCGAATTCAAAGAAAAGTGAAAAGGTAAATACGCATCACAATGATCACAATATAACTTTCAACATTATTCATTGCCAGTCCGCTGTGCTTCATGCCTCAACTCGGCCCATATAGAAATGTCTCCGAGCGTTACGTCATCCCTGATAACATTTTTGCGTACTTAAACCTTCCGCCTATAATTGTCATATGGATATTGCCGTATACTTAAACTCAATATTTGTTGAACTGATAAAAATTCAATTACCATTTCATCACATTATTTTCCTTTTTCAACGTAGCATTATATGTCAACATAGCCTCGTTCTGTTCCACACGGGCACAACAACTTCATTAATTCATTCTGTTGTCCTCATAATCACAAATACGACATATGTACGACATGGTCTCTACTTTCCGTTTCATAACTATTACCATCAGGGATAAGATTGCATATTTATTCTCATACTTTCAATTTTACTCCACAAATTGCCATGTATTTCAGAGCTGGACGGCAACGATTCCTCACTTTAACACTGAATATAACAAACCAAGATTGCCTGCCAAACGTACTCATAAAAAAATCGTGCATTTGAAAACATACACCATCACAACAAGAAAAAGAAACCCACAACGTCACCTAAACTGTGATCACCCGAGGTAAAAAAAATAAATAAATCGGATACGCTACAATTACACGTCACGATACATGGCTCTCCGAAGGAAAATCACCTCGGCTGACTTGAAAATGCCTTTACAACAAATCCACGAAACAAAACAAAACAAAACAAAAATATTATTATTATTATTATTATTATTATTATTATTATTATATTGATTTATCGAGCCCCTGACATTCACATCCCGAATCGTTAGATGTAATTGCCCTGGCCTTGCTCATGTATATCGTAAAATTTACAGTACAACGCAACTAACTTCGCCTCTGGTACGTGAATTATTTCTATATACAAAAATACATGAAATCACTAGCCTAAAACGGACCACGAATTATTCATTGTCATTATTAATTACATACTACATAAACACAACTTGCTCTTTACCTTTGTGCGCCGACAGGTAGGCTGCATCCTCATTAACCCCCGTTACATCGTGTTTAATCCATCTTGCACATGTTGCTGAGGTTACATAACATTTCACACACACGAGTTGGAATCATTTTAATTATGTAGCACTCGCAAATTAGTTGAAACACACGCACTCTTGAAGCTTATATTAAATATAATTTACACAATATAAAAAAATCAGCAAACATAGAGTTGGGTTTCCATTGCCAGAAACAGAACTACCTCGCTACCTTGTCCTTCCACCTGGCCTGCAACGCTTGCTCCCTGCGCTATTTGTTCTAGGGATTAAATGTCATTCACCTAGCTCGGAAAAGAAAGTACACGTCCAGTCCATTGTACCGTTGCATTCCGTAGTAAACAAGTCTCACCCTCAAATTAGCACGACTAGTACTGGCTCCAAGTGTCCCAAATGAACAGTAAATTTTTATACAATGCAAAATCTAATTGCAATGTTTCACAGACGAAAACTATTTAAAAAATGTTGTTGTCCTTCAGAAATGCAATAACTTCTCCGCTCAATTACTACTGCATAGGTTACGTGTGAGCTAGAAAAATGCTGCGAGCCTAAATATTCTGGAAAATACCATAATTCCTCCGCGTCCTCCGTGAGCTTAACACGTTAAAATGTCCATTTCTATAAACATCATGGTAGGAAAATGTGTCAGAATGTACTAATTGTCCACAACATTTTACATAACCTGGACTCGTGATATTAAAAGAGTTTCCCAAAGTCCATCATTTGGTACAACTCACTGATCACATACTAAATGATGACTGAACAATAGTGGGTTTAGTTACCCTCTGCGCTGTATGTCTTGGAGACTAGACCGTAAGCTCTCAAAATTCAACCAAGACTGGGTGTTCGGCAAAGTGTCACCAACAGTTTTGTAAATTCAGTAGGCTCCACCTTCCAAGTGCTCCAACTGGAGGGGTGTGTCATAGTGATATGACACCTTGGATTAATTTTCCAACTGTCCGTAGGTTTATTTTATTTTTTGCTAGGGGCTTTACGTCGCACCGACACAGATAGGTCTTATGGCGACGATGGGATAGGAAAGGCCTAGGAGTTGGAAGGAAGCGGCCGTGGCCTTAATTAAGGTACAGCCCCAGCATTTGCCTGGTGTGAAAATGGGAAACCACGGAAAACAATCTTCAGGGCTGCCGATAGTGGGATTCGAACTTACTATCTCCCGGATGCAAGCTCACAGCCGCGCGCCTCTACACGCACGGCCAACTCGCCCGGTCCGGAGGTTTAACATTCAGTAAATACACTCAGATGATTATAAAAATTAGCGTGCTTTTTACGTAGCTTTCAAATACCAAAAATGATCGTTCATTTTTATACACGCTCTCCCGCGTCACTGGGATTATTTTGTGATCACGCTATGGTGTCTTCCCGCCATGAGACTCAGTCCTCTGGGCGAAACCACTTTTTCCAACCCCAGGCTTAAATGCTGATAACTTATTATTTATGAGATAATTAATCACATATTCACACAAACAATTCCTCAAATTTTATTCCCAGATTGGAACACAGTATATTTCTACAATTTCAGAGGATATATTTCCAGCCTGTGTGGTCGCTGTGTGGAACTTTGTGAAATTACGGACTCTGGCTGGCTATCTGCAGTATTCATATACATGAGTTTAATAATTTAATCCTCCATTCGGCTATTCGGGTTATGAGTGCAATATGTAATGGCATAGACGCGTATAAGGTACAAATGGCATCCTAGGGGTATAACCATCCGTACTGTATTCACCTGGTTCCAAAGTTCATCTTTGGTGGATGCATTTGAGTCACAGCACCGCACCCGTCGTTTCACCATATCCCACACATTTTCGTTGGCGACAAGTCCGGTGATCGGGCGGGCCAGGGCAACAGTCTGAAATCCTGTGACTACAAGAAGGCACGTGTTTAGCAACATGTGATTGCAAATTGTCTTGCTGAAATATGACGTCGGGGGTATCGTGCAGAAAGGGTATGGCTATGGGTCGCAGGATGTCATTCACGTAGGTCAGACTGGTCACAGTAACCTGGACACGCACCAACTGTGATTTGTAGTTGTGTCCAATAGCACCGCACACCATAAGGCCTTGAGTTGGCGCTGTACGTCTTCTGCGAATGCAGTCAATGTGATACCTCTCCCCCTGTCCTCGGCGAACCAAAATGCGGCCATCATTTTCAAACAAATAGTACCTGGATTCGTCCGAAAACACTGTCTGCTTCCATTCCTGTCCCCAGTGACATCGTTCCATAAACTATTGCAGTCTAGAATATTTATGCACATTAGTCAAAGGTAGGGGGAGAAGTTGACGACGCGCCGGTAACACAGTCCTAATAAACGGCGACGGATTGTCATTCTTGATAGTGCACGATGTGTTACACTGTCCACTGTTGCGCTAGAGCCGAGGAGGGCGCAGTCTGTCTTATAATGTCATTCGGATGAGGTGTCGTTTTTCTCGGGGCGGGGGGATCTGATAGTGTAACCAGACCCATGTCGTTGTGTTCTACAGTCTTCTGTGAACTATTCTGTACACACCCGTTGCACTGACGACATATTTCGTCCCACACGAGCAGCAATTTCTCGGATGTATGCATCACGTTCTCTCATGCCAATAATGCGCTCTCTTTCACTCATTTGACGGTACGGTTCTCGCATACGTCTGCGAGGCATCCTCCACGTCTGCTCAAGTCACACTGAGCCATTACCTTCGGTTTATAGCGACAACGAGAGCCTCTGGCACATTTTACCAGTCGGTGGTGGTGCACCTAGATATCGATGTGGACCTTGAACCAGAGGGTCGATGTGGTTCAAATGCTAATCATATCTTCAGAACACACTGATTTACATGTCCTGTGAATATGAACTTTCTATCTCTTATTCTTTCAAGGTGTTCTGGTGTTTAGGGACATGAGTGTATTTCTCACCGTTACTGGGAATAACGTCAAATCCCATTATGTGTTAGTCAATAGCAATGTTCGTAGCAATTCTAGTATTGGAGAATGCCAGTGCTACTCTTTATTAGGTTATAAAAGTACATGTATTTCTGGGGGCAGGCTGGTGGGTCCCTGTACATCGCAATGAACACATCGCTCCTCCGAAAGGAATTCCAGGTAAGATTTGCATTAATTCTACCTCCTTTTAATGTTATAAAGCTTGATGGCACTAGGATGAAAATCTAGAACTGCAGGATATTTCGCCTAATTATTCTTCAGCCAGTCGTGCACAAGCCAGGGATTCGCTCTCAGTGAGGGCTTAGTGCCCTTGTTGGTGATTCCATCCAGAGTTCCGGCTTCAACCGGTCAGTGATCATAATGCAAGGGTTATACTCGGCCAGGTGTTTCCTGCAATTCCGTGAGAATACAGCCAAAATGCGGTGGTTCACTAACACAGACAAATGCGGAATGATACATTCTTCTTCTCTTACTTGCAAATCGAGTGAGTTCGCTATGTGGTCAGGGGCACGCAGCTGTGAGCTTGCATTCGGGAGATAGTGGGTTCGAACTCCACTGTCAGCAGCCGTAAAGGGCTGGTTTCCCTTTTTTACATACCAGGCTAATGCTGGGGCTATACCTTAATTGAGGCCACGGTCACTTCCTTACAGCTCCTAGCCCATTCCTATCCTATCGTCACCATAATAACTATGTGTCAGTGCGACGTAAAGCAAATTGTGGGGGGGAAAAACTCTTACTGCAAATGAGTTGATCTATGTAATTATGAGAAACCATTTCCTACGTCTTTCTTTCCTACTGGTGTAAAATTAAAACATTTTTCTTACGTGGTACTGGTTGTTTAAGCGACGATATATATATTGAGTTCATAGAAACATGTTATTCCTAACTCGTTACTCTCAGATTAATATAATAAACTGTATTTATTCATGTTATAACTGACAAAAGTAATACACTTCTTGCATTATCACTGTGTTATATTAATCAATGACTACTTTAGGCTGTAATAATTCAATTAAAATACGTTTCGCAACCAAAATACGAATTCAAAAATAAAACACCGTATCGTATGACTACGTTGTAGGTGATATTGGCAACGGTGGTGATACAAACGAAGGAATTGCCTAACAGGATAGATTGGATACAGACAGGAAAGACAGATCATAAACAGACTCGACCAAATTTTTCATACTCGGTTGTAGGGTGCTTTGCATATAGAAAACACTACTATATTTTTGTTGTGTGCTGATGTAGTAGAACATCCTAGCATTTAACGAGTTATACAAAGCAAACTGAAACACACAGCACTTACAGAACATATAGCATTGCCAAATTACTTGTTATTGGTAGACTTCAATAGTAAAACATACGCATTTACTTTCATTTACTTTGCTATTTGCTATTAGAAAATGATAAGATTACTTCGTTTTAAATGTGCTGTTTATTTTTACAGTACATAGTACATAGTTAAAAATATTTTACAGGGTGTTTGACTAATACAGAAGTGTTACAGGTCTTCCGTTCTTTGACATTATCATGCCGCTTCCTCCTTTCCCATACAATCCTGCAAAGAGTATCCCACAAGTTTTTCATGAGGTTAAGGTCGGTAGAAATTGCTGACCATTCCATTACATTAAAGAATTTGCGCTGTAATCATTTCACGGATAATCTGGCACCTTACCGCTGCAGCTAACCTTCACAAACTAGAAGAAATCCAAAGTCGCGCTGAACGACTAATTAAAAAGAACAGCTGCCTGCTTTTCCTCCCGTCAATGGCCTCCTTGTGTAAACGAAGCGACGTCACCTTCTTACACAAGTCCCTCACAAGGGGCCATTCACCTTTCACCGTTCCCTCGACTCTCCTTATCCTACAGCTCCGTCCGCAGAGGCAAAGAGGTGTGTCCTTTGCGCGAACTGAGTCCTACAAACTAGGTATCGTTGCTCGTTCAACGCGGCTTTGGAACGATCTACCTGCCAACGTTAAAAATAGAAGTGTAAATATAGTTAAATGATATGTTAGGAAGCACATACGGCGAGAAAATGCATGCGAATATGTGGAAGACTGAAAGAGGGAGTGTAGCTGCAGTCGCTTAATTGCGGCCAGTATCCAGTATTCGGGAGATAGTGGGTTCGAACCCCACAGTCGGCAGCCCTGAAGATGGTTTTCCGTGGTTTCCCATTTTCACACCGGGCAAATGCTGGGGCTGTACCTTAATTAAGGCCACGGCCGCTTCCTTCCCAGTCCTAGCCCTTTCCTGTCCCATCGTCGCCGTAAGACCTATCTGTGTCGGTGCGACGTAAAGCCAATAGCAACAAAGAGGGAGTGTAAGGTTGTATAAATGAGTAATATATATACATTAGGCTATACTTTGTTACTTTACCTGTAAATAGTGCATATGACTGTTTTAGTTTAGGATTTAGGTAATTATTTCAAAGGTCTTCCATAGATACTGTAAAGGTCTGTGGTAAGTAAATAATGAATGAATGATTGAAAATTGTTACCTCTACTACAGTGGTAACACCAAACAAGGCACAAACAGAGTTAAAAGGGGAAGGTAAGAGGAAACTACACAATATAAGAAATCACTACACACTCGGAACAGTCGTTGGCATTACGCGGATCTTCAACAAAACATGTACGTAAATATCAGTAGGGCAAACTAGTGAACAACAAACCGGGAAGATGATAAGGGCTGGGAACCTACCAAAGGCATGGACATGGTTTAGATAGCGGATTCCGAAATAAATGGCCGTGATCCTTAGATTTGAAGAATATTATTTACCAAATAATTTCACAAATACATTTCACATAAAATTCCAAGTTACGAGCTATAAGTTCAGTGATATACATAGCTTATTTCGTAGCAGTGTAAATTGAAATTTCAAATCGACTATACATCTATTTACCGATGCAGTTGTACAATGCAATATACAATGATGTGAAAAAGGTTATCCAAAACTTAGCATACCTAAAGTGATACAGAACTACCAGCGGCAAACCCCAAGGGAAATAATATTAAACTACATTCTACATATTTTAGTGAAACAAGAAATGGGAATGCCTCGGAAACGAACAGGTAAGCCCAGCTGAAAAACTAAGGCGTCATAAGTAACTAATTTGGTGAATCTAGGCGAGGTTAGGGCAGACTCCTGTATGAAAAGCAAATCGGAACATTACGGAAATTTTAGCGGGAACGGAATTCAAGAGTGCTTACCCGAGGAGAGTGCCATCCCGGAAACGGGGGACGTCAACCAGATAGGCTGATCGCAGACAGATAGACCAAGACCGACAGATTTCTGGATACAGAATTAATTCGAACACTGCCTCGCTCACTATATATAGGAAATTCCGGCCTTGGAGGCAGCCAATCAGCGTGCACGAGTTCCCTATCGCCACCTAGACTCACCAATCACAACCCTACTTTCGATCGCGAACTTTGACTAACATTCTAGAATACGCCTGATCGCGAATGTCGTATTTCCAGAACAGTCAGAAATATTGTCTCGAATACATTACAAACAAAGTAACACGCCCTAAAAATACATTCCACTCACACTACATAGTTCACTTGTAACAAAAATGAATGAATGAATGAATGAATGAATGAATGAATGGTGAATTGTTGTATTATCTTACAGAAGCACCCAGAACTCCACGCCAATCTCCTCTTCGACTGATAAAAGGTGATCTTCAAGCAGCTTCTGATAGTTGCTAGCGTTCCCACGACCTGCCGGAAGGAAATATTTGTTTCTCTGGGTAACCTAATCCATCAGAGACTGTACCTCTTAGTATCAATTAGAAAAGTCTGCTCTTGTTTCCTGGGGTCATGCCACTAGTATAGCCAACCATCAGGGCCATCGAAATTAAATTTATTTCATCACCAAACATCACACTTTTCTATTCTTTCTTCCTGCCCAGATGCTCTCTAGCCCACCTAACTCTGTTCTCCTTATGCATTTCCATCATACCAGGCTGCTTCATATTTGTTGTATTTCAAAACATTGCTCTGACTCATCATCCTGGACAATGTACACTTGTGAACAAGGATAGTGTGACAGACTTGTCCCAGCGTTGTTCCATCAGCATTAACCTTCTAATAATTTGGTCTCTTCTGTCGAGGTATCCGTTTCTGTGATCTTCCGCGATTTCTTTCTCTTTTTCATTCAGTTTCCTTAACTTCAAGAAATGATTTACCACAGTAGGTGATCTGACAAATCTCTTTGCTGTTTCCAAGGCTATTCCTCTTCGTAACAAACTGTAATCTAGCATGCTCGAAGTTGGAAAATTGTGACTTCTGATACTTTGGCTTTGGCCTATAACTTCACAAACATAATATGCACAAGACAACTCACGCTACGTCTATAATCAAGAATGAACTGACATAGATATAGTACTAGAATGGGAGAAAAGGGGTAATCTTATCATTCTTCACAGTAGATGGCATAGTAAGAATGTATATTCTATTACTGAAGTTTACCATTAATAAATAACGTGGCAGTGCTGTGCGTGCTATAAATTTCGTGTATTCCTGTTTACACTGCATAACCTTTTTTAATGGTAGAATGTCTTAATACACCACAACATAAATAAAACTTAGTGGTCTCAACAAAATGAAACTAACCTTAGCATACAGTACTGCTTCATTGAATCGTTGGGTGGCTTGGCGATACAGTCGGGCGTCAGATTATTTCTTTAAAACTATGGTCTTAATATTCGGTCAGGCAGAGCTCCAGTTCGATCCTATCCCTGAAGACACGTATCGCGTATTCACTAGCTAGGTTCACGTAATAAATTTACACGCTGGTTATCATTATGCAACATATCAACTACTAACTTGTATTTAATCACTTCATTAAGAATACTCCTTACCGACACTCTGAATCATTTGCACTGACTTACGCTATTTTCATATTTGTTACTTTCACAGCATCCTTCCAACATTCTCTGCTGCTCACGTTTCATCATTGAAATCAGAGTACTGTAGACGAAATCCCGAGAAATTGAAGATCTGCGATTTCAATAAATATTTACTATTGCCTGAGATCTTATCGTTATTTTCGTGCCTTTCTAAATAGCCTGATTTCTAGATTTTAACTTAAAGGCATTGTAATAATAATAATAATAATAATAATAATAATAATAATAATAATAATAATAATAATAATAATAATAATAATAATATCGGTATTTGTTTTACGTCCTATCAAACCGAACTCGTTACCTGAAGTCGTTTAAGTACGGCCAGTATCCAGTATTCAGGAGATAGTGGGTTGGAATCCCACTGTTGGCAGCCTTGAAAATGGTTTCCCGTGGTTTTCCATTTTCATACCAGGCAAATGCCGGGGCTTTATCTTAATTAAGGCCACGGCCGCTTCCTTCCCACTCCTAGTCCTTTCATATCCCATCGTTGCCATCAGGCCTATCTGTGGTGGTGCAACGTTAAGCAATTTCAAAAAAAAAACATGAAACCTCCTGTCAACATTTGTACGGTTTTCGGAGATACCTTGCCGAAAATATTTAACATGTTTAGATCTATGTAAAATATACGACAGAATTTCACATTAAAGATTCGGTAGAATTCAGATGAAAATAGTGTGCAGTAATTAATTCAATCTATTATTTATTAATATAAAGTGGAATTCAAATGAATGAAATTATAAAAAGCTGCACCCATCTGCTGCTTCACAAAACTACGGCTAGTTCCATTCAGAATGTAGTTTTCATTTGTCTCAAACTTTCTAACGAGAATCATTATCGAGTTTCTTCTTTTTGTACGGTTGGAGGCCTTCCCTTGTCATACCATTACGATGAAAGTTTCATCTCTCTATTTTCTGCAAGAGACGGCGATTTTTCTGGTCTTATTCTGGTCAGTGCTTTAGAGCTCCCATCCACTCTTCTCTACCCATCAGAGAAGACGAAGTAGAACTGCAGATAAACAGAGAAACAAAGAACACGCAAGAGACTTGGCAATCAAGCCGTCGACACAACATCATGCTCGGCCATCAAGACGAGGGAATTGTTGGTAATCTGCACGAGGACAGACACACATCCGTAGTGTAGTCGAAACACAGCATGTAACGTTGTCGAAACAAATGATTATTACAGCACAGTTACATTAACCACACTAGATTGTGTATTGTCCTCCACTAATTTGAAAAGAATGCTGCAGTTAAATTGTATTGACAGGACATTCTTTCAGATGGAGCATCTGCTGAGAAGTCAGCTTCACTTAAGCATTCGAACTTATTACCCGTCAGTCAGCATGACGAAATGTGTATTATTTATCTGGTGCACCTAAAAACTTTGAGAAAGAAGTGATCTCAAGGGCAAGATATCTTAACATCGCTTCGTTTTAGACCTACATTGCAGTATGATAATGAAAGCGAGGTGGATATATTTCTGATAAATTGATACTTTGATGTGTCCAAGGATGGGAGCTAAAGGCTTTGTAAATGAACCGATTATAGGCCTTGGAAATGTGGATATATCGCAGAATGTTCAGGATCACATCACCAACTAGCCGGAAAATTATGTTAAGTCCTAACCCTCGCAAATCAGCCTATTTCTGTCACATCTTTCAAAATGAAAAATACATCCTGATACAACTGTTCGTAGAAGAAAAGATGGAAGGGAAACGAAAACGTGGGCGGAGAAGATAATACTGGACACGGACCGCCGACAATGATCCAGCATCCATGATGAGGCTTACTCCATTATTATTATTATCATTATTATTACTAATCATTATTATTAACAAGTAAAGTGTGCTCAAGTGGAGAATTAATATAAAATAAAGTACATCACTTTTAATCTTTGCTCTAGTCCGTAAGAGATTTTTTCTCTTTGCACATATTACTATATTATATTTCCCACAGCTCTTGCATTCTTCATTCGCTTCATAGAATCTCTTGTTCTAGCGTATTTTGTGGTGGGACTCATGGATTGCTGTTCTTGTTGTAACGTGTTTCTGGCTCTTGCACTCCTTTTTCCAACTGTCATCCATCATGGCTGAGGTACTGTAGAACTCCAGTCCTATCTCTTTTATGTTCCTTTCTCTGATATAGATCAGTTCCTTATAGGGACCTGTGGATGGTAACTACTGATGTAGCCTAATGTCCTCTACAAAGTAAGTCTCCTTCACGAGTTCGTATACGAGTCGTGATTGCGCTGTTTTCCCTACTCGTAATACTCGTTTCATGAATATCTTCTTGATCTATTCTATTCTTACCAAGTCACTAATCTTCAGATTTTCCCAGACGATTTCAATGCCATATGTTGCGACTGGCGCCGCGAACATTTTGAATAACTGCATCGCTGTGTTTGTTGATAGACTGGTAATGTTTGGGATATTGACTGAGGCTCTGATGGCTTCTGTTGCTCTCTCCTGAATATGCATACCAAAAGATGCATAACTCTGAAGCATTATTCCAAATAGTAACCTACTACCTGTAGAGTCTCATTGTATAGAATTATATCATCTTTAGCAGTTGTTTTACCACCATTACTAAATGCCATTTGTACCGCCTTCTCTTTTTATATCCATGTCATTTACTCTCCAAGTCTCTAATATGTGCAGTGAATTTTGAACATCCTTTCTGTTCTTCGATCCTATCATCATATCGTATGCATTTTTTTTAACGCTATTTGTTCGGGGCGTCGACCTAGAAAGATCTTTTGCCCCTACTTGCACCATATGTGAGGAACCTGCGTGTATTTTGTAAATCACGGAAATGTAAAGTGTTGAATGTGAGGAAAGGAATGTTAAGGACGACACAAACACCCAGTCCCCATGCCAGGGATATTAATCATTTACAATTAAAAACCCCTGACTCGGCCGGGAATCGAATCCGGGGCCGCCGGGTGACAGGCGGACGCGTTGCCCTCTACACCGCGGGGCCAGACATCGTTCTTCTGCTCATATTTCTTCTGTTGAGTTTTTTCTATGATGATTGTCGCATCAGGTGTATAGATGTTAAACCGTGTGGGGCTCAAAGGGTCATCTTGCAGGACTACGTTTGTAAGATTTTCTCGGAGATTTCAACGTTGTTCTTTATCTGTATGAGGTTTCGTTGCAGGCAGGATTCAATTGATCTCACTATAGGATTTCTCTCATCATTCATTTTTCCAATCAGTTTTTCTCTGTTCACTCAGTCAAACGCTTTCTTGAAGTCAACAAACACTGCATAGTATTTTCCTACTGGGTGTCCCAGTGTGTCTTCTATTTGATCCAGTAAATATTTCACCACTTGTATGGTGCGCCTTCCATTCATGAAACCAAACTGGCATTTCGTGAAGCTTCCTTCAACGGTTGCTAATAATCGTTTGTTGAGTATCGTCGTGAAGACTTTAAAGGAGGCGTTTTCCAGCGCCACTCCTCTGAATGAGTCCGGGGATGTCTTGCCTCCTTTACCGTTGTAGATAATCTTCACCGTTTCTGTTGCCCAACTTACTGAGATTTTTCCTGTCTGCAGACACTTGTTCATCAGGCCTGTCCATAGTTCTTCCATGTTATCGAGCGAGTATTTGAGATGTTCCCTGGTGTATATTATCTGGGCCTGCCACTTCCTTGTTTTTTCTTCCGTTGACTGCTTGTCTGAGTTAGGTATTAGTTATTAAATCAAAATTATGTATGGGCTCTATCTCTTCCATGTCATATGTTTGGTTTTTTATTCAGTATCCTAGAGAAGATTGTTTCCCAGTCCTTCAGATGTATTTTTCCTGTTGTATGTGTGATTTTCTTCCTCATCACAATAAAAGGGTCTGTTTTTGCATCCTCCGCTAGTTTATCAGCTTTTCTCTCAGTTTGCTCCGCTCTCTTCCTTTTAACCGTAGATTTGAATTCCCTTCTTTTCCTTCCATACTTGCCGGGCTGAGTGGCTCAGACGGTTAAGGCGCTGGCCTTATAACCCTAATTTGGCAGGTTCGATCCTGGCTCAGTCCGGTGGTATTTGAAGGTGTTCAACTACGACATCCCCGTGTCGGTAGATTTACTGGCACGTAAAAGAACTCCTTCGGGACTAAATTCCGGCACCTCGGCGTCTACGAAGACCTTAAAAAGTAGTTAGTGGGAAGTAAAGCAAATAACATTATTATTACCTTCCATGCTTTTCTAGGTCTGCTTGGCTCCTGTATTATTTTTTTCTTATCCATAGCGCTCTCAGCGTTTCTTTCCTTTCTTTATAGCATTCTCGGTTGAACCATACATGGGCTTGTCTTCTATTTATGATTTTTTGTGGCTTCTTCCAGTTTGTCTTCTCCTATTAGGATCCTCACTTCTCCGATGTTGTCTTTGTTCTGTTTGATTATTTCTTGGTTTATTTTCTTAGTATACACAACTGGTCCATTTGCCTCTTTTCTCAGTTCTGGTATTTCAATGTAGAAACTTGTCGTTATGGGGATACAAAGTATGTTTTCTTATTGGGACTGCCGATGAGGACCACAGTCCTTGTTTTCGTAGCTTTAGGTTTCTTCCTTTATAGAACACTTGATCCATTGTACTGGATCCATTATATGTGATGTATGAAATGTCATATGGCTTTTAGTGCCAAGTTCGGCTCCAGGTGCAGGTCTTTTGATTTGACACCCGTAGGAGACCTGCGCGTCGTGATGAGGATGAAATGATGATGAAGACGACACATACACCCAGCCCCCGTGCCAGTGAAATTAACCAATTAAGGTTAAAATTCCCGACCCTGCCGGGAATAGAACCCGGGACTCTCTGAACCGAAGTCCAGTACGCTGACCATTCAGCCAACGAGTCGGACTATATGTGATGTAGGTTGGTATTAAGTTGGTTTGCTAGTTTGAAACCGTCTTTTTCTAGAGCCTCTAGGAGTATGTGTATTTTGATGTTATGTTTGTCAAGTCTGCAGTTTAGATATCCAGCTGGTAATAATATATTTTACCGGGCGAGTTGGCCGTGCGGTTTGGGGCACGCAGCTGTGAGCTTGCATCCGGGAGTTAGTGGGTTCGAACCCCACTGTTGGCAGCCCTGAAGATGGTTTCCCGTACTTTCCCATTTTCACACCAGGCAAATACTGGGGATGTACCTTAATTAAGGCCATGGCCGCTTCCTTTCCATTCGTACGCCTTTCCTATCCCACCGTCGTCATAAGACCTATCTTTGTCGGTGTGACGTAAAGCAAATAAAAAAGTAATATATTTTTGTCTTTCTTTGTTTGTTCTATGGCTTTGTATATCTTGCCTATTATACTTTCAAAGGGTATATGTGGTTGAATATATATATATATATCAGCGTTACTGCAGCGGTTATGACTATTACCATATTTTCTTCCTTGATGATTTTTTCGATGTTCCCTGTTGTACCCTTTAAAAAGCATGTGACTCCTGTTGTTGGTCTTCCCGCCGTTAGTGTCGCTAGTGTATGTACGGCATAGTATCCTTGAAGGTCTACGGGTTCAGTGAGAAATATATCTGTGAATATTATTGCATCGGGGTCCTCCATTATCTCCTCTGGTATGTAGGGTAGTGCGTTGTTTTTTTCACCCGACATTCCATAATATAATATTTATACTCTTCGTGGCTGCTGTGTTGTTAGGTTTAGTGAAATTCTGTTCGGATATTTTCATTGTATTTCCGAAATCGTTCATCATTTCTCCGAAAGTTAATCTTCTGACGATTATTTTTTGGGGCTAAAACTCCGGTCGTTGTGTAATTTCTAGATAATCTCTTTCTCCATGGCTGTGGAGCTATTCGCATACTATATTTACATTTATGCCCTTCCTCTCTAACAAATTTGTTGTATCGCCTATGGTGGTATTTTGCTTTAGCCTTCCGATGTATATCTGTTGCTTCAAGCTCACGGTCTTCCTTCTGTAGTCCGCTTGAACAAAGTGGATACTATAGAACGAAGTAATTGAATTATTATTATTATTATTATTATTATTATTATTATTATTATTATTATTATTATTATTATTATTATTGTTACGGGGTTACCCGTGGACCAGCAGAGGTGAAAGAATGTGCCGGGGTGAATGGATCTAACTACTATCTCAAGAAGGAATTTAAACTGAAATGGAAGGTTATATTTTCAAAAAACAACAAGTTAACAAATTCTCACTTGGTGAGATAACAATGACATAGCAATTTAGAAACAAGACTTAGAAAAATCCAAGATTTCAAAACTTTAACGCACTTGGGCTACAAGCCCCTAGTTTTACAATTTTTGAGCTTCCAGCTCAAACTTTACAGAAGGGCATAATTTTACAAAAGGTCAGAAATCCCCAAAATACCAGGAGCGCATGCTCCCAACACACAATATCAAGCCTCCCAGAGGCACTTTTACAACACTAGAAAAGAGCTGACGTGCTCTCAGGTTTTGAAAGCCTACGCAAGGCGATACCTGAAAATTACAATCACCTGTCAACAAGGCATAACTTACAAATTTGAAACAGGGGTATCTAGTACCCAACCTATTGGGCCGTTGCAGAAAGAAACACAAATTGATTGGAGGCGAGCTTTCACTCCTAAAAATGCATTATAGAAACCTAAGGGGCACTAGGTCGACGAAACAGGGGCTATTCCCAAAATTTGGAGATGACTCGTATAAGAAAGAAATTTAAAACATTACGGAGAGGAAGAAAACCAGTTACAAAACGTAGTCACCTCAAACCAATATGAAGGGGAGCTCGAGAGGGTACCTCACTCTCTATCCCCGATTTACAGTTAAAGATATTATGAAGTTTTTACATAAGCTGGCAGAAATTACATTTTCAGAAAGGTAGGTTACGTAGTTTAAGTTTCGGACGTCCCCCTCGGGTTAAACCGCAGAGCTAGCATAAAATAAAGATGTTAATAGGCCATTACCTTGCTGAAAAACTGCTGCCTATGAAAGAGGCGCCTCCCGCCTCCTGCTTCACACACATACTGAGTTAGACGTTGATCAAATGGCCAAGAGACGTGAAAATCCGCAATTTATAAACTCTCGGGGAAAGTTCGAGACCTTTCATGAATAAACCAGCCACACCCTCTCACTTTTGTTGGTTGACATCAAAAGTAACACTCAGAATCGAAGAAGAAGCCTGTGATAGGCTGAAAATTAATTACAGAAATTCATGATTGGCTAAATTCAAAACTGGCGGAAAGAAAAGATCAATATTGCCAAGCCAAAAATGAATGAACATAATATAGTAAAAAAAAAAAAAAAACTTACGAATACAAAACTTCTTCAAAACGGGTTCTTCTACTTCGCAAAGTGCATGATCATAGTTTATTATCAGTGACATCTGCTGATAAAGGTCCAAACTTCTTGATGACTGGTAAACAAAACACGTAGAATTTCATACAGTACATGAAATTTCACAATAAGAAAATTACGCCCAATAACTGTAGTGACATCTTCTGAGTAAAGGTTAAAGTAGGACTAGTTTCAAGTTCACGATTTCTCCAGTAGAGGAGTTCTTTTAGGCGCGAGATTTAAAGGTGCGGCGTAGAATTGTGCCTCCAGGTACTATTATTATTATTATTATTATTATTATTATTATTATTATTATTATTATTATTATTATTCATCTACGCCTTTGCTGGCGAGATCTAGTGCCTACAGTGAACTATGTTTTCTGGTATGGGGTAGATTTTTTTCTTTTTCTTTTTTTGCTAGTTGATTTACGTCGCACCGACATAGATACGTCTTATGGCGACGATGGGACAGGAAAGGGCTAGGAGTGAGAAGGAAGCGGCCATGGCCTTAAGGTACAGGCCCAGCATTTGCCTGGTGTGAAAATGGGGAAACCACGGAAAACCAGTAGGATTCAATCCCACAATCTCCCGAATGAAAGCTGATAGTTACAAGCCTCGAACCGCGTAACCAAATTCCTCGGTGGTATAAACTAGCTACTTGTACTTCATTTAAAGCCTCACTGATCTAAGCACCCACCATTCAGGCCATCTCTGTTGTCCGAGTTTAGTGTGCCCTGTGGTGTAACAAGGCAATCCCATGCCCCGGTGCGCATGCATCAAGAGTATTACACATTGCGCAGGAAGCGTTCCTCAACATCGCATGTGACTCAGGGAGATAGTACTGGCAGATGCATAATTAAGGTGACGACAAACTTACACTAGATGAGATGAGACATTAACTCAAAAAAATATTAGTAGTTATAGCCCTGAACTCTAATACCGTTAATCACGTGGGATAGTTCATAAATGAGCGAGCAGTCCAGTGTAAGAATACCAAGAATTTTAATGAATCACAGCTGCCTATAACCTCAATTTTATCGTTTTCGTTCTATCATTATCATTTCAATGCACGTACGTGAACTTGTTTTTATGTAAGTTAATCAGAACAACACAGTGAAACATATTTATAGTCCGGGCTGAGTGGCTCAGACGGTTGAGGTGCTAGCCTCAATCCAGTGGTGTTTGAAAATGCTCAAATAGGTCAGCCTCGCGTCGGTAGATATACTAGCACGTAAAAGAACTCCAGTGGGAAAAATTTCCCACACCTCGGCGTCTCTGAAAACCGTTAAAATTAGTTACTTGGATATAAAAGCCATCCACAGCCTGTTTCCAGTCATTTGAACGGGTCAGGAATGGAACGAATGATGCCCCCCATCTAGGAGCGAGGATAGGAATTGTGCCGGTTGCGCAAGCTTGTCGCACTCATTCGGTGGAATAATTAGTGACTGACAGATGAATTGAAATTATATCGAGGATTGTTGCCGGAATGAAAAATGACAGGGAAATCCGAAGTATCCGGAGAAAAACCTGCCCTGCCTCCTCTTTGTCCAGCACAAATCTCACATGAAGTGACTTAGATTTGAAACACGGAAGCCTACGATGAAACCTTTGCACTGCCGCCTGAGTCCCCGCAAGCTTCACGTAAAGGTAATAAAATTATTATATATTACATCTTTATAGTTTCTTTGGCTTAAACATCTGTTGTATTTAATAATACATTTAACCACAGAGTACACAATCAACAATATGAAACTCCGTTATTCTTATGAAGTCGACAACCGAATTATACACCGGCTACGGTCCCAGGAGTTTAAATGAAAAAAAAACTATATTTCCGTGATGAAATTTTTGTTCTCAATATAGGTTACAGCCAGTCCATGGCATAACCAATTTTTATATATTTTAGATCTATTCACTTGTATTTTTAGAGATGACTACGGAAAACTTCGTCGTGCGAACATTCCAGAACAGAACGAACATGATATCTTAAAAAGAAAGCGTCCCGAAAGCTATAGCTAAACTGGAGGACAACATAGCACCTGGACTTGACCTGATTACTGCAGAGATGCTCAAAGTCTCCAGGAATCTAGGTATGGCGATTATGTTCAAAATACGTAACAGTGTTTGGAACAATTGACCTTAGATAGAAGACTGGATTTTTTCGGTGGCCATTACGTTTCAGGCATAGCATTGTGGGAGCCAGAGAAGTATTTTATTGATATCACATGCCAGTAATATTCGCTTAAATATCATTCATAACGTCTAAGTAAATACAGTAAATAAATAGGCCTACCACCAGAGCAAGCTGGATTTGTAAGGAATTAAGGAACATGTGAGTTGTTTCTCAATTTGAGGCATCTACAGTAACTGAGACGTGTAGAGAATTCAACATCCCTTTAGTTTGCTATACTGTAGTCGGAACTTGACTGTGATCGATGGGAAGAGGAGTGGAGTGCACTGATAGAAATGGGTGTTCCAGATCACCTTTTTACCCTTATTATAAATATGCACTCCAATAGCAAGGTAGTAATCAAACTAGACAAGATAATGTTCTTTGAAACTTATGAAGGATTTAGATAAGGGCACATTTTTCACTAGCTCTATTTCACATGTATGGAGAGTTTATAATGAGAAAAGTTATTGACGGCTGGACTGGTGGTATAATAGCTGGAGGGTGACAAATAAATAATTTAAGATTTGTTGACAACACCACGCTGTGCGCACGAACACCGGTCGAAATAAAGGGATTAGAATTAATAGAGAGAGTTGAAAGTTGGTTTATCAACCAGTTAGCAGACGATCAAGATCATCATATGAGATAGAGCTGAGTCACTACCAGATACTGGTATAATGTTAGGATATGAGGAAGTAGATCACTTTATTTACTTGAAATCCGTGATTCTAAAGAATGGAGACTACACAGGAAATTCGATGAAGAATATTTCTAGCTGTATCTAAGTTAACAATGATTTGGGAAGATCGAGCCATAACTCAGCTCGCGAAATTGAAAGTGTTACAGGCATTTGCGTTTCCAGTATACCTTTGTAGAGTTGAAATTTGGACAATCGCTTCAGGAGATAAAAAATTAATGGATGTTTTTTAATGATGCCATACAGGATATTGTTTAAATCATCAATCCACAGACAGGTTTGAGGCGGCTCTCCATGCTACCGTATATTGTGCTAACCTTTTCATTCCTACAAAACTGCTGCATCTCACATCTGCTCTAATCTGCTTGTCATCTTCATACCTTGGTCTACCCCTACCGTTCTTACCGCCTACACTTCCCTCAAAACCAACTGCATAAGTCCTGGGTGTCTTTAAGATGTGTCCTGCCATTCTATCCCTTCTCTTGGTGAAATTTAGACAAATCGATCTTCTCTCACCAATTCTCACCGTACAGGATAGACAAACGAACAAACAAAAGTCTCAATACTTCTTGAAGTTAATGTGAACAGGGAATTGCCCAGCTTCAGTGAATCCTGCAGTACTTTGCGCACATATTTTGAGCGTCATGAGGATAATATTGAAAAGGTGATTACCCAAAGTAAAATAAATTTAAGGGCTAATAAATTTAAGGGCTAAGACCGCGCGGAAGGCATGGAAATCGCACTGTTTTAAATTCGTTTTAAGAGTTCACCTCAGTTAAGTCAGACGAATAGTTCCAAAAAAATTCACTACCAATTCTTTTCCAATTCTGTTAACCACGAAGGGCAACGAATATAAACTTATTTTGAAACTAGAGAGAGAGAGAGAGAGGAATTTGTGATCAATACTTGATAACTTTTGTTCCCTTGTAAAAATCATGTACCGAGCTCGATAGCTGCAGTCGCTTAAGTGCGGCCAGTATCCAGTATTCGGGAGATAGTAGGTTCGAACCCCACTATCGGCAGCCCTGAAGATGGTTTTCCGTGGTTTCCCATTTTGACACCAGGCAAATGCTGGGGCTGTACCTTAATTAAGGCCACGGCCGCTTCCTTCCCACTCCCGGCCCTTCCCTGTCCCATCGTCGCCATAAGACCTATCTGTGTCGGTGCGACGTAAAGCAACTAGCAAAAAAAAAAAAAATCATGTATAAAAATAAAACACTGGAAAATATGTGACAGTATAATCTATTTGTTATACACGGTTTGAAAACATTTTCTTGTCAAGTTAGTTTTATCAATTCACAATGAAGAAGAAAGGGGTAAACAATGATTGATTGCTCCCATTCTCATGGGAAGGAACAACAAATCAACCAACCTCGCTTTTGTTCGTTTATATCTGTCTACTGACGCTACTGAGGTGGTATTGTCCATCAGACACATTGAAAATACCATGACACGTACAGTGTTATTAATAAACTGAAATGATTAATTATTTTGCGTGTGGGAGCTATTTTAATTTCACTGTCCTTCCACCATACGTTTCCAGTTTTGTAATGATAAATCGTGCCTATCATCACTAATACAAGATTTACGATACAACTGTGGATTTCATTGAGGAGCCATGATTTCCTTCGAATTTTTCCTTATTTTATTCAGGGAAATAATGAGACTATATTTTATACAAATAATAAATAAATTCCCCATTAACTTAAAATGCATTCATCTTCTTAATCATATAATATAATTTATCTAGAAGTACAGTATACATCCTCATGATGGAAGATCTCCCTGTTACAATTTGATAACTAATAAAAATAATTCTATTAAATTAATTAGTGGATGCTATTTGAACAGAATTACGAATTGCGGAATGATTGATTGATTGATTGATTGATTGATTGATTGATTGATTGATTGATTGATTGATTGATTTATTGATTGATTGATTTATTTATTTATTTATTTATTTATTTATTTATTTATTTATTTATTTATTTATTTATTTATTTATTTATTTATTTATTTATTTATTTATTTATTTATTTATTTATTTATTTATTTATTTATTTATTTATTTATTTATTTATTTATTTATTTATTTATTTATTTATTTATTTATTTATTTATTTATTTATTTATTTATTTATTTATTTATTTATTTATTTATTTATTTATTTATTTATTTATTTATTTATTTATTTATTTATTTATTTATTTATTTATTTATTTATTTATTTATTTATTTATTTATTTATTTATTTATTTATTTATTTATTTATTTATTTATTTATTTATTTATTTATTTATTTATTTATTTATTTATTTATTTATTTATTTATTTATTTATTTATTTATTTATTTATTTATTTATTTATTTATTTATTTATTTATTTATTTATTTATTTATTTATTTATTTATTTATTTATTTATTTATTTATTTATTTATTTATTTATTTATTTATTTATTTATTTATTTATTTATTTATTTATTTATTTATTTATTTATTTATTTATTTATTTATTTATTTATTTATTTATTTATTTATTTATTTATTTATTTATTTATTTATTTATTTATTTATTTATTTATTTATTTATTTATTTATTTATTTATTTATTTATTTATTTATTTATTTATTTATTTATTTATTTATTTATTTATTTATTTATTTATTTATTTATTTATTTATTTATTTATTTATTTATTTATTTATTTATTTATTTATTTATTTATTTATTTATTTATTTATTTATTTATTTATTTATTTATTTATTTATTTATTTATTTATTTATTTATTTATTTATTTATTTATTTATTTATTTATTTATTTATTTATTTATTTATTTATTTATTTATTTATTTATTTATTTATTTATTTATTTATTTATTTATTTATTTATTTATTTATTTATTTATTTATTTATTTATTTATTTATTTATTTATTTATTTATTTATTTATTTATTTATTTATTTATTTATTTATTTATTTATTTATTTATTTATTTATTTATTTATTTATTTATTTATTTATTTATTTATTTATTTATTTATTTATTTATTTATTTATTTATTTATTTATTTATTTATTTATTTATTTATTTATTTATTTATTTATTTATTTATTTATTTATTTATTTATTTATTTATTTATTTATTTATTTATTTATTTATTTATTTATTTATTTATTTATTTATTTATTTATTTATTTATTTATTTATTTATTTATTTATTTATTTATTTATTTATTTATTTATTTATTTATTTATTAGGTGATGTACCCGTGTTTCGCTACAGGATTCTCAGAAAGACTGTCTTTGTGGTTTTCCTACCCGAAGTCGTCAGAAGGAATGTAGTGATTAAAAGCAATGTTATATAAAATAATCGATCAAATTAATAAACCGCACATTTCCTCGTTTTTAACGAACAGTACTACTGCGCCGTTCCCGCGTCCAGGTCAAGACGCACAAGATCCAGGCCAGCTCGAGTTTCATACCATCATCTTACCGTTCAAGGTTTACGGGCTATGGGTTCCGCGTAAGAAAAGGTTTCCGGACAGACAAGTGTATGGACCTAACTTACTCGTATCCCTAGTTAGTTTCCACTTTCGACAAATAAATTATACACTAGCTTCTACTTAAATCAAAGTACTTAGGCCAGAAGTCATTGAAAGAATGGTTAAGTTTCACCATATAAAATGTATTTGAAAATAAGAGTAAATCTGAAATTAATTATTGTCATTGACTCTCCCTTGAGAATGTAGGTGAAAGGTATTTTCAGATTCTTGAAAATATCTTGAAGTTCTTATATTGAAATCAATAAATTGAAAGAATGTCGATTAAAACATATTAAATCGAAGAGCATTAGATTGGAAAAATAAAAACTAAATTGGAACATTAAATTGAAAAGCGTTAAATTGTAAACATTAGATGCATCTAATCAGACGAAATAAAGTATCAAATCAGAATAAGTAGAGTATCGAGATTGAAAGTCTCAAATGTTGGACGCAGTTTTCATACATTATCACAATAAATAAAATGAAAATTAGTTAGAATCACAACTCTGTCTTATGAGTCTTTGTGAACTATCTCCTAACACTCATCTCATCTTCATTTAGCATTCATTAATTTCTTTATACTAAGGTATCTTCGCTCAATTGAAACATATTCGTACTTGAAATAACATCAGGATTAACATGAGAATATGTCCTCAGAAAATGTTAAACACTTGACTTGTATCACACTGCCAAATATATCTTCAAGTGAACTTCCCCGATAAATTTTCTCAAAAAAAAATTCAGAGAATTTTCCAAGTAACTTCAAGGTAATTTCAAAGAATTTTCAGAATAATTTTCAAGGTTCTTGGTGTGCCTTCTAGCAGAGGCAGAGATAACCCAATAAGGCGTTAATGTCCATAAATCGTACCTTCAAATATTATGATTAAAAAGAAATTATGAATTGATCTCTTATTTGTAAGTAAAAATTAAGTTAAGTGCATGTCTTTATTATCAAATTGTGCTATCATCTACATCTGTCAACCATGTAACCAATTCATACTATACCCAGGTGGTTCAACGTTTAAGAAGACTCTATCTGCAATCATTAATCTTCAGTTGAGTAAAGAAGTCTCCAGTGATTCATCCTACATCGACGTATATCATATTGTCATTCATTATCATTTACCATGCTATTCAGTTGGGGTCTTATTTCCTTTTATATTTCCATGAAATATTATCATATCAAATTATTTAGCCAACAAAAATTCTACATGCGATCTCATTTTTCACTGTTAATTGATGTCATGAACTCTTATATGAACCCAGTGTTTACCACAACATTATAATCCACTTGGAGAAATCTTAACCTCTGTTCATCTAACATGGACACCATTGCGAACGAATAGCTAGTAATCACTGGTTCTTTGCAACCTACAGATGGATTTGACATTTCGATAAGATGATTACCTATCGTCCTCTAACCTATCTGTATCAACCGACTTCTCATATATTTATTCTCACTGATATTAATTAAGATAGCACTTCAAACTAAAATTCCATTTAAATTATCGACTTATGGACTTATCTCCGCTCTGAATCCCACGCTGACATCTCATGTCCGGGAACTTGGACATGCGAGCTCCGCTCCTGTCGTATCCTTCATTTGGTTGGCGACATCTAGGCTTGTCTTGGCGGGTCACTGGGCCTCGTCAACTCGTGTCGCTTCCTCTGGGTAGCCTTGTCTCCATCTTCTTAATGCATCACGTGGCTGGTCTCTTGAGCCATTGAAACACAACAAGACGTCAGCTTAATTAGTGTTGTCAACTTATGGTTATGTTCTATGTCAATCTGCATGAAATATAATAACATTATTCTCTAGGAATTTGCTCTTGGAAATATTCCAAAGACTTGTAATACGTCTGCAAATATTTCAATCGAATTATACTAATATATTTATATATATTTTCTTCTTTGCTGTTCTGTCAATCTTCTTGGTAGATAGCCTCTTAGAGTTAGTTATATCGGCTAAACACGTCGTCTTAGGTGAGAACTGTGGCGTACCGTTACGGAAGATCTTATATTTTACGAGCGCAATTAAAATTTACAGAATACAGTGTTCTTAAGCGCTGGTATTTCGCAGAATATTTCGTAGATCAGCTATGATCTACTTAAGGTGCAATATTTTACTAAAACGTTGTCTTCTTTCCTTTAAGTACTTCCGTAGCGTTCTCCTGTAGTACGGATCGAATATCATTTTTTTTTTCAACAATAATTCCTAACAATCTTCTTACTCCTTTCTTTAGCACCGCCTTCTACGCTCCTTTCTTTTCAAGCGCTTGACGAAAACATTACGCCTTTTGTTTATAGTAGTACTCTGACGTTTCCTTACTGACGTTTTTGATGACTTATCCTCCAGTTTCGTTCCACTAAGATCACGTTAGGACAGTGAAATGGCACACTACGGTGCCGATCTAACAGTCCAAAGTTCCAATGCTGCAATCACCAGACCGCAGACACCCGTGAACACTCCTCTGCCACTACTCTGTTAAATATGCACACTGCTCATTCCAATCAGTACCTCAGAGTAGGAATCGAATAGCTCGAATGCTATGATGAACCAGTTTGTTACGTATCAGTAGTATCTAACTCCCCAGCTACTTTCCGCCAATTTTCAGGCAGGCTGTTATATTCGGTACGACAGGGTGAGTTGACTACAGGTTAGGGGCGCATAGCTGTGAGCTTGGATCCGGGAGGTAGTGGGTTCGAACTACACTGTCGACAGCCCTGAAGAAGGTTTCCCGTGGTCTCCAATTTTCACTCCAGGAAACTGCTGGGGCTGTAACGTAATTAACGTAGGAGCAGCTTCCTTCCCAATTCTAGCTCTTTTGTATCCCATCGTCGCCATGAGACCTATCTGTGTCGGCGCGACGTAGAGCAAATTTAAAAAACTCGGTGTACAGCAGTAATCCCATGTATCGGGGATGAATGGCAATAGAGACCAAAGCAAATCACAACAAATAGTGGTGAATGTCATGTTATTGTTGATCAATGTTGTTGTAGGCCTTCACATTCAGTTTTCTTTCGACTCTGTAACATAAGGCCGTCTTATAAAATTAATTATAGCGTAGACTGTAGTTCCTTATTCCCCGACTTTGCATACCGATTTTCATTAAATTCTGTTTACCCATTTTTTCGTGACGGCGCTGATATGATCTTAGCAACAAAAATCCATATTCATGAATATCTCCGTTATCATAGCCGGTACGGTCAAAATGTATAAGACGTAAATGATCGGAAATTTAATACTATGTAACTTTATTTATATAGTAACTGTCATTAAGACAACTAGTAACACAAATATTCGAGAATTAAATTTTGGGCCTTCCCCATAACTACCATTTCGCTCGGCGTGAATTAAGTTATTTATGGCCGAGATTGTAGCGACTTTTTCCTCGACTTTGCATACCGATGTTATTTACGATGGGACAACTAATAACAAATATTCGAGAATAAAATTTTAGGCCTTCCCCTAAACTCCCATTTTGCTCAGCGTGAATAAGATTATTTGCGGCGTAGATTGTAGCGACTTATTCGCCGACTTTGCATACCTATTTTAATTAAGATAGGACCACTAATAACATAAATATCAGCGAATGAAATTTTAGGCCTTCCCCGAAACTACCATTTCTTTCAGAATGAATAAAATTGTTTGTAATTTATATTGTAGCGAGTTATTTTAGAAATTTACATACCGATTTTCATTAAGATAGGACCACTAATAACATAAATATTTGATAATTAAATTTTCGGCCTTTCCCTAAACTACAATTTCTCTCAGCGTGCAAAAGATTATTTATGGCCTAGATTGTAGCGACTTATTCCCGGACTTTACGTACCGATTTTCATTAAATTCTCTTCAGCAGTTTTCTCGTGATGCGTGTACAGACAGACAGACAGACAGACAGACAGACAGACAGACAGACAGACAGACAGACAGACAGACAGACAGACAGACAGACAGACAGACAGACAGAAATTACGGAAAATTAAAATGCATTTCCTTGTTACTATGGACATGACTGATACAGAAATACCATCCTTTTTTTAAATTTTGAGCAATGTACAGACAAAACTCTTATATATATATATATATATATATATATATATATATATATATATATAGATCTATTTATTCATTCATTTATTTATTTATTTAAAACATTTTCGACCGAGCTCGATAGCTGCAGTCGCTTAAGTGCGGCCAGTGTCTTGTATTCGGGAGATAGTAGGTTCAAACCCCACTGTCGGCAGCCCTGAAAATGGTTTTCCATGGTTTCCCATTTTCACAACAGGCAAATGCTGGGGCTGTACCTTAATTAAGGCCACGGCCTATTCCTTCTCACTCACGACCCTTTCCTATCCCATCGTCGGCATAAAACCTATCTGTATCAGGTGCGACGTAAAGGAGTTTGTAAAAAATGGTGGTTAACGGCGGCTAAATTACGCTACAGTATATCGAGTATAGGTCCTGATCTATTATGCAGTAAATCGAAGTTTATAATAACAACTAACGTGATTTGAGAGATTCACGGGAAGGGAAAGAGCAGAATATTGAAGGATTAAAGAATACACTCATGTTCATAAAAATCAGAACACCTTGAAAGACTAGAGATAGGAAGTTCATATTCACAAGACATGTGTATTCGTATGTTCTGAAGAAGTGATTTACATTTGAACCGTGTCTGCTTTCAGATTCCAGGTCCACATCGATATATCGACGCACCACCATCGACTGGTAAAATGTGCCTGCGGCTCTCGTTGTCCCTATAAACCGAAGGTAATGGATCCGTGTAACTTGATCAGGCGTACAGGATGCCTCGCAGACGTATGCGAGAACCACGCCGTCAAATGAGTGAGTTTGAATGAGGGCGCATTGTTGGAATGAGAGAAAGTAATGCATGCATCCGGTAAATTGCTGCTCGTGTGGGACGAATTTTGTCGGCAGTGCAACGGTTGTGTACAGAATGGTTCACAGAAGGCCGTAGAATACGAGGAGATGGGTCTGGTTGCAGCACCCAGACCAATCCCCGGGAAGATCGACACCTCATCCGAATGGCATTGCAGAACAGATCTGCGTCCTCCTCCACTCTGGCGCAACAGTGGAACAGTGTAACGCATCGTACACTACCATGACTAACAGTCCATCGCCGTTTATTACGGTCTGGGTTACCAGCGCGTCGTCCACTTCTCCGCCTACTTTTGACTAATGTGTATAAACATGCTAGACTGCAATGGTGTATGGAATGGCGTCGCTGGAGACAGGAATGGGAGCAGACAGTGTTATCGGACGAATCCAGGATCAGTTTGTTTGAAAATGATGGCCGCATTTTGATTCGCCGCAAACAGGGGAGACGCATCGCATTGACTGCATTCGCACTAGACATAAAGCGCAAACTTGGTGTGGGGTGCTATTGAGTACAACCACAAATCACAGTTGTTGCGTGTACAGGGCACTGTGATCATTTTGACCTACGCGAATGACATCCTGCGACCCGTAGCCATACCCTTTCTGCACGACACACAGTGGTCTAAACACCAATTCCAGCCGGCAATAAATCGCACCATCCTTCCAAGTTCATAAAAGCCGATGAAAATTCATAGTCTGGGGTTTTCGAGGTCGCTGATAACGAATCCGTTAACAGATTTTCGATTAACGGAGTAGCGGATCCACTGCGCATCCGCTAACTCGAAAAACTTAAGGTAGCCGGACAAAATTTAGTATTTAGTATTTAGGATTCTTGGTGAATGGCGCGCTACGCTCCCATTAACTCTTCAATGAAATTATAAACAGGGTTTGGAAAGAAAAACATATGGAATACTAAACAAATGTCATGATTTTATTTTCAGAAGAATCGGTTATCTAAATCCATGATGTAAAACATATCAACTATTGTAAAAATTAGGTCAGTTTGGCGAGGAAGATGACCTGAAAAGGAATAAGAATAGATTACGTTATACTTGAAATGTTTCGATTTTTAGCGCCATGTTACTTATTAGTAAGACCTTACGAGTCATGCCATGGGATCACTAACTGTATTTGACATTTCAATGTCCTCTTCTTCTGCTTTGGAGGTCTCTTCTTCGGATGTCTCTTCATCCGAAGCCTCCTCTTCATCTGTGTCCTCATCGAACACGAGCAAAGCGTGTATTTCAGCGGGCAGTTCATTCTAGTGAATTTCGGCTTTGATGAGGTGTCTTGTAACTACTGGGTCCGACGAAAATAGGAGACTGTGTATTAAGATCAGTTGTTGTGTCCTTTCTGGAGGTCTCACGGGTTTGGTGCTCCCGGAAGAACCTGTAGCCTAATACTTATTTCGGGATTCTTGGGCCTCCTCGGACAGCTTTCCGATTGGCATTAAGGCGTATCTGATCGCCTGAGTACCATGAATTAAGACTTTGTGGACGGTCGGAGGCATGGAATACCAATTATATAAGAACACGTACAATTTTGCAGTGTCTAAAGCGTACGCGCTGAAAGCCTCATTGTTTACCTGATGACCACTGGACAAAACCTAAAACGCAGAGAAGAGTATAAATATCGTGAAGCTGCGGAACTAAGTCCACATATAGTTGAATTGCGTTTTGTTGTTGTACCTGCAATATAACAGAAAATCTGATGATTTCTTCTTCGCTGACTCCGGTTGCTTCCGCTGCCTTCTTCAGATTGCGATAGAAACTTCTTGAGATGTTGCCGGTATTCGAAGTCCCAATCCCTTGAACAACCCTGTCAACTTTCAGGCCCAGCTCTTTCCACAAAGTCTCCCGATTAGTGGATTTTCTATATTTTGACATCTTGCTTTCGTTCATCCGTTGTGTTTCGTAAACTACCATTAAACAACAAGTTTCAATGTAAAGAAATACAGTCAGATCCATGGTATAGAAAGGCTCAGAGAGCGGTAGACCGTGAGTCACAGACAGTGGGTGTTGCGTTTCGGGTAGAGGGTGGGAGGGGGGAATGACACTGATAAGAAAAAGTAGTGCAGTTAAATTTTTTCGGGTTGCTTATAAGCAAATACCGCCAGCAACAAAAAGTTGCAAGAAGTGGCAGTTTATTTTTGGTGGAAAATATTTAGTATAGTGTATAATATCGATTAAATCTATCAGTAACATAACTACCTATAACTTCGCCGGCCCTGAAAACGCCGTAAAATCGGAGTATAGTGAAGTCTACAATATGAAGGAGTTAACTGGTTGATAAGGTTTTTTTCAGCGCGTGCAGAAGGACTTATCCTAGTGAATTTACTCAACAAATATCCTCCAAGAATGGGTTCTTCAATATCCTGGTTGGTGCCGATAAGATATAAATGTTTAATTTTTTCCACTTTTTAAAATTGTCATGTTGTGCTTCATTCCCCGCTCCGAGCACATTATGTATGACAGATATGAGACCTGGGGTATCTAGAATGAGTTCCCAAACATTTTCAACGGTTTCATGACTTCGATTTTATCGATTTTTTGCCGGCTAGAATCTGTGTTTAGACCACTGTGCGACACCCCATACGCCATATTTCAGCAGGACAATTCGCGACTATATGTTGGTTCTTGTTATCACAGGATGTCAGACTGCTGGCCTGGCGGGCCTGATCTCCGGACTTGTCGCCAATCGAAAATGTGTGGGATATGGTGAAACGACCTGTACCGTGCTGTGACCCAATGCCAACCACCAAAGATGAACTGTGGACCAAGGTGAATGCAGCATGGATGAACATACCCCCAGGGCCCCATTCGCACCTTACACGCGCCAATGCCATCACGCATGGAACAAGTTTCAGTGCCCATGGGGGACCCAGTGCCTACTAGGCAACAGGACAGATGCTGAACCTAGATGACTGAAATGCTAATCGTTTCTGCAGAACATACTAATGAATATGTCCTGTAAATATGAAATTCCTATCTATTTTCTTTCAAGGTGTTCTGTTTTTTTATGAACATGAGTGTATTGACGGGTGAGCAGGAACGTTGATCAATAAATAGCACACCAACCGTGAGGCTTCACTTGCCCCGTATGTGTACTTTTAAATATTACTCTTTAATAATTTATATTGGCATCAATGTGATGCATTAAAAGCTATAGCATGTTCGTTATAGATACCTGCCACATTGAACTTCCAAATGTGATTTTTGAAAGTATAAACCGTCTGTTTTCTATGATATTCCTGTAAACGGGCAAATCAGTACTCTAATATTGTTGATATTGCTTTTTTGTTGTAGTTCTTACTGGTTGTTTATTCATAGAAGTTGAGATCGTTTTCAACATGTAGCACTATTATGGCTTCATTACTAATCTTTATAGATACTGTAGATCTTAGTTTTATATTTGGAAAACACTTTATTATTATGTGCAGAAAATGTCACAGGACGGGCACTAAAAGAATGTTTAAAGTGACTAGTAAATTTACTAAATTCTCAAAATTTCCCCAGCGAAAAATTCGGAAGAGATAAAGTGAGTTGTAAGTGTAGTTTGCGTGGCGTAACTGTGAGCTTATATTCGGGAGATGGTGGACTTCAATCCCATCGTCGGCAGCACTGTAGATGGTTTTCCGCGTTTTCCCATTTCCACACCTTAATTAAGGGCACGACTACCACTTTCCCAATCCTAGCCTTTTCCCATACTTGTGTCGTCGAAAACCTTCGATGTGTCAGTGTGACGTCAAACCATTAGAAGAATAAAAATTTTTAAAAAGCGGGAAAGTTGCCGAACATGATAGCTGGAAAGTTGTCAGATAGATGTCACTAGGTTACACTTTTTCGACCTATAGATGAGATAAAATTAATTGATTTAATTTTGTGAAAATTTCTATGTGATGGTGTCATATTTTAATGCAACACTCGAACCACTGTAAATTGTAGAATTAAAGCATCTGAATTATTTAAGTTGTATGTGAATTTTTATATGAATGTGCTGTATTTAAAATGTTAAGATAGACTAATAATAATTAGACCGCTCAATCTTCTGTAAGTCATGGTGTAAAATTTTGAAATATTGAATGTACCTTGAATTCGTATATCGTCATCTTTCTTTTAAAACCTCGTATGTCTCAATGCTCTTCCGACCCATAATATCCTTAAGACTGGTCACGCCTCCTAGGCGCATATTTATATGCAGTCCATCAGAATAATTTTCATTCTGTCCATTTTCCTATGCTATACTGTAAAGGATAACGAACCTTAAATACATTATACTGTAGGACTGCATAAATTCGCCATGCAAACAACATCCGTACAATACGGTATGATAAAGTCCATTTTCCTTTACAGAGCAACATGCGAAAATGAACACAACGAAAATTATTCTTATGGACTGCATATCCATATGTGGACGAGGGGCGTGACCAGTCTTAAGGAATATAATGGGCAGGAAGAGCATTGAGACATACGAGGTTTTAAAAGAAAGCCGACGATATGATGGTGTTGTAATGTTAAGCTAGTAGGAAGCTCAACCTATAGTATTATAAGCCGTAGTGTTACGCACTAGGTATACTTAAGTTGTGTGTTAATTTGTATATGATGCTGGATTGAGAATTTTTAACTAGTAGTACTTCTTGTAATAGTTTCTTTCACCGAGCTCGATAGCTGCAGTCGCTTAACTGCGGCCAGTATCCAGTATTCGGGAGATAGTAGGTTCGAACCCCACCGTCGGCAGCCCTGAAGATGGTTGTCCGTGGTTTCCCATTTTCACACCAGGCAAATGCCGGGGCTGTACCTTAATTAAGGCCACGGCCGCTTCCTTCCCACTCCTAGCCCTTTCCTGTCCCATCGTCGCCATGAGACCTATCTGTGTCGGTGCGACGTAAAGCAAATAGAAAAAAAAATTGTCTCTTTCAATTGAATTGCTTGTTGTTTTGTTGTTGTTCACTAATTATGTTTTAACCTCACTTTATTATCACACTACTGGAAATGACAAATGCCACTGGGATATTCCCCAATTGTGATGTATTCATTATTATTATTATTATTATTATTATTATTATTATTATTATTATAGTATTGTGTGTTTAGGTCGCGGCTGGCAGTGTGCTATGTTGTAAAAAATAAATCCATGTATATAGACGAACACATACACCCAGATATCACTTAAAAATTATGGAATAGTAAAAATTGTATTAGATGGATCACAGAACTTAAAGAAGACATGAGAGAGTTGCATATTACAATAGAAAATTTAAAATACAAAACCAATACACTTAAAATATTGAAAGATAAACACACTAGACTACAGACAAAAATCAACAAGCGGAGAATAGAAAAAGTGATTTCATGAGCAGAAAGAAAATTACGTTCAGAAAGGATGAAACAGTATTGGGCTGACAAAAAGAAGAAAACCTCCATAAACCTGACTAAGTAGTCCGATGTTGTCTAAAAAAAGAATTACAAAAAGTAATAATAATAACAATGGTGTCGGTAAACATACGTCATACGACTTTAATATGCCGACGTCGTTCAACATGGAGTGTCGAATGGACATTTTTCCAACTTTAAAAGGTCTCGTTACCTCTGAAGAGTGTAAAACCGCGATCGTACGTTTCGGAGACCGTTACTGTACCTCTGGTTCACAGAGGGAGCTATATTTGTAGTTTAAGGAAGGTCCACGGGTACTCCAAATCATCTTCTCCTTCTTCTTGGTTTTTTCCTAACTACTTGGGGTCGAGAGTACATGTGGATTAAGGCCAGTTTTATGACCAGATGCCCTTCCCGAAGACTGCCCTATATGTAAAGATATATTCAGTGTTGTGTGTTTAGGTCGCGGCTAGCAGTGTGCTATGTTGTATATAAATGAATCTATGTATATAGACGAACACATGCACCCGGACATCGCTTAAGATCTCTTGACCCGCCGAGTTGGCGGTGCAGTTAGGGGCACGTAGCTGTCAGCTTGCATCCGGGAGATAGTGAGTTCGAATCCCACGTTCAGCAGCCCTGAAGTTTCTCATTTTCAGACCAGGTGAATGCTGGGTGAAGGCCACGGTCACTTCCTTCCCACTCCTAGGCCTTTACTATCCCATCATCGCCATAACACCTATCTGTGTCGGTGCGACGTAAAACAAGTTGTAATAATAATAGTAAATAATAATAAAACCGCTTGACACATCCTGGAATCGAACCTTGTACCCTCTAAATCGCACCCCGCTACATCACTGACCATTCAGCCAAGGGTCGGGACGCAAAGGAACCGCTACTATTTCCTAAAAGCAAAAACACTAAAAGACGGATATTTAAAATATATCTTTATGGTCATTGCTGTACAGTTTCTGTAGATACATCATTATCTGTGCAGTCAGTATATCGCTTTCAGTGAAATGATATATCATTTCAACATGACATTTATCAAGACGGAGCATGTAGCGTGTTCTGTGAAATTAAATGTGTTCTTGTCGTGTATCACTGCCACAGATCTCATCCGGTCGGAAATGTTCTTCATTCTACATTATACACAGCGATATATCTGTTGGTGCGGCTGAGAGGAAAAGAGCTATACAATTAATATCGCTACAAAAAAAACTGCAATTATATCAAGGAAAATGAACTTTTCTTCATATTTCTAACATTTCCATTGTTTCATTGTTTCTCTCTTTGACGGATAAGCAATAATGACACTGTTGATACTTATTCCAGAGGGGAAAGGAAGGGAAAGAGTTTCCACCTTACGAAGAGTGAATATACAGCTATAGAATGAATGAACAATGGGTGGCGCAAAACGGACGACTGCAACAGCTCCCCATACTTAATAAATACCATCGGGATAGTGAATGAACAAAAGTTTACCAGGAGAGATCAGAAATAACATATGAAGGACGTGAATACGGCTCAACAAAGAGAAAACAATGTCATCATTTTCGCCTCAGGAACGCCTCACAAGTTCAAACTGCGGAGGGAACGGACAAAACCAAACCAAAACACATGAAACTACAGTCTTCATGGGCCTTTGCCTACCAAGCGATTGCTGCTTAGCCAGAAGTCCTTCAGAATACGTGTGGTCAGAACGACGGATCCTCTCAGTTGTTATTCTTGGAATTCTAGTACGAGGATGCTATCTCACCGTCAGATAGCTGCTCAGTTGTCCTCGTGTAGGATGAGCGAACCTCGAACTAGCCTTCAGATCCATGTAAAACATCCTGACCTGGCCTAGAATTGAATCTGGGGCCACGAGGCCGGCACGAGGTGTGGGGGCAAGGACAAGCAAGGAACTGGCAAACTATCAAATAATCATAACCAAATAAAAACTTGCAGCATATATAGATCAATACGGATCTTGCTCTACGAAAATGACTGTTGCCGTATGAGATGACGTGCAGAGGACACTTATTCAGAGTGAGACTTCTTCAGTTGTATTATTTCACTTTACTGATTGCAAATAATTAAGACGGCTGGAGTTCACTAGATCCGGTTCATGTAGCTTGTTCAGCATTATAAACAAAGAACAAACTCTAGATAAATATGTTGATTGATTGATTGATTGATTGATTGATTGATTGATTGATTGATTGATTGATTGATTGATTGATTGATTGATTGATTGATTGATTGATTGATTGATTGATTGATTGATTTATTGATTGATTGATTGATTGATTGATTGATTGATTGATTGATTGATTGATTGATTGATTGATTGATTGATTGATTTTGAAGACGGCACATCCTCAAGCCAGAGGAATTGACAAATGAAGATCAAAATCTCCGACCCGGCCCCTTGGGCCAAAGACCAGCATACTAACCAATTAGTCACAGAGCTGCACAATTTACGGCTAATACGTCGTTCTTATCTTGGATAGGATGTATAAAGATTAATACCATGTTCAGGTTAACTTTTGTACCGTACGTTTATCATTGTATGTCACAAGTATCACCCCGAATCTACTGAATTATTGGAGTGAAATTCATTACTTCAATACGATGCATAAAGTAAAGGAATCTAACCACTCTACTCCACTAAGTGCCGAAGTTACGGATAGTGGAAGCCTTTACCTTCCACCCCTTCCAGGGCCTTCGTGACCTGTACGGAAATGACTTGGCTTTGCTTCTAACTGCTTTTACGGTTTTTGGAGACACAGAGTGCCGGAAGTTTGTCCCGCAGGAGTTCTTTTACTTGGCAGTAAATCTACCGACACAAGGCTGACGTATTTGAGCACTTTCAAATACCACTGGCCTGAACCAGGATCGGACCTGCGAAATTAGGCTCAGAAGGCCAGCGTTCTTCCACCTCAGCTACTGAGCCTTGCCAAAAACTCCTAACTTGGTTGAAGCGGTTACTCTCTACGGTGCTCGGAATTTGGCCGAGTGCCCGTTATCGAGCGCTCAAAGCACGAGGCTTCCATGGGGAATGGTTGCATTATCGCTCTTTATTTATCGTTGTGGCATTTAGTTAATTCTTTGATTTACTTAGTGAAATAGGGATATATCACTTAAAGTTTGAAAGAAAGTCGTAAGGCCAACTTTTCGTGCATGTAGACCTGCGGTGTGAGCGTTGACAAGCCGTAATGAGTTCATCAAGAAATAGTAATAAATATAATTACAAACCTACATCCTAAGACAGCTACTTACACCATAGAAAAGCAGAATAACACATATAATCAATGCGTTTCTTCATCCACAGAACTGCAGCGTACTGTTCCAGAAATGGGAACAACAATTTCTATATATACAACCCATTAATTGAAAAACAAAGATAACTTTCTTTGTTAGGTCGAGTATTTCAGCCAGTAGTGCTTGACTTCTGAGCCCTTGTTGCTACGTATTGATTGATTTCATCATCATCATCATCATCTGTTTACCCTCCAGGTTCGGCTTTTCCCTCGGACACAGCGAGGGATCCCACCTCTACCGCCTCAAGGGCAGTGTCCTGGAGCTTCAGACTCTTGGTCGGGGGATACAACTGGGGAGAATGACCAGTACCTCGCCCAGACGGCCTCACCTGCTATGCTGAACAGGGGCCTTGTGGAGGGATGGGAAGATTGGAAGGGATAGACATGGAGGAGGGAAGGAAGCGGCCGTGGCCTTAAGTTAGGTACCATCCCGGCATTCGCCTGGACGAGAAGTGGGAAACCACGGAAAACCACTTCGAGGATGGCTGAGGTGGGAATCGAACCCACCTCTACTCAGATGACCTCCCGAGGCTGAGTGGACCCCGTTCCAGCCCTCGTACCACTTTTCAAATTTTCGTGGCAGAGCCGGGAATCGAACCCGGACCTCCGGGGGTGGCAGCTAATCACGCTAACCACTACACCACAGAAGCGGACATTGATTGATTTGCTTTGAGAAATTGCTTTACGTCACACATACACATGGCGACGATGGGATAGGAAGAGCCTACGAGTGGGAAGGAAGCCGACGTGGCTTTAATTAAGCATTTGCCTGGTGTGAAAATGGGAAATCACGGAAAAACGTCTTCAGGGCTGCTATCGGTGGCGTTCGAAAGTTGGTGCAACGGATAGAGTTTTGGGTTAGCATGCAGGAGGTCGAGTGATCGATCCTGGGTTGAGGCGTATGTTTTTTATTTCGTAAATGTAGTCCAGGTGGTATGGTATCTGGCATCTTAATCGTCAACAGCGATTGCAGTGGGTCCTCTAGAAACCATTTGCACTTACATACTACGATCCTAGAAAAGGACGAACAATCGTTTTCATTGGCCAGCTTTGAAAGGCGCCCTTTCCACGTCGCGGGCGTGAATTTATTTGCTCCACTTCATCTACTAGATGTGAAACCTCTTTTCTTTGTACCCTCCTCCAATGGTCCCATAGATTAGTCATCATCATCATCATCATCATCTGTTTACCCTCCAGGGTCGGCTTTTCCCTCGGACACAGCGAGGGATCCCACCTCTACCGCCTCAAGGGCAGTGTCCTGGAGCTTTAGACTCTTGGTCGGGGATACAACTGGGGAGAATGACCAGTACCTCGCCCAGGCGGCCTCACCTGCTATGGTGAACAGGGGCCCCCGGATGCAAGTTCACAGCTGCGCGCCCCTAACCGCACGGCCATTCCGCCCGGTAAGTTGGTATTCAAACCAGCTTAACTCGAGACTCATGTCGGTGTATTCATTGGCACGTCAAATAATTCCTGGCACCCGGGCGCTTCAATACCGTAACAGTAGTCGAACTTAAATCCAATAATAATATTAGTGTTCACTCTATTTTGCGCCTTATCAATCGTAGACATTGACAACCTAGTCAGTGCTCCTTACTGGGTCAAGGGTTCGATAATAAATAGACATACAGAATTAGAGTCTACTTGCAATAGGGTATATCGTTTCTAGTTCCAGCAGAACGTAGGAATCTGCCCAAACACTCATTACGTCACATCTTGCTGAACTTCAGAGGTACAACTGAGTCCACTCTTGTCTGTTGGAATTCCAGCGGCAGTACCTGCCAACTTCATGACGACTATGTGCATCCTCCTCACAATATGGCACTATTAACAGTTTGCCACTATTTAAGAATGATGTCTCTGATGCAGTGTGAACTCTACCTGGTTATCATCAACGGAGCTTGCCTCAAGAGCACTCGAATATATCTCAATTTCATAGCAATAATCCACTCGTGTGGGATTCGTGAGATATGTCATTATTAATGCTACATCCCAAATGCCTGGTGGTCGTTCATTCTCGTTTCTGTTGGCAAGGACTATTTACTTTCATGGGCCTAGTAACTTGCAAGACACATCAGATTCCGAAATGTACATTTTCCACTGGATATTTTAAATGATTTTGATGAAAGTCTATAAAATGACTCCAATGAAAGAGACGTTGACGGGAGGATCGTTATCTAAATCTTGGCACAGCATTTGCAATTCCGTAATGCACAGCAGACAAACCCATTCATAATTAACCAATACCTACCAAAGAAACAACAAACTTGGGAGTGGACTCATTAATATTGTCATCGCATCTGTGAGAATAAGACATTCTGCACATTGTCTATATAAATGAAGTTGAAGTTGCTTCTCATAGCATTAGAGGTCGTTCCAGAAGAGTTCGCATCTAGCAATCCTCGTTTAACTCCGCATTGCCATCTGACGGACTCACTCCCAATGAATGACATGTCACGGACTCGCAACCATCTCGTAACTGCGCGCTTTCACTCGCGACTGACGCTCACAACCTTCGTACCAGTGACTGATGGCTAGGCAATTTGAAAATATGATTTAATCTCTTTGAATACGTACAGTACATTTTTCCCTAAAACCAGTAGTTGTGTCTTATAAATTTGAATACCCCGGTTTCTTCAATAATCTGGCTGCCCTCTGACCGGATTACTAAAACTGTAGTATTTTATTTTATAAGAACGTCCTATCGGAATACAAAACGGGAACCATACTTCTTTTCTTAACCTGTGTCTTCATTTCAGATATGTATGAAATAAAAAATGTAATTCCATATTTTAACCATGTTTGACTGTAATCTACAGAATTTTTAATTGTATGTTTCATAATATGAAGTTACATTTGGAAGGGTGGAATTACCTCATCCGTTACATGATTAGTCATGCTTGCAAGCTATTGTTCAATCATTCTTTCATTTCAACTAAGTCCTTATATACGATACAGTTTTACCAGAAATAAGAAGCAGAGAACTCTATGAAAATAAGAATTTCTTCAGCGTTCTAAACTGAGATTAAAGATTAGAAAAGGTTCAAGAAAGACATCATAATGAAAGGGATAAATATGTCCCAATTAAGCAACCTACAGTAAAATTCTACCAACCTCAGTCAGGATCAAACTCGTTAGAGTTGGAGGAACAATGGCTACATGACGGCATCACTGAGATCAGCACATTATTATTATTATTATTATTATTATTATTATTATTATTATTATTATTATTATTATTATTATTACACAGTGGGTGAAATGTTTTCACTTAAAAGCCTATGATCGCCGTTGTTAACGACTGATTTGAAACAGGACTTGTGGAACTTATTTGCAGTGAACAAGTTGTAAAACATATGAGGAGGAAGTGCATGCGGAGGCTGGCTGCATGCGAAGTTCTTATTGAATAGCACGCGAGGAAAGGGATTCTACCCCCTCGCTCGTGATGAAAAGCATTCAGCGGAATTTAAAGGGATTTCAGTGGGATGAGAGCTTGAAGAGCCCCAACCATCTAGGCAGTCCCGCCATACAGGATTGAAGAGGGGTCTACAAGCGTTTGAATACGAGTACATCTGTTTTGAGCTAGAACAGGAGACGCAGTATGGTTAGAGCCCGTTAGGAATATTTTTCACAATTACTGTGTATGGATCTATAAAACAATCATTCTAGAAAATATTTAAGACAAAATTGAAGCCTATTTGAAAGTGTAGTAACTACTGTACTTTAAATGATTGAAAATTTGGATTGTCCGTTTGAAAACAATTTTCTGATTCACTTTCCTGTATGGTTGGGACTTGACGGTCATATTGGAAAGACAATAAATGTTAAGCCAGCGACTATGTTAACCATTATGCTACTTGGTTGAAATTACTGATTGATTGTCTGTTATAAATCGGGATTGTTCTAATTAATATTCAAAATTTTTCAGCTTTCCACGCCGTGTTCTGGTCAGCAATCAATGGACAGATCTGATGCAGCTTTTGATTCTATCCTATCTTGTACTAATTTTTTGTTTCTAGCTACCTACTGTAATCTGGTGACCGTATTCATATCTTGGTCTCTTCCGAACGTTCTCACACCATACACTTCCCTCCAAAACTAGTTGAACAAGTCCTAGGTGTTTCAATATATGTTCTATCAATTTATATCATCCGGGGCACCTCGGCGTCTCTGAGTACCATAAATGTATTTAGTGAGACGTGAAAACCAATAACGTTATTTTATTATTATTATTATTATTATTATTATTATTATTATTATTATTATTATTATTATTATTATTATTATTATTATTTGCCTCCTCCTTGAGTCAAATTTCACCAAATCGGTCTACTATTACCAGCATGATTCAGAGTCTCTTCATTCGTGCTTCATCCATGTAGCATTTAAGGTTATGTACTATTAACATACATTATCTTTCGTTTTTTACCTCTTACTGTCGATTTGACTTCCACACAGAACCACACTTCTTACAATATTCAGAAATATATTTTCAATAGGCATATCTATGTTAGGTGAAAATATATATTTCTTTAAATATATACAGTACTTTCATCAGGCTAGACTACATTTTATGTCGTCCTTACTTTTACTGTTGAAAACCACCCGGTTTATATAAACCATCCTGATATTATGGAAAGAGAGCATGGTATAGCTTATAAAATGTAACAAGGAGGGGAGATTGACATGGTTAGGACCAAACATTCATCATGGTGAGCTAATAATCAACGTGTTGTTGGGCAAGATACCTTGAAAATACCCCCGTGTTTGTTCAAATATGTGGAGTATAAATACAATCAAGCAGTTGAAATTCAGCCAGCGAGGTGAAAGGACGCAGAGTGGTGAGTGAGTGACAAGAGTACGAAGTACGAAGATAAGTGCGTTAATCAAGCATGGGCGCCTCAATATTGAGCAATAGCGGCGCGCTATAGGCAGGTGGCAGTGTAGGTTGAAAGTTAAATTCATACAAACGGACAAAAATAACTATAATAGGTGTTAACATCGGTTGTCGTTATGATGATGCTATTCTTTTTAGGTGGTGTTGTTAAACCCAAACTGTCTTGGGAAGACACGGAGAAGCTTAAGGTGGTTATGAAAGAAGTATGTCCAGTAGATAAAACAAAGGAAATATTAGTGGACCAAAATAAGAAATTCAAGGATTTTAAGACTTTCTTAACATACAACTCAGTGACATAAAGGATAATAATAATGTCATTTACTTTACGTCCCACTAACAATTCTTTTACGGTTTTCGGGGACGCCGAGGTGCCGGAATTTGGTCTCACAGGAGTTCTTTTACGTGCCAGTAGATCTACCGATACGAGGCTGACGTATTTAAGCACCTTCAAATACCACCGGACTGAGCCAGGATCGAACCTGCCAAGTTGGGGTCAGAAGGCCAGCGCCTCATTCGTCTGAGCCACTCAGCCCGCCAAATGACATAAAGGAGAGCCTGTAGCATAATAACTTCGAATTGCATGAAATGAAGAATTTAGAAGACAGGCTAAGGAAGCTTGAAGGTAAGGAATAGAGACGGGAGAATTAGAACAGTAGTAGGAATATGATTATCTATGAGCTGATAAATTCAGATAAAGAGAATTTTAGAGATATGTTGGAAAAATTAACTTCCTTAATCAGGGAGAAACTATCCATCCCAGCAACCACGACCACTATGGATTTGACACTAATATTGGTCGTTTCCTAGGGGTGTCATACCTCTACAGTAGTTTCTTCCAGATAGTAAGTCATATGTGTACCACACATATTTGAGAACTACGCTGAAACATATACACATGCATCCATAATTTTTGTTGTTGTGGATAATTTCTGTTTTTACCCTTTGTAATCCCCAATGCCGATGGACACTTAAAAGGCATCCGGAGAGGCATTATTCAATATTAAGGAATCGACAGAAATATTTATCGTTTTCGATTATTATTTAATGTCATTCCCTCCAAAACCCCATCCTTGGGTGTGCTGGGGGTGTCTTACCCTCACAGTATTTCAATATATCATATGAAGGTTTCCATATAGTTGCCTGTCATTTTTAACCGTTTAGATACGCCGATTTCCTTACGTGAAAATATTGCTCCTTAACAGTGTACAACTCGCTAAGTACAGAATGTATTGCGGGCTAGGGTAAGACTTCCCCAGCAATTATTGGAGTGGTCATTTGCTGATTTGATTTTAGAATTACCCATTGTTGACTGAAAGTAGAGACCTATCAATACCTGATGATTCACCGCCAATTAATTCCGGCGAGAACAAATTAAAGAAGCAAATCGGTCCGGTAAACGGCCGGAAAGACTGGACAAAGCTGTTTCAGTCATTTTAAAAATATAAAGTTGTGGCAGAAGAAAATGAAAAAGCACTAACTCAAATAATGAAGGGTTGGATATATGCTTGCCCTAGAATATGGAGAATTGTACTACATAAGGAGCAAAAGTAAAGTTAAGAGAAAAGGAATAAAGATGATAATTTGTGCAATAAAAATGAAAGTCATTAACATTAATTATAATATTTAATGCATTAATAGTCAAATAATTGTATGAAGGATAACTTAAGATGGCTTGTTCGAACTCGGTTCAGCCTGATTGTATTTGAAAGTGCTCAAATACATAAACCTCGTGTCAGTAGATTTACCAGCACGTAAAACCACTCTTTTGGGAAAGATTTCCAGCATCTCGACATCATAAAAGTAGTTAGTGAGACGTAAGATCAATAACATTATCATTAAAACTCTCCATCAATGTTCCTTTCAGAAGTATCTGATTTTACAATGCAAGGAATGTTAAGTTGTTTTCAAGCTACAGTACGGGTGGTGATTTTTGTTTTCAGAGGAAGAACAACTTGGCACACCTCCTCTATTAACAAAATAAATGGACATAAAAATGAAAATAAACTTAAATGGTTTATTCAACGACATAAAATTGAAAATGAACAGAAAAAACATAAATTTTTTAAGAAATGGACACAAAAACGCCAAAAGGGAACGCAAGTTCTCTGAGTAAGAGAACACTTGAAAATTTTATGCGTATGAATAATACACTCTCACACATAAAGCGAATGACGAGATTAGCAACTGTTCGAAAATTAAAGTTAATGTTACTCGAAAGTAACTTTATCTAGGATTCTAAAACGCTCTCTGCGCAATATTTTAAGTCAGATTTTCTTCAAATTTGGCAAACATTTGCAGTGGAGTATCATTCGTAATTTGTAACATCCATTGTAATAAATATTGGTAAATTTCAGAAATATTTTGTGTTCAAATATGAAAATGTCAAATTTGTAAAATAAAATACCAGATATCAATAACAATATTGTTAGGAATAAAACTCCATGTTTCAATATTCTAATTTATTTCAGGATTGCCTAATAAATGCACACACTCATATTCAAACACAAACAATTCTAACCAGTTTGGAATGGCCGCACTAATTACTAGTCTATTTACAAATCTCTCTTCTGTACACACACCCGGGAGCCCCGGCCGGTTGCTACCTGGGAACGGCTATAATCTTTACTTTCACTTTCCCAAAGTCCAGTCACCTCCTACAACCGCTGTGCGTAGACAGCTGGATTTGAACACAGTGCCCCTAGCTATGTAACACACGACGACTGTTCGTTGGTTCGACTCCACATATCGTCAGTACTTCACACAGTCCCATGCAGTGAACGACTAGACAGCTCAACAGTATTCAACAGCAGGACGATACTCACAACAGCGAACATTAACACAGGTCCATTTATCCTCGCACTAACGTTAGTGCGTTTCTAAGGCTGGCTCACGGCGATCCTCAGTCCATAGAATTACACGAACACACAGTAAAAGCTACCTTTCTGTCGCATCCAGTTCATGCACTCACTGATCTCTCCGACACCACAGCAGCTCGCTCGTTCAGACCTCGGTGGGACACAAGCGACAGCCAACATTTCTGTCGCTCTCAGCCCAGCCACCGAACCCCAACACACTGAATCCACCTCGGAGCCCAGCAGTCACTCCAAGTCCAACACTGATTTGCTGTCCGCGGCTAGCTTCCCTTTTTATAGCTCGCGTGATTTGACCCAGAAATTTCGCGATTTCTCTAGAGGCAGAACATTCCTGTTGAATCTCCAAGAAACTCACAGGTAAGCCGGCCACCGAGAACAATACACGGAAAGGCCGGTCCAACCCCACAGGCTGGCTGGGAGACTCCAGGTCGTCTGAGTCACCAGCCCCTTCCTGGAAGTATCGAAAGGAGCTATCACGGAGCTGGCACGTAACTATATTGCTAAAAAGTCACTAATTAATTGAAACCTGAAACAATACTAAAATTTATTCCTTTGACGTCTTTAGCCCACAAAATCAATTTCCAAAAAAGGATATACGTGGGACGCTTTGAAAATGGACGACATTATAAAATAGACTGTAAAGTTTGAAATACTTGCTCTATTTGGGAAACATGTTAATGTTTTTTAATTCTAAACCCAAACAGTCAGCAACTAAAATTTCGTATAGAAACAGAAGATTTAAATCTCTGTATGGTCTTTCCTTAAGGGCTGATATTTTTATTGCTAAACTGAGATTCCTTTGCATCACTGACTTATAGCATATTTAATGACAAAAGACAACCTAAAATATCCCATTTCATTTCTCATAAACACATTATACTATTATGACAACAGTAGTCCAAAATAACTACTGAGTAATTGCTGATAAAGCACACCAGTGCATTGTCCAGCAAATTGCTGATTTCTTTTCTTGCTGGAAATATATTTTTATTTACAACCAATCTAAAATGCATCTGATGATAACGGCGTCATTGACTTGACGTCCTCCTAACTATAGTATTCTTGCCAGTTCCGAAGTCGCTGAGGCGCCAGACTTTTCCACCTTAGGAGTTCCATTACGTGCTAGTAAATCTACTCAGCCAACGAGCCCGTGTGTCTATATCGAACCCATTTGGAGGACTTTCTTTCAGATTTGGAGAAAGCCAATGATACCACATGGTGGTATGCCATCCTTTCAGTCCTGCATCACCGGATATTCTCAGATAGTTTGCCGGTTTTTATAGGAATTTTTCTCCCTTCGTCCATTTGGTGTCCGAGGAGGAAGAGAATATTTACAATATCCCGTTCAGGAAGTGAAGTCCCTTAGGGATCGGTTCTCAATATCACTCTGTTCGCGATTTCCATAAACTTCTGGTTCAGCAGCAGTACCGTCGCTATATGTGGACTAGTTTTCTCTGCATTATATCTCACAAAGTATGGTAGCTGCAGAGCAACAATTACAGCAAGCTATTAGGAGATCGGAACAGTGGACCTTCGAACATGGCTTTCGGTTTTCAACTGAAAAAATACTTTTACTGTCTACTTCTGCCGGAAGTGTATTCTTCATCCTCATCCTGAGCTTTGATTAGAGGACGAGTGTCTCTTTTCCCGTACTTCAGACGTGCCGATTTTTTTTGGCCCTTTTTCGATAGTAAATTACCGTGGAAAATACAAGTGGTTAAAAGTCAAAATCTCTAAGAATATTTCGATGTTCCTTAGCGGCACTACGTGGGGGCAGATGGTACGGTGCTCCTACGATATATATTTTTCTAAATTAGTCTGCGGATTTGCAGCACATTGATCAGCAAGACAAGGCATTCATATCACATTGAATAGCTTCCACCACAGCGGAGTTAGCTTGGCAACGGGAGCATTGTCATGCAATCCCCATTGCCAGCCTGCTTGCTGAATCTGCTGTGCCGTCTTTACACCTGAGGAGGCGACAGCATAAGCTGCTGTCCAATGCTACGAATTTTTAACAGATGTAATTTCATCTAAATTATCCCTGTGTATTCCACAATGGAAACGGCCGCGGTATGCTGCTTATCCATGAGCAACGCAGCCGGTTGGTATGCGCGAGGATAGCAATTACAGATTGTTTGATGTACCTTCAGTTCCATGTCTTATTAGACGACCAAGTATGGTTCCTCCATGGCTAATTCAACGACGTGAAATCCTCCTGGATCTGTACACCGGCCCAAAATTGAACATGGACCCCTCCATTTATCGGAGGCTCTTTCCGTCCATTGTTAGCCGGTATCCTTATTCAATACTTATTTACAATAATGGTTCAAGGGATGAAGCGGAAGTGCGCTATGCTTCCATTGTCGACAATAAAATGTTCCTTTCTCGTCGACTGGAAACCTGCAGCGTGTACACAGCAGAGTTCTCTATTATCCTTGAAGCTCTACGGTGTGGTCCAGTGAAAGTCGGCACTTTCTGCTGTGTACTGACTCCTTGAGCTGGAGAATATTTTAGTTGACTGGCTTTATCATTCCAGGAACTCAACAAAGTTTCGTATATCCGCTATACTGTACGTATAGTAGTAACACGCGGTTAACACGTGATGCTTTGAAGATGATTTCCCGGGTTTTTGCTGTATTTGAATGTTATTCTGTTCTGCATTGACCATTCACCATTTTAACAGATTGAAGCACAAGTACCAAACGTTAGGTCGTGCGATTGGAAACCGTGGTCGATCGCCTTTCAGTTCTTTCGCCAAGTTTGACCAAATAATAAAAAGGAAGCAACATTTGTAAGGTTTCATCTACCATGTAGAGGCATTTTCATTTTGACGTGATAGGGGCGTGATAGGGGCGTGATAGCCGTGTGGCATCTCCATCGAATTATCACGAAGGCAGCTGCGGAATGAACAGCAGCCAGGGCAAGTGGAAAAATTGAAATTAAAGGCCACTTCCTAGTGGTTCAAATTCTACGCAAATCTGGAGATCCAGTGGCTATGGGCGCGATGCAAATAATCACGTAAAAGTAAAATCTTTTTAGGTTGCCTGAGTTCCAGTTTCGTCGTTCCGTTTTACTCTGCAAGATGACAGAGAAATCGGGACTCTATTGAACGATCTATTTCTGAAGTTTTGAAAAGTTATTAATTGTGTCTGGTAAACACTGATGTGTCACCAGAGATATTGTATTTTCCGACATCACAATATGACACTGAGTGTCGAATTGAATTCATTCCATCTTTCAAAAATCCACTGCCTTTTCTGGTTTTGAATCCCATGTAGAAGGTGTAATAAGCTCAGCACACAAACATTGGACTGAATTCTCACTAAGGTGATTGTGGTTCGACTCCCAGTTATTGCATGTGGGACTTAAAATTTTAAAAATTCGCGTTCATGTAGTTTGCATTCGACGTAAAGTTGGTGTTCTCATGGCTCTGTCCAAGTTATAAACAGTTCGGTAAAAGTACAAGTGTTGATGGGATACAACGCTTCACTCTTACCACTGATCCACAGACAAGGCTACAACATAGATAAAATTTAAACTATTTACTGTAGTTGAAAGTGATATTGTAGTTATTGTCAAGCAGTATTATTATTTCAACTTGAATACCGCACCTTACATATGTTTTACGATACATATTTCACCGGAACAAATATTATTTATTGTTTGTCGAGTTCAGTAACATTTTATCCCCGACAAGTTACTTGTCGATCAGCTCAAGAACATACTCTACCAGCGAGGCAGTAACGCACCCTTCTATTCCCTTCAAAGCTCGCTCAGCGCTGCAGGGGAATAAGCCGAGCACACGGAAAGGAAATGAAGATGTGTAGATATACATAGATCACAGGAGTTGTGTATGTAGCATTCATACTTCCTCACACCGAATGGTTCTATTGTACGGCTTGCAGTGTGGTGGAATATTGATGTTCCTCTGCTTGTGTGCTGGAACAGGGAAGCATTATGCAAAAGAGAAATTTGATCTCTGCCTAAAGAGTGGGGTTTAGAATAGGAATGACGTGTAGTCAGAATATGTATCACTTCAGTGGAGTTGCTGACTTACTAGACAGTGTCACCACTTCAGCTAAATTAATCAAGAGATTTATAGAAATATGATTACGTAGAAAAATTAAACTCAATCCAAAATGACATCACCTAACCCTATCGACTAACATCACTCTCTTAGAAACTGAGAGCATGTCGAAAAATATGCCGTGATCATATTTTCAGAAGACCAGTATGTGGAACATGAAATACAAAACTTGGTTCAGAGCTTTCACTAGGAAAGGCAGGGACCAATTCAATGCTGAGATCAACGGGGTACAATTAGAAAACAGTAGAGGACAAAGATTATGAAAGCTGGCCTGCTTAAGTGTAAAAGGAAGAAGAAAATTTAATAAAATATTTCGACTTTGTAACCGTAAAAAATGTAAAGACGTCCTACTAAATAAATTAAGATATACAGAAAGCGTAATGAACCACAGAACAGTATGGTTTTTCCATACATGGGAACATCTTCAGGTTCCTCCAAACTAAATATTTCTTTTTTGCATTTGTTAGGAAATGTGACTACAATATATGACTCTCATTAAAGTGACAACTATCAAACTTACTTATCAGTAGTAGTAGTATTAATAGTAGTAGTACAGTATTGAACGCTTAACATCTCATGTTTAAGATTAGGAGCAATGCTACTCAACATATATCCGCTTTTAAGTTGTATTCCGGCTATTCAATTAGGAAGGGGTTTGAATAAGTATTTTTTAAATAATTTTCGTGTTCTTCTTTCTCCGTGGTGTTTTCCACGCCCAGGAGTTGGTGACGGGGGCGATATGCGGGTGTAAACCGCTCCGCACATATAGACTTGGCCCAGTTTTATGACTGGATGCCCTTCGTGGCACCAGTCCTATATGGAGGAATATATGCAATGCTCCATGTTTCTGTGATTGTTGGTTGTGTGGTGTGTTGTGTATATTTTAAGAGGTGAGTGTTGAGACAAACACCCAGTCCAGGAGTCAGACAAATTAACTATATGTGATCAAAAGTTCGACATAGTCGGAAATTAAACCCGGGATCCTCTGAACCAAAGACGTTGACGTAAACCATTTAGCCAAGAAGCCGGATATTATTATCTATATAAATAAAATCTTAACGATCGTGTGTCTGTACACTACTATTTTGGCGAACTTTTCATCCATTTATCCGTTTCAGTGTAATAGATTTGTAATAGATTTGGTGTCTGTTTCTGTTTGTTTGTTTGCTTGAAAACTACAGGATATATTTATATCAAACTTCATGTTTAGAATCCACCTGTCCTTGAATAGGTCGAAGGGACAACATTTTTTCTAAATCCATGAAGTGACTGGTGTTTATATGAAACCGAATCCGTGATTTTTCACTCTCACAATATATACACACAAAATTAATGGAAATCTACTTGCCTTAATGGAAATCACTTTCTAAACCTATTTTTCTCATGTACATCATTTCTATACGAGGATTAATAAGGGAGATATCATTAACGGACGGTTTTTCAGTACAAATCTCACCGGATTTCCCCCTTGGTGAATTTAACATGGATATGGTTTTGGGCTGGTGGCCTATCTGAAATTAACGACAACAGTTTTGCGTGGGCAGAACTCCGATACCGTAACCAGGTAGCCAGTTTACTCCATATGGATGGATAAACGACATCATTTTGGTGGACGGAAAGGCATTACATTTGGGAGATGTTGATGTTGGACGCATTAGGCCTATAAATATATCCAATGTGTCTATGCTTCTCCATGTAGCAGAGTAATTTAGTTGGTTTTAATGTTGAATCTTTATTTGACAAAGTAGGAGTCCCCCATAATATGAAAAACGTAAAATTCAGCAATTTCCACAATTGTGCCGAAAGTTGAAGGAATAAAGGGAAGGAAAAGTTTCAAATTGTATTAGGCAGCTCTCTCAAAATAAAATAAAAACAAATTTCTAAAACCATTTCCAGCCTAAATGCAGTTCCGGAAAAACAGCCTAATATTGCTTGTTGCTTTACTAGTTTACCTTTTATTCAGATCCTAGCCAAATTATCTTATTTACATAATTCTTTCTGTAATGTGTTCCTTGGTTCGATATCCTCAGGCGTTTTTGAATTTTTGAAAAATGTCTACACCGAATGTAGTTATAAGGGCTTCAGTGAAACTCTGCATTCACTCACGTCAGTGCTCGCAGTGGTAGGAAAAGGCAAACTTCTAATCTAATCGAACAGATAACGATGATTAAGGAACGGTCCGGCTCCATGGCTAAATGGTTAGCGTGCTGACCTTTGGTCACAGGTGTCCCGGGTTCGATTCCCGGCATGGTCGAGAATTTTAACCATCATTGGTTAATTTTCTGGCACGTGGGCTGGGTGTAAGTGTTATTTTCATCATCATTTCATCCTCATCACAACGCGCAGTTCGCCTACGGGAGTCAAATAAAAAGACCTGTACCTGGCGAGCCGAACCCGCCCTGGGATATCCCGGCACTAAGAGCCATACGACATTTCATTTCATTAAGGAAGGTTTGTATTTTTTAGGAATAAATAAAGAATATATTCTCATACTTTATTATATTTTATTTAATTAAAATTCATAGCTCATATCCCTAGGATGTTTCCAAAATTGAGTTACTTGCCTGAAGGTCTAGAACTGTGTTTTTATTTTCAGTTTCGGTGGTCCCTTTGATGTAATATTTCTGCATTTGTGACACAACAAATTATTTCTTTTTTGTGATATCCTTCCATTTTATTAAGGTAAACCTCCAAGGTGCATAGTTGCTATTGACATTTAGGGCAGATCACCAAAATCATAATCGCATGGGGGCAACTTTAACACAGTGTTTTTAGGTTATTAGACAATGTGTTCATCATAAGAGCCGATGACCTAGATGTTAGGCCACCATGCTTCTCCACGTGCCTGGTCATAAAATGAGATCTGTTACAAAAACATGCTTTCCCAAACCGCTGCTGCCAAAGATCACCTGGCACTTTTTAAATAAACCGCACGACCAACTCACTTTGTAGATTTACTTCTACCTAGGAGATGAACTCTGTATGTGGCGCTTGTATAGCTATGAAGAATGACATTTTTCATGTGTCCATGGATTGTTGTCAATACGTTACAAGACTTCCGTCTTGTCGATGGTGAAGTTAACTGGAGTGCTGTAAAATTGTGTACACTAAAATTGTATACACTATCTCGACTTGTGTATGTTCTGACGAGGAAATCTTTCCTGATCGAAGAGCTACGCTTCAAGATGTCACTACCATCCACGACAAATTACGATCGACTACTTACGGAACTGAAGCAGAAAACAGAAGACATTTGGTTAGATTTCTATTCAACAGATGCTATGACAACGCGGGGATGGATGGAAGCGAACTACGAATTAAGACATATTGTAATTAGATTGGCTGTTCATGGCTTTCACTCTAAGCTTTGCAAAAGCAAAACATTTCATGAACCTGAATTCGGATGCATGTGTAAATTGTGCGATCGTGAATGTGATAGATACCACGTCTTAACATGTCCTAATAGAGGGAAATCATTGACTAAATTGTGTTCAGAAGAATGAGACCTATGTGGCTTGGAAATGTTAGAATTAATGTACTTACTTACATGGCCATTTGGCTGCAATAAAACTATTATTATGTAAACTTGTGTATTTTCAGATATGCAGTGTGACCCTGGGAACCATGCCAATATCCCTTGGAGGAAATGTTCAGTCCAGTACAAAATGCAAGCCGGGTCAAAATGTCAATTCAGGTTTTCATCGCGAACTGATAGTTAAAGTAGAGCCCATTAAACACATTATATATAATGTAAATTAAATAAATACAAGTATAGATGCTTGCCCAATCTTGTGTTTTCATTACCATTTTCCATAATGTGTAAAAAGGAATAAAAAGTTTGATACACTCTCAAAATATATAATTTTACTCCTAAATATTCAGAACCGAGTTTTCAACTGGAAGGAACATAAGAATAGGAACGTGATTTTGGCGACATATGGCATGATCTCCTTGGCCGCATCACATCCAGTTTGCGTTCCATATTTTGATGTATAAGCGGCCTCTCCGATATTTAAGAATTCCTTCCTGGAAACTCACAGCAACTCTGAGCTAGATTAATTTTGAATATTCTCTACTGACGACTCGTATTATTTGTTCCGCTCCTTACAGCCGATCGAAATCTTAAAAAGGTATATGCATAGTTTCCAATGACAAAATGTTGGAGTTACGGTCTTCTATTCATAAGGAGGTTAGTTCTTATGGATTTATAAACTAACAAAATTCATATTGTTCTAAATTCATTAGGAACGTATAAAATTACATATTACATAATGTCCCAACTTTAAAAATTATGCATTTACTTACAGTGGATTTTTAAAGTACGTATATTTAAGTCAAATCAATCTGGCTGAAATAATGTATGGGTATTTCCTATCGATGGTACAAAGATCTTTAATCATCAGTATGCAGATGACATTGCACTCATCCACGTACGTGAAAAGGAGATGGAAGAACTTTCTCGAGTCAAAAAAGTAGGAACTTGGGATTCCAAATTAATATGCGAAAAATTATGATGGTGATAATTGGCAGGACAAATCGGTTACCCAAAATACATATGCTCCAGGAAATACAACCTGGTACACAAATGTTGTATGCCCACGTTTGCTCAGTCATCAATAGCAAGAAGAACTGCTATGCTGAAATCATGAGAAAATTTTCCATTGCTAAGAACACCATGACGCAGTAATCCTATTTGTAGAAGGATTACCCCATCACCATAAATCTTTTTTTTTTTTTTTTTTTTGCTAGTTGCTTTACGTCGCGCCGACACAGATAGGTCTTATGGCAACGATGGGACAGGGAGGGTCTAGGAGTGGAAAGCAAGCGGCCGTGGCCTTTATTAAGGTACAGCCCCAGCATTTTCCTGGTGTGAAAATGGGAAACCACGGAAAACCACCTTCAGGGCTGCCGATAGTGGGGTTCGAACCCACTATCTCCCGAATACTGGATACTGGCCGCACTTAACCATAAATCTAGAAATTGGATTAGTTTGTATTCTAGGTATTCATTTTCTGGACAGAAACCTGAACTCTTCATGCTGCAGACTCCCTTGAAATGTAGTGTTCAAGAAGACTGCTCTGTATACCGTGAACAACAATCCGCACAAATTCTTTACATCAAAACTAGTCTGTCGATGTCCGACTCGTTGGCTGAATGGTCAGCGTACTGGCCTTCGGTTCAGAGGGTCCCGGGTTCGATTCCCGGCCGGGTCGGGGATTTTAATCGCTTCTGATTAATTCTTCTGGCTCGGGGACTGGGTGTACATGTCCGTCCCAACACTCTCCTCATCATATTCAGACAACACACTACACTACCAACCACCACAGAAACACGCCATAGTGCTTACATCCCTCCATAGAGGGTTGGCGTCAGGAAGGGCATCCGGCCGTAAAAACAGGGCCAAATCCACATGTGCGACGCAGTTCGCACCCGCGACCCCACAGGTGTGGGAAAAAGCGGCAGGAAAAGAAGAAGAAAACTAGTCTGTCGATAATATACAATGAATTCTCCTGTCCGTTGGCCACATAGTCCGAGGCAGGAAGAGAGAGTGTGGACCTGCTCCTACACGCTGGTCGAACACCACGAACAAGTAACTAGGACACTCCTTGTGAAGGCTTTGCGTCTGGCTCAGAACCGGAAACCCTGAGGAAATACACACAGCAATTTCCATGGAGATTACAGTCCACAGAAATGAGGAAATGATCAGGGATGGCAGTCTGGTACTTAGGTCAGTAGAACCCCGTTCGTAGCAACAAGAAAATATATTTTTTTTAAAAAATATTCTTGACAATAGAGAAGTGTCTTAAAATGTTCAAAATAAGTTAATTGCAAATTAATTATTTAAAGAGCTGTTCGTGGGCAATACTGAAAGATTCACGTTCGAGTTCCGTTCTCACAATACCGACAGCATAGCATTAAGACTTAATTTCTGGAAGACTCGGAGTATGAAATGCCGTGCGGCTTTTAGTGCCGGGATATCCCAGGATGGGTTCGGCTCGCCAGGTGCAGATCTTTCTATTTGACTCCCGTAGGCGACCTGCGCATCGTGATGGGGATGAAATGATGAAGACAACACATACACCCAGCCCCCGTGCCATTGGAATTAACCAATTGAGGTTAAAATCTCCGACCCGGCCGGAAATCGAACCCGGGACCCTCTGAACCGAAGCCCAGTACGCTGACCGTTCAGCCAACGTGTCGGACAAAGACTCGGAGTAAAAGTGCGCCATGTATACGTATATCGACGATGCGTGAACACTACCTCGTAACTCACAATGCTCTTCCTATCCATCATTTTTCCTTAAGTCTGATCACGCCTCTCAGACATACATAGATATGCAGTCCATCAGAACAATGTGCATTGTGCCTATTTTCCTATGCGGGTATGTAAAGGAAAATGTATCGTATTGTATTTTACTGTAGGAATGTATATTTTCATGAACTATTTACGCATTCCTAAGGTATATGCATTTAAGGATAATTTTAATTTACGCGTTAGTACAGAAAAATGAACACAACGAACGTTGTTCTGTGTGGCTGGGATGCGTGAGCAGTCTGAAGGAGGAAAATAGATCGGAAGAGCACTGCAGAATATGAGATATTGCTCGCGCACCGTCGATATTTGACGATCATCTTAATAAAAATGCGAGCTGCCTAGTCATGGTGGCAAAGGCGTATTCGGTTCGTTCAGAAAGCAAGTGTATACTACGTGTAAAAATTTGAAAATAAAGTTTTCGACTCCTGAAGAGACAAATGGTCCTGAGGTACACTCATCCTCCATAAGAAATGAGTACTAGGTTTATTGTCATCCATCATACGGTATTCATGCATTAAAAACGTAAAGCTAAAAGAATGCTATGGAATATTTAATAATGAATAATAATATTACTAATTTTGTCCAACTAACTACTTTTACGGTTTTCGGACACGTCGAGGTATCGGGGTTTTGTACCGAAGGTATCCTCTTACGTGCCGGTAAATCTACTGACAAGAGGCTGGACTATTTGAGCACTTCCAAATACTGTCACTGATACAGGATCGAAACAGCCAACTTGATCTCAAAAGAACAGCATAGCATGTCTGATACGATTAGAAACAGGAGAGTTTGGTTCATTGTTCCATCGTTCACATCATCACAATGGGCAACAAAAGACTCAAAGAAAAAATTCACCCAGGGTCACAAGATAAGAATGGTAACTAGAGGATATAATGAATGAAGAAATATATGGCAGAGATTGGAATAATAGAATTTGCAATATGACATAGAATTACGTTCAGAAGATGTCTTCAAAACTTCAAGGAAGGAGCATCAGACAACTATTAGAAAGCAAGAAAGCAAACTAGAGGACGAAACCATTTAGTTTTAAGAGACCTGATAAAGGCTAAATCTGGAGAAGGAGAAATTATCTACTTCTTTTTTGAAGTCGTTTATTATATTTTATGAATTTATTCTGCTGGACTCGAAATTCCAGCATAACACTTCTGTAACTTCTGATATCATTATAAACAAGTAATTTAGGTTCAAAGCTTCATGTGGAAAGAAAAAATATCTTTGATATAGTGTAACGATACTCATCTTCTGCTAGTTCACCCACTTGAACGAAAAGATATGCCTATCTCATACTCGACGTCCAAACTCCTGAATAGACTTGGGTCACCTTGATTTGTGCTTCTTTACAAAGTTTCCAGCTTCTTATCTCAAAGGCCAATAAAGCAACTTCAAAAATACAACTTGATAGGTAAATAAGCGGCTGGTAGCTTATACACTTAAGATTTATTAATTATTATTTATTGAATATTCTAACAGTTTCAACCCTGTTGTATGTGCGTATATTGGGGTTATAGTTTCGACCAGTTAATTAATTATAGGTCCTTGTCACAAAATAAGGAAACTAAATTTTCGAAGATGTGGTGTATGAAATTAAGGAACTGTTTGTAGCAGCAGGACTTCCTAAATAGATGGTATAATGGCTTTCGATGTTCCACATTACAATTGCTTAAGTGAAAATCAATTTCGAATCTTCTCCTTCCAAGCATGGCACAGTCGAACAGTAAACGGTCCACTGCTTGAGAAGATTCACAAAAGTACAAATAATCGCCTGCAATGTTAATTTTAAAGCGTTCAAAGTAGCACTTGCACTTTCCATGGCCGGAGAGAAGCTGAGTGAGAATGAATTCGGGCACTAATATTTCGCACTGGAGTCGGCTATATATGTCGGGGAAAATGAATTCTCTTGTGACAGACCCTTTCGTACTTGATGTTCAGAGGTCTTGTTGGATATGTTTTTATTTGGGTTTATGGATCGATTTGGTAATTAACACTAATGGTTATACAATCACACAGGCACGCAGTCACTCAAGTTAGAGCACTCTTTTTGTTCTCAATGGTCAATCACACAAGTATTCGCTCGAACACGTACAACCTAACACATTACCAGTACGGTCACTTCTGTAACTGTCACTTGGACCCTAGGGCAGTTAACAATAAAACTCACAGTACGACTATTAGCGACCGCACACTTTAGAGTTCACGTACGCACACACAGTCTCACAAATCTGTACGTGGTACAAGATTAACACTCGTTCGGTAGTCCTCAGCACTGTCCCACGTCATCACGCTGTTCTGATCTCCCTCGTCGTTCAGCATTGTATGTTGCCCCTTGTCGTCAGTTCACACGCAGCCCGCACTGTCGTGATTAATTGTTCTCGTACTTCTCGCCCTCAGTCACCGACTGAGTTCACACTGACCCCTCCTGTGTTCGTTTGTCTGCCCTTTCTTAGAGAAGTCAGCCGCTGAAAATCTTCGGAGATGGAAAGCTTCGGGTTCATCTTGCTCGTCGCTTCTACGCTGCCAGGGAGACACGGGATGGAGCAGTAGTGGCGCAGCAATGGTGATTGTAGCGGGTAGGCCACTGCGCACCCGTCTCGTCTTTGACTGGTTGACAGTAGTGGCGAGAGGATGAGATTCGCCCGCCGTTTGAGCCAGGCTGACTTCCTCCACCCAAGCCTTATTACAAAATGTTTGATGAGGGGGCTATCCATGCAAGCAATACATTAAACGTTAGATTTTTAATTCACAAATTCACTATCACGTTAAAAACACTTCCAAATACTGAAGAAGTCATTTCATACCACATTCATTATGAAAATCCACAGCCTGCTTCCACTCATTTGACCGGGACAGGAATGAATGAAACCCCCATCTAGCGGCGAGATCCTTTTTGTGAGTATTGCTAGTATAATGAGGTTTTGTAAGGCAGATCGTCCGAAATGTTGAAATGCTGAAATGTTTTGGACAGCACAACACCCAGCTCCTCGAGTAAAGGGAATTAACTGTTTAAAACTAGCATTATTCGACGGGCCAGGGACCGAAGTTAAATATTTCTCTGCCATGGAGGCAGATACCATAATCATTAATAGTATATTCTAATTAGAATTTGTTATTTATCAAAAATTTGTAGAATATGAATACTTTAAAAACATTGTTACAATAATATAATTTGGAATGCAACGTACAATGTTCATTATTCCCTAAGTCTCCACACTATAACAACAGAGTCAACAAGCTGAATAATTTAATATTAAATAACATTTTAAAAAGAGCGTGTTATAAATGTGGTTGATGTTAATTCCTCGGCGCTGCTATGGAAAGCGAAAAACCGTAGCGGTATCACAAAAAGAAAAAAAAAGAAACACTGTTGTCAGTCGCAGTTACGTGAAAACATTGTTTAAAACTGAGATTAGTTAAAATGATTGTTCGCAAACGAATATTTAAAATGTGACTACTAATTAATTCAATATTTGGTGTTGTAGTGCTCTGAGCTCATCCTGTAAGGTCCCGTGTTGAGCATCACTTTATGGTTATTCTGACCCTTGACTATTTTATTATTATTATTATTATTATTATTATTATTATTATTATTATTATTATTAATATTATCAACCTGATTATCAGATATTCAACCGACCTTCAAATATTTTAATAGTTAATGGGCGCCAGATACTTGTAAAAGTAATGATTTAATAAAGCATGACTCTTATATTTTCCAAGATGTGAGATAATCTGTTTAATCAACAACATACCATTTATACAGATTTCGGAAAGGTAATGGTGGTTTGATTCCCACCCCTCGTTAGAGATTACTTGCTTTACTCTGGAATAATTAATTAACTGCATATGATACTAAACAAATTTATATTATGTGAAATTTAAATTAAAGATTGTAAGATTTGCCGTAGTCCCGACAATTGTTTTTAAGTAAAAATGAAGCTATTGGCATTGATTTAAGTTACACTTCTTCGGACATTGCGTATCTTCATTTCGTGTGGTACATCCGCACGGATTCAAGTTACTTGGAACTGCTAGGGGCTGTGCGGCCTTCCATCTCGGTACTGCTACTGTATCTGCGGTCTCTTCTGCACCTGCTCAATATAAGCTCCGCTTATGTAAACGAGACTCGTCCGAACTGTTTTGTTGTTCTCATCTTCTCTTGGTGACATTATAATCAACCAAATATTTCCCATTGGCATGAGCTGTTTTGTTTAAACGTACTCCTCATGGGATGAAAATGCAGAGGTTGGATACAAGACGTTAGAAGTCTAGACGTAAGAACCCCTCTCCAAAGGATGCGAGTTCGTCTATCTTTTTACCTGGTCACTTGGTTACTCCTACCAACTATCTCCCCCTCTACACATTCAGCAGTCCGCCAGCTAATAGTCTCTCTTATTTACCTCCCACACGGTGACGCTTCGCTTGAATACTCGATGGCCTCACCACGCTACCGAAACGGTTGTTCACATGGTGTCGTGTGTAAAATTTGCCCTCGGGCGAACGGTGTACCAACGCGTGTCTACACTTCAGGTTAATAATAGACATCTTGCACAACACTGCCACTTCTGACTACATGACTGACTGACATTTTACGTACTATAGCAAATCTCACCGACTATACACGTCTTTAGCCTTAATTTTACTACACATGATATATTCAGTCCTAACTTTATATGATCCATAATAAATGAGAATGGAATGGAGCGAGTGATAAACAATTAATAGTAAAATGATGACGGAATCGAATACAAATAATAATGGTCACCTGATTAGGTTGCATAAAAATAGGCTAACAAATAAAATACTAAATCTCGCAGTATCTCTAAAAAATCACAACAACAGGCTTACAGAAATAAACAAAGGATCTTAAGGAAATTGGTATAAATGAAGAAATCATGAAAGACAGAAAAAATCAGAAATCTCATAAACAAACACAAATTTCTGATCAACCTGTAATACAAGCTACAGGATGGACGGAAGAACGCAAAAGGAAGCACAGCGAAAGGATGAAGAGATTTTGGGGAGACAAGAAGAAACGTTGTGCTAAGTAAGTTCACACGTGCTCCTTAGTTTGGCATAATGAATCCAAAAATGACTGATAATGAGAGATATTTGTAACGGGGTCGGAACCGTTACAGTATCAAGGAATATTCATGAATATACTGAAGTTCTGAAACAGCATACACGCCGATGGCACTAAGGTACAATAGTAATAGCAGTAATGCACTGAAATAAACTCTATAGATTAATAGACCAGTGAACAAGCATACACACACTTCCAAGAACAACAAAAACAATTCCCACCATGTAATAGGTTGATATTTGTCCCACCTGCGTTCAATGGTGATCGCTTGCAGAGAAGTGGCACTGTGGGGCATAGGCTACATACCGTTCCCCAACACACAGATTCAAGTCACCGGATAAGGCCTTAGTAGCAGTGTGAGCCACAGAGCTAAGTTTAGGAACTTGTAGCATGCCCCGATGGCACATTCGACAAGCCTTTGATCACTTAGATCAGTTTGGGAGAGACCGCATTGTTGGACTAAGAGAGGCATGCTGGACGTTTCAGTGCAATGCTCACCGCTTGAACCGTTCTGACTACACAATAAGGCGGTGCACAAACGCGTCGAGAAGGCTGAACATCGTTAAACACGCTTGAACTTCTGCCAGGAACGGGCAGCTTGCGGACTGGCGTCAAGTGGTATTAAGTGACGAATCATGGATCTGCCTTCATACTTACAACAGCAGAATTCTAGACTGGAGACAACGTCGCCTACATAGTGATCTATGCTTCATTGTTAAGCGACAAACGACTCAACGACTCGTCGTCAAGGATGATATTTCCGATTATCCCCTCTCTAACTGTTAATGGTTGAAGGAATCCTCGCGGTGCGGTGATAAGTTCAGGGAATTCCTGGTGCAGCTCGTCAACCCCATTTTCCAGTTGGATAATTTCAGATCTCACACAGTACAGGTATCTCTGGTCTGGCTTCGTGATGTCAACATGCTTCCTTGGTCAGCAAATTCTCCAGACCTCTATTCCATCGACAACGTTTTGAACCAGTTTAAACGGAAACTTTATCCAGCGGCAACTACGGCATATTCGGAGAGTTAGTTGCACCAGCTGTGGCAGGTTCTTTCTCAGGAGAAAGTTTGAAGTCTCTATACCCCATGTCCGATCATATCACCGCCAGTCTCCTGCAAGTGTTTGTTATCCTGCAATACGTGTTTCATGCTGTTCAATATTTTTATTTGTTCTTGTGTCTGCACCCACTTACGTGCCTCTGTATTGGTACCTTTATGGTGTTCATTTTTATTTTATTTTTATTTCTTGCTAATTATTTTATTATGTAGTTCTTCTCGAAATAATAGACGCAGATAGGAAATTTTAATCCACAAAGCTTGGCGGAGCGACTCAGATGGTAGAGCGTAGGTCTTCTGGACCCAAGTTGGATCAGTCTGGTATTATTTGAAGGTGAGAAAGTACGTCAGCATCATGTTGGTAAATATATCAGTAGGTGAAAGAACTCTCGCGGGGCAAGCTTTACGCAACTCAACGTCTACCAGAACCGAAAAAATATGTGGTGGAGACCTAAAACTATTATTATTATTATTATTATTATTATTATTATTATTATTATTATTATTATTATTATTATTATTATTATTATTATTATTATTGTGTTATTAAATCGCTCGTCGTTATTAGCTGAATTTCACCTTTCACTGAGTTTCCCAAACCTCCCTATTTAGCATGATTATGTAAGGGAAGGTTTACCTTCCTATTATTCCCCTGATAAACTCGTAGAACCAATGACCTAGATGTTAGGCCCCTTTAAACAACAAGAATCAAGCAGGATATACTCGTAGTAGAAGTACAGCAACATTTCCACGAGATGCGAGACGACCAACATAATTTAGTGACTCTTTACTGTCATAAACAGCCACACTTCCCGTTCACTTCTTAAATTATGTCCTGCAGATTAGCTCTCCACGGTGAAGAGATTATCAACTACACGTGTTGTGTGTACGTGCGAGAGAAGAATTACGGGAAGATGTCGCATCAGCTGCTTGCAAGATGATATTGCCATCGCCTCCCGCAGATAAATGTTTCCCTCATCTTTGTAAAGCCACGTACAAGCCACGGCAACTTCGCTTGGACTAGAACAAATCTTTTACCTTCATTGACCGGTCTCGGACTCATCCTTGGCTTTGACGAAGGTTCGTTCTGACATGTGCAAGAACCGTTCTTGAACTGTCGACACATGAACTGTTCCAACATAAATCCAAAACTGGTTCTAAACTTCGAGTAATGAATTTGCGCTGTTCCAGCTACATTCAGAACCAGTTCGGAACCGATTTCCTCAGTTCCCGCTCAAGTCCAGGCACTGCGAATTCTGAACATGCGCATTATATGTGCGGCATGATTACGTACATTTGAATAATGAGGTCATCGACCATGCGCCGTTAAGAGTTTGTAATGTAATTCGTTTGCGTTGTTCTTTGATAACTCTAGTAGTATCGGAGCGAGGGCACGAAATGTTGACACTCTCCTTTTTATTTCTTTATAATTTGTGCTTTAAATCAATTCAAAGGTCAATTATACTTATTCAGGATAGACAGATCGAAAACACAGAACATACCCTAACTACTGATTTATGCACTCTTGAAGAATACTTCCTAAATGGAGGCTGAAGCCATATCCAAACAAAACTACAGTGACATGTTTCCACTTATGCAATAAGCTAGCTAATCGTGAACTAGAAGTGTACCTGGGTAAAAATCGCTTGACCCACACCAATGAAGCAAACTATCTGGGAATCACATTAGATAGAACCCTCTCCTTCAAGAAACACCTGAAGAAAACTGCTGAAAAACTGAAGTCTAGAAACAACATACTTCAGAAACTGTGTGGCACTACATGGGGTTCGTCAGCTGACACTTTACGCACCACCGCCCTCAGTCTGGTCTACTCAACAGCTGAGTATTGTTCTCCAGTGTGGCTCAATAGCAGCTATACCAAACTTGTCGATGCCCAATTGAATCAGGCAATGAGAATTGTATCTGGCACAGTAAAATCAACACCTACATTCTGGTTACCAGCACTGAGTCACATTCCACCAGCGGAACTTAAACGAAAACACGCCTTACTCCGGGAGTATAAGAAGATAAATGCACACGACCAGCTACCAATACACCAGGACATCATTGCTGCTGAAGCCAGGCGCTTACGTTCGCGGAATCCCTCCATCCAGACAGCGAGACACCTGGTGAACAATAATTTCAACCTCTTACAAACCTGGAAGGATGAATTACTAAAAAGCATTCCATGTCAGCTGCAAGACATCACAACACCACCAAGTGGCTTTCACCTACCCCGGAAAACATGGTCAACACTGAACAGGATAAGAACAAACCATGGCAGATGTGCAGATCTTCTCTACCTTCGCCAGAATGCAGTTGTGGTGCTCCCAGACAGACCATACGGCACATAGTGAATGACTGCCCGACGTATTCCTATAGTGGCAACTTCAGTGACTTTGTGGAAGCAGGTCCAGCTGTAATAGACTTTATCAACAACTTGAAAGTCAAACTGTAAATAATGTAAAAATGTTTTTTTTTTCCTGACTAATATTGATATGTACAGCCAAACGCTAAATAAATACTTATGCTACTTGTATAGAGCTTCACAAACTTCATTTAAGAACATTTTTCTTACTCTGTTTTTCATATACTTATTTTTCTTTTCTCCTGGTGCTAGCGTTTCCCTCTTGGTACTCCATGATAAATATATTTTACAGGATTGCTATAAATTTTTAGTGTTCCTTTGCTGAACTCGATATATAATATGTGTGTTTACCACTGTTGTCATCTAGTTGGGAACAATTTATTTGTAAATGTTATATTCATTAGCTCTACTCTAATAAGAAGGAAATATACCGTTATTGACGAGTTAGAGGCTGATTGACCCCAATGATTTGAAGTGAATATCACGTGGGTGCTATTGAAGGCTCGTTAAGTTAAAGTGAAGACGAAAGTACAATAAATTCAGTGGGAAGTTGTTCTGAAATTTGTAACAAGTTTGAGAAGAGCTTTCCTTTCAGAAGCTAAGAAGCAATCTAAACGGTGTTTCCCTAATGTTATTCAAGATGAAGAAAGAGTAACATGTGAATGGAAAACAACAGGTATCTGCAAATCACTTCAGAAGTAAATTACGGCTGAAACTCTTCACTGATTTGTAGGAGATTCTAATGAGGAGGCTGCACGAAAATGTATTCCTTCCAAGAATGTCTATGGAATGTGCGCTCTCATTCGTCTATTGACACTGATGGGTGTTCATCAAGACTATGGTCACATGGTCGCAGAATTCCCTGAACGTATCACCGCACAGTGAGAATTCTTCAACCATCAACAGTGAGAGAGGAAATTATCGGAAATGTCATTCTTCACCATGATACATCTCGTTGAGCCGTTTGTCGCTTAAAAATGAGGCGTAGATTACTATCATGGAGACGTTGTCTCCAGTCTCGAATTCTGCTTTTGTAAGTATGAAGACAGACCCATGATTTGTCGCTTAATACCAACCCTTTCAGACCCTCTTTACACAAATGTGTATATTACCCATTTTCCCAAAAAATGTTATATTTTTAAAACATTTGTTTGAGAAATAAATATCACAGAGGTGTTTACGAATATTTGAAATGTATATTCAGCCTTAACGATGTTATTTTTCTTGTGAACTGATCGCAGAAACTTAAACTGAAAATAGCATGCAGTAGCTGTTACTATTCTTCTGAAAACATGGCATTTGTTTGTTTAAATTATTTCATTTTGAAACTGAGCGCCGTTACTAATATTGTGCATGTGCTTTAGTACAGAAATGCCTTAGATCCTACAATGACTAATATCACTCTATTGTTGATTTTAGACCAGTTACAGGAGCAATAATATGAATCTACACAATTATAGCCAAGAGGTCTCCACTGAATAATAATGAATGCCTCAGGTTTCTGGGGCTCATTATTGGTTATATCTCGTGAGCTTTTCAATAAAGCTTATTTTATCCTATTCTAAGAGTGCCTCTCAAGTGCTGGAAGTTATTTCTTCGCTATTTGCTGCCAGAATCATTAACACATTCTAAGAGCACCTTCTTTATGTATTTTGAGTGAACAGTGAAATGTGGACTCCTAGTGTTCAGATTGAATGCTGGTGTATTCCAGTAATTACGTCTTGGACGTCATGAACTTGGGCTGATTTTAAATCTGATTTGCGACATCTTGAATTATGTCAAATAATCATTACTACCATTCGGAGAAGGTTACTTCTCAGATTTTGGATTTATTGATGGCAAGAGTGGTGTCAGATTTAGAATTTTCATCGGATGAAGAAACATAGCCTGAACATAAACTTCCTAATGCTTTTGGTCAAAATGTCATAAATGCAGCGACTGGAAAAGTTTACGGAGCAAACTTTGGCAGCCACGACGTCCCATCAACTTCAAGCCAAAATTATGGATGTGATATTAACGGAAACAATAGTAACAGTGACAGTTCTTACGATGAGCCAGGAGAATTTATTGCTGATGGAATCAGTGAGAAAAATTACTTGTTAACGGAAAAAGTAGATGTCAGGTGGCGTCATCGTCCAATTTCTGTATTAGTTGATGAAAGGGATCCAGAAATCAGCCAACCAAAATTATTGTCTCATTTGACTTATTTTAGGAAATGAATTCCGGAAGAAATGTTTGTGACTATGTTGGAAATGACTAGCATGTATGCATTGCAGACTGGTAGTAATTTCAAATCGACTTCAGGTAGTGAACTTGAACCGGTGATTGGGCTCCATGTATTAACGGAAACTTCAAAATTTTCCAGAGTCCGAATGTACTGAGGAACAAAATTGAAAATGAAGTTATTATTGGACAGTATAACTGTAGATAATTTCTTTCAACTCAGAACAAATCTGCATATTTCTACTCAAAAATAAAGACAAATTTTATGAAGTGCGTACTTTGTACAGCGCTATACGTAATCGTTGCCTAGAACTCAGTTTGGAAGAACAGTTAGCCATTGACGAAGCAATGATCCCTTTTACTGGACGCCTCTCACAGGGGACCGTCATGACTGCGAGGTCATATGTGCGATGTCTAGTATGGGGCATTTGAAAGTGATGTAGTAACAATTGAGACAGGAAACGATATCAGCTGCTAATTACGCACCATGTACATAGGAGGGTGACAGCACATGAGTGTCCGGCAGGTGCAGAGCTCAACATTCTATATGATACACTTCATAAAATGGGCTTCATCAACGTTCACAGAATATTCCAAACAAATCTTTAACTTCCACCATGAGGGCAGAATAAAAGATGATGCACCAGAGTGATCAGAAAGGTTAGCGCCATGAAGGACAAAGGCGAACGCCTTGGGAGTTACAAACCATTCAGCTAGGTATCCGCTCTTATAGAATGCATACAGTAGATAATCATGTTCATATAACGTGGTGACGAGAACTGATGACAAGTGATGACATGCAACCGAATGTGAACCAGTTCAGTTTATTGTGAAACTGGCCATCCTTTATGGTGTAGCTGCAGATAATGCGATATTATGTTTTGTAGGCACGAAAAAAGAGACATCCAGAGGTTTAATTTGTTTCGTGGTTCCAAGTGGTACGAACTGCAATGTTACACACTTTCCAGAAGGGATAGTTTTCTCTAACACAAATATGATTATTATAGGCAGACCAGGAGTCAAGAAACTGCAAGTTATTTTCACCAGCTATGGACCAAAAATAGTGTTATTACCATAGCTGTAGTTCTGTTAAGCCCATTTTCCCACTCTTGCTTGCTGTGACGTAAACATTCCCTAATGCCCTTGCTAAGACGATAACACGCAATAGAATCTCAGGAGGAAGACAACCTTCAATTTTATCGCAGTTTGCTCTGCATCGTCAAGTTGCCGTATTGTTTGGATTATCATTATGTTGCGTCTCCAATGCTGTAGCTCTATTTAAAGTGGTGCAACCATCCACTACATCTCTTGAAGTCACTGTAACGTATGTCCTGTGCAATTTGATGCCTATAACGCAGTAAGTTACTATCATGTGCATCCTGTAACTTGTCTCGAGCGTCTTTGAATCGCGCAAACTACAATCTTTTTGACAGGTTCGTCTTGTCCTCCTTTGAAGTACCATAGTTTTTCTTATGCATCACACGGTCATATTGCTGCGGAGTTATCTGTTAGTACTAGTTTTTTTACTATGCTGTGGATGGTCATTCATGTGCGTAATTGTGTCTTGTACCCGCTTACTAGACAACGTTTGTTCTTTATTACGCCTCACTGGAGCTTGGTGTTGTGGCTCCGACATGGAGGATGAACTACATGCCTGGACGTCTATTTCTATATCACTTTCACCCGTATTCACATCAGTGCAATCCTCATGTGCATTGCGCACGTAGTCGAGAATATACGACACTATACATTCCACTGATTCAATTTGCAAAAACGCTAATATGTCATCTGCCACTTCCTTCTCACTCTGCGAAATACCTTGCGACGGGGCGAGTTGGCCGTGCGGTTAGGGGCGCGCGGCTATGAGTTTACATCCTGGAGATAGTGGGTTCCAATCCCACTATCGGCAGCCCTGAAGATGGTTTTCCGTGGTTTCCCATTTTCACACCAGGCAAATGCTGGGTATGTATCTTAATTAAGGCGACGGCCGCTTCCTTTCAACTCCTAGACCTTTCCTATCCCATCGTTGCCATGAGACCTGTCTGTGTCGGTGCGACGTAAAGCCCCTAGAAAAAACATATCTTGCGTTCCTTTCTGACGGAACGTCAACGTCCGTAACTGTTGCTGTAGATATAAAGCAATGTTTACTTCGTTTATTGTTGCCATTGCACTAGTTTATATCAGTACTACGAGCAGTATAGCACTGTTGTGATGTACATGTTGAATGTGTCGTCTAACTGTGTCTCATAGACTCATGCTGTGTTCGCTTTTGGATCCTACAGTTCAGCCCCCTCTTGCCATTAGCTGCCAATTCTGCGCATTAGGGGTATATGATAGATGGGACTTCGAACGCATCCCATACCATTGTCCGTTCACGACCTCGTACTCGTGAAGGTTCCTTGCCAGTAAAAGAATATATCAGAGGCAAACCAACTCCTTGGGGCATTAGAGTATACATGCTTTGTGGTACTAGTGGACAGGTATATGACTTCATTCTCCAATAGGGAGTATCAACTGAACTCCAGAAACCCTTGCTAAAGTCATTTGGGCAAGGTCCAGGGGTAGTTCTGCATTTAGCTCAAAAAATAAAAGACAAAAAGCGTCATAAACACTTCTTTGATAATTTATTTCCTTCACACAAGTTATTTCAAGCTTTAAAACAAAATATAATTTGTGCTGTGGGAACTGTGAGAATCAACCGGTTCGCTAACACTCCACTAATTCCAGACAAGGAGGCACTGAAGAAGGAAAGATGTTTTTCCGAGGAGATTTTCAGCGGTTAAATGGGTTCACCATACATGTACTGTGTTAGGCTCAAACTTTATTTGGAAAGGTAAAATCGACAGAGTTAAATGATGGGACAAAAAATAGAAAATGTTCGTTCTAATTGATTGACCAGAAATTGTCGGAGTGTATAACAATTCCACGGGTGGTGCTGACCTCTTCAGTCAACAGTTGAGCTGGTATCGGATTTGTATAAAATCGAACAAAGTGGATCGATTTTCCATGCAGTCGTATTTGCAGTGCTTTAGTGTTGGTTAGAATACAGAAGAAATGCTGGAACCATTCACGTCCCAAAGAACAAAATAATCCATTACTTGCACTTTCGCATGAGTTTGGCTGAGGCTCTATTGTTACGGGGTAAGCAGATTCCAGGCAAGAATATCTGCAACAACTCCAAGCACACCAATTCCAAGAAAATGATGAGAAGCGAGACCTAATTGAAAAGTTAAGTGCGACGGATTGAATCACCTTCCTCTACATACAGATGCACCACTGCCAACTAGATGTAAATTCTGTAATTGCATAGGGCGTTCCAGGGTAAAATGTGAGAAGTGTGATGTGTATCTTTATTTGTCAAAGAACAAGAACTGTTTCCATGCATTCCACTTAAATTAAATGGTCGATCACCTATAACACTTCCAAATTCATTTGTCTAAGCAAGATGATGAGGCATCATACCTAAAAATGAAGTTCAGTAAAAATGTTCTAAAAAGTTCAGAAACTTTATGAAAATATAAAATGATTGAGAATCGTTGTGAATGTATAGTGTAATCATACACATGTACGCTTGTAAAAACGTTTAAAAGAGCTCAAAAATGTTTTTTTTAAATATTATTCTTAAGAAACCTATACTTTATCCTGGTAAGCACAGTAGACCTGCAGTGGAACGTGGAGCACTTGAACTTGGGAAAATACTTGTAAAACCAATTATAACGTGCTCCGAATTTTTCTACTGTTTTATGGATTCTACGTTTACTATGCTGCATATGCCGCTACTAACCTGCCTGTGCTCTCTTCGCCCGTCCAGCTTCAACTGCTCGTGCTGCTTACCCTCCCTCTTTCCTTCCCCTACCGCTTCGCTGCGCATTGGGTACTGTATGCTCTCGTCCTTTCTGGACGCTTCTACTGGAATATAAATTGGCCTGCTCTGGGCTTGAGCAGCGAGTTGGGATGAACACGACGATTTGTGTGGAGGGAGGACTTGGTTTTATATTGCTACCAGCTGGACTGTGTGCAATGTTTCTTTTAAAATGTGCTTTTGTATACCATTGAAATGCTACGACTGCTGGACGAGTGAGCGAAAACTTTAATTTATTTCATTTCCATGTTGTTCTTTGAACTTTCTTTTAATGCTGCACTTCCTTAATTTTCAAATTGCCGTTACTGGCTACCAATGACAGTTCATGTTGATAATAAGCTATCTGCAGCTATTGATAGCGGTACCTTACTTTGGAATTACATTACCATCTCACTCCGAAGTTGGACTTTGTGATACGTCAAGTGATTGCTGCGATATGAACCATTGAAATTCAACTGTTTTCCCGAGCAAACGCATGAATAGAGTCAATTGAACTATCACCTAGCTTCTGTTTGCTATTTTCGAATTTCATCGATACTGGCTGATCCTATTTTTCCAAATCCCTCTTGGCAGCCATTGGTACTGTTTTCTTTCACGTCCCTCCCCTTTCCCCACCTTCCTATTCCGCATCCCTTCCGCGCTTTTTTTCTTCTACATGTATTATTGTACAGTGGCCCATATGTCTTTCTAAATTTTTAATGTTTTTTCGTGTTCATACGTAAATTTCTGTTTTCCTTGTGTAGGACACTCCTCATGTAAAAGAGGTTGTATTATTATTGAAGGTTTTGAGTCTAGCTGTTCTCTTTAAAACCAAATCTGAAAATTAATATGGTCGTCCCATCTGTTTTTTCTCTTTTGGAAGTCAGAACTAACTGACCTTTGGATGATTGTTGTTTTCTTTGGCTTGTAAATGTTTCTTCTGGGTGTTTTTTGTTAATATATTGTTACTATGAAAAAACTATTTCTTCTTTGCTCTTTTTTTGTTGTCGTACGCCTTTCCTTGCCCTCAAAAATTTTGTACCTACCTCGGTTCCTCTGAATATATGGACTCAGTGAAAATGCTTCCATTATGCGCTCTGCTGAAAACCTTTCACCTTGAAAATTGAAAACTACCTGTGAACTTGTGCACGGATGGACTTATATTTTTTTTTGGAGAGTTGTTACACACCTTTTGCTACGCCATCACGTGCTTTGATTGATACTGCGTCAGTTGGATTAGTATCCTAGTTTATGCCTTGTGTTTTTCTTGGTGTATTGTTTTGCCATTCCCATTCTGGTGCATGGCGAGATCATATTCTGAGCGTACATTCTTTACCTAAAAATACGACACAGACCTACCCATACCAACCTCCACGTCACACACACACACTCAGAAAACCCCACAAATGGTAGCAGACCTTTTTCTCTCATTACTCCATTTCTTTTAGCAAATTTTCCATTATGGCATGCTTCTCTGATAATTTCCCTTTGGGTGACGACAATTCTTCTCCCCCTCCTACTTATCATAATCTTTCTTTGCCTAACCCTCCCGTCAATGACTTGATTTCTTTTTCTATTTCTACTCCTCCGAGTTCCTTCTCTTATCCTTCGACTCCTTCATCCACTAACCCGTTTTCTGATCACAAATCTTTCCCGTTTTCTCACCATCACAACATGTCTCCGGATCTAGGCCCCCATTCTTCTCCATCCACTCCCCAACTTAGTGCTGTTGACAGTTCCTTGAATGTTCATATTATCAAACAATCTTTACTTCAGGTTCCGCAGTTAATAGCGACTGATCCTCGTAACCTTACTATGTGGCTTTTCTCTGTTCGTAAATTTCTCAATCTCAATTTAGCCTCTTTTCCTCAAATGCTTGGTTTGTTATCCGCTAAGACCACGGGTTTTTTTTCTAAATTTTGGTTGGATAACATGTCTCATTTTTCTACCTGGTATGAGTTACGTAATGCTATTCATAATTATTTTTTGCCTTATGAGATACGTTTTAAACTCAGTACCGAGTTCATTCGTCGTCACCAACTTCCGACTGAATCCGCACATGATTATTTAGATTCTATCACTACTTATCGTGATGTACTAAATATTGCCCACAATGTTGCTGAATTAATTTCGATTGTTCAGTTTTATGCTACTCCCTCCTTTCGATAACTTTTTAATGCACTGAACCCTCCAACCTCTATGCTTCAATTATATAATCTGGCTCAATCTCATGCTTTGTCTGCGTTAAGCGATACTTCTTATTATTCTTCCGTTCCACCACCGCCTATTCCGTCTTCCTTTTCCTCCACATCATCTTCTGCTCTGCGCCCTTCTAATGTTCGTTCCCCCATTGTCTGTTTTCGCTGTAAAGGACCGGGTCATATTTCTAAGTTTTGCACCACTCTGCCTGTGGGAAACGCCTTTCCCCCTCGCCGCTAGGCAGTCGGCGTATTCATGGGGAAAATCTGCCTTCCCACACTCTTCAGACACCTCGTCCTACCTCTGTGATTTCACCCATTCCCTTCACCTCTTCTTCCTTTTCGCCTTGTTCTACCTCTTTCCTACCTCCGACCTCTCATGTTCTCGTCACCGTTAATAACCTACCCTCTCTTGCTTTGTTAGATTCTGGTGCTGCTGTTTCTCTTATTAGTTTGTCATTTTTTCAATCTTTGCAATCTTTATGTCCCCAGCTCTCCTATTCTCCCTCTACTGTACGTTGTCTTTCTGCCTGCAATCAACCTTTAGAAATCGTTGGTGCTATTTCTTTGAATATTAAGATGCAAGATTTTTCTTGGCCCTTTACCTTTTTGGTTGTTCAGACCTTATCATCACCTATTATTTTAGGTTTTGATTTTTTTTCCCATACTGGACTTATATTGGATTCGGTCAACTCTACGGTCTCCTTTCATTTTTCCTCTAAGTCTATTCCATTGGTTCATAGTTTTGACTTCCCTCTTTCTCATCCCTCTACATGTTTACCTATAAATTCTGTTCATTCTGACCGCGTTCAGTCCTTACTTGAAGAGTTTTCCGATATCATTACCCCCACTTTGGGCACCGTTAAAAATTTTTCTGCTCACATTGATCTTACAGATCCTACCCCGGTTCGTTCTTCTCCTTATTTTTTGAGTCCCCCTCGCATGAAAATTTTGAATGCTTTAGTTGACCAAATGCTTCAAACTGAGACTATTATTCCATCATCTTCTAATTATGCCTCTCCCGCTTTCATCGTCGATAAACCCGATGGATCCTCTCGTTTTATAGTGGACTATAGAAAATTAAATTCTCGCATCCTCTATGATGCATATCCCATGCCAAAATTGCAATCTGCTTTTCAACATTTTTCAAATGCTCAGTTTTTTACCATCTTTGATTTAAATTCGGCTTATAATCAAATTCCTTTAGATGACGTTAGTTCTCGCTATACGGCTTTTATTACCCCGAATGGACTATATCAATTCAAAAAAGTCCCTTTCGGTTTGAATCTTGGCTCACAAATTATGCAGCGGTTTGTGGATTCCTTGTTTGCTGATATAAAATATAAATACTTATTTCCTTTTATTGATGATATTCTTATTTATTCTTCAGATTTTGAAACCCATTTACTCCATGTTCGTGAAGTGTTGACTCGCCTCCGCTCGGTCGGCTTAACTGTCAACCCTTCTAAGGTGCTTATCGCCCAGACATCTATTAAATTTTTGGGTCACATCTTAAGTTCACAGGGTGTGGCTGTCGACCCTGAAAGAGTTTCTGCCATTCACAAAATACCTCCTCCCTCTAATCTTAAACAATTACGTTCTTTTCTTGGGATGATTGGTTTTTATGCCAAATATATTCCCAATTTTTCTTTACTTTCCGAACCCCTCAATCTGCTTAAACGTAAAGGTATCAAATTTCATTGGTCTTCTCTTCAACAAACCGCCTTTGATACGTTAAAATCTAAGCTCTCTCAGGCCCCTCTTTTGCAAATCCCTGATTTTGATTTTAAATTTGAACTTTCCACTGACGCCTCTGATGTTGCCATAGGTGCTGTTCTCCAGCAGACGAAGAACGATCAAACTTTACCTGTTGCTTATTTCAGTCGTCTTCTTACCCCCGTTGAACGTAAATACTCTGTGTATGAACGGGAGGCTTTAGCTCTCATTCTTTCCATTGAGCATTTTGCGGAGTACTTAGACCATCGGGAATTTTTAGTTAGTACTGATAACCAGGCCCTTTCTTGGTTATTACATAATGCCCCCAAAATTGGACGTACCGGTAGATGGTTGCTTCGCCTATCCCGTTTCAAATTTTCTCTTAAGTTCGTTTCCGGGTATCATAATTCTGTTGCTGACGCGCTATCTCGGCTTTTTGATGATACTTCATCTCATCTTTCTGAGCTTAATCAACTTCCTATCAACTCTGTTACTTCTATTTCTTCCCTTATCAATTTTCCCCTTTCCTTTCAATCATGTCTTGATCATCAAAAACTTGATCCTTATTGTCAACAACTTTGTCAAGATCTTTCTTCTCCCGATTATTCTGGCCCCTTTCGTCTCCACAATCACCTTTTAATTTTCAAACCTACTCCGCGCGCCACTCCTCGTCTCGTTCTCCCTTCCAGTCTCCGACAAACGGTTTTTCAGTATTTCCATGGATCCCCTGTTGGGGGTCACTTTGGCATGTCTAAAACTTATGCTCGTCTTGCTTCTCAGTTCTTTTGGCCTCAGATGCGGAAAGAGGTATATTCGTGAGTCCGCTTATGTGACTTGTGTCAGAAACATAAGCCCCCCAATCATCAGCCCTATGGTAATTATGCTGCCTCCCCCCCTACTTACCCTGCTGAGAAATTCTATGTTGATATTGTGGGACCTCTTGTAAAATCTTCGAAATCTAACTCTTATATTTTCACCTTACTCGATGGTTTTTCTAAATTTATTGTTCTTCGTCCTTTACGAACTATTTCTTCCCAGATAATTATTAACTTACTATCTACCCAAATTTTCTCCATCACTGGAATTCCTAAAATGTTGGTGTCTGATAATGCTACTGTTTTCACCTCTAAACTCTTCTATAATTTTTGTTTTTCTCATGGGATTAAGAAAATCAATATTTCCCCCTACCACCCTCAAGCTAACATCATTGAGCGTTATCATCGTAATCTAAAATCCCTTCTATCTATTTTTCATTCACATGATCACCGGACTTGGGATGCCGAATTGCCTTATTTTGCCTTGGCATCAAACGCTACTGTTCATAATTCAACCTCTTATACTCCGACTAAATTATTTTTAGGCCGTGAATTACACACCCCTCTCTCTTTGACATGGGATTTGTCCTCTTTGTTGAACACTCCACCTCATCTTCTCACCCCTGATCATTTGCAGGATGCTCTCAAAAAGTTGTTTCAAGCCAGAGACCTCCATAAAAAAACTTACAATTCTCGCGTTCGCTCTCCCACCTTCAAACCTTTGGATTTAGTTCTCTTCAAAAACCATCCCATCAGTTCCTCCTCTCAACACTTATCTGCTAAGCTTTCTCCCCGTTGGCTTGGGCCTTTTCGCATTCTTTCCTTTCCGTCCCCTCTTACAGCTTTGTTGCAATCCTTGGACAATCCTAATGATATTCGTAAGGCTCATTTTTCCCTCTTAAAAAAGTTCTCCGCTTAACCCCTTGGCTTGCCGCAGGGATGGACAATTCATACTTCATTTCATCTTTTTTTTTCCTAGTGTACTATTTTTTTTTCTTTACTTGCGTTTGTTCACCCATGTCCCCCCCCTTTTTTCTTTCCCTTTTTTCTGTGGTTCATATCTTTGCTTTTTTCTTTCGCTCACCCGCTCATGCTCCCTCCACACACTTCGTCACTTCCTCCGACTCCCCCATCGATCATTTCCCCTGATGGGTTTCTTTTTTTATGGGACACCATCTTACTAAATACTCCTCTGTCATTGTACTTTCATTTACTTAACCTTTTTTGTAAAAATTTTTGTACGGCCACTTATATATACATATTGTAACTTTTATTGTAAAACTTTTTTGTAACCCCTCTCCTTTTCTTGTCTCATCCCTCCCTTTTTTTTTCTCGATCCGGATCGTTCTTTCTCTTTTATCCCCTCCCCTCTGCCCCTCCCTTCTTTTTTCTCTCTTCTCTTCTTACTTGTAACTCATGCCTGTTCTTGCTTTTTGTTTTTGCCTCCTCGACGACGATACTCTCTTCGTGTTCCTGAGTTCGGCGCCCCTCTGGAGCATCAATGGACTTTCGTCGCTTCTACACCCAATCCTTCGGATTTCTCCGGCTGCTGGGAGTATATAACGTGCTCCGAATTTTTCTACTGTTTTATGGATTCTACGTTTACTATGCTGCATATGCCGCTACTAACCTGCCTGTGCTCTCTTCGCCCGTCCAGCTTCAACTGCTCGTGCTGCTTACCCTCCCTCTTTCCTTCCCCTACCGCTTCGCTGCGCATTGGGTACTGTATGCTCTCGTCCTTTCTGGACGCTTCTACTGGAATATAAATTGGCCTGCTCTGGGCTTGAGCAGCGAGTTGGAATGAACACGACGATTTGTGTGGAGGGAGGACTTGGTTTTATATTGCTACCAGCTGGACTGTGTGCAATGTTTCTTTTAAAATGTGCTTTTGTATACCATTGAAATGCTACGACTGCTGGACGGGTGAGCGAAAACTTTAATTTATTTCATTTCCATGTTGTTCTTTGAACTTTCTTTTAATGCTGCACTTCCTTAATTTTCAAATTGCCGTTACTGGCTACCAATGACAGTTCATGTTGATAATAAGCTAACTGCAGCTATTGATAGCGGTACCTTACTTTGGAATTACATTACCATCTCACTCCGAAGTTGGACTTTGTGATACGTCAAGTGATTGCTGCGATATGAACCATTGAAATTCAACTGTTTTCCCGAGCAAACGCATGAATAGAGTCAATTGAACTATCACCTAGCTTCTGTTTGCTATTTTCGAATTTCATCGATACTGGCTGATCCTATTTTTCCAAATCCCTCTTGGCAGCCATTGGTACTGTTTTCTTTCACGTCCCTCCCCTTTCCCCACCTTCCTATTCCGCATCCCTTCCGCGCTTTTTTTCTTTTACATGTATTATTGTACAGTGGCCCATATGTCTTTCTAAATTTTTAATGTTTTTTCGTGTTCATACGTAAATTTCTGTTTTCCTTGTGTAGGACACTCCTCATGTAAAAGAGGTTGTATTATTATTGAAGGTTTTGAGTCTAGCTGTTCTCTTTAAAACCAAATCTGAAAATTAATATGGTCGTCCCATCTGTTTTTTCTCTTTTGGAAGTCAGAACTAACTGACCTTTGGATGATTGTTGTTTTCTTTGGCTTGTAAATGTTTCTTCTGGGTGTTTTTTGTTAATATATTGTTACTATGAAAAAACTATTTCTTCTTTGCTCTTTTTTTTTGTTGTCGTACGCCTTTCCTTGCCCTCAAAAATTTTGTACCTACCTCGGTTCCTCTGAATATATGGACTCAGTGAAAATGCTTCCATTATGCGCTCTGCTGAAAACCTTTCACCTTGAAAATTGAAAACTACCTGTGAACTTGTGCACGGATGGACTTATATTTTTTTTTTTTTTTTGGAGAGTTGTTACACCCCTTTTGCAACGCCATCACGTGCTTTGATTGATACTGCGTCAGTTGGATTAGTATCCTAGTTTATGCCTTGTGTTTTTCTTGGTGTATTGTCTTGCCATTCCCATTCTGGTGCATGGCGAGATCATATTCTGAGCGTACATTCTTTACCTAAAAATACGACACAGACCTACCCATACCAACCTCCACGTCACACACACACACTTAGGACAATCACCACACCACACAATACGTAACATAGGTTACATTGTTACCACTGACCGATTTTATGTATCTTTCGAGTCGGCGGATGTGCTCCACAATGACTTCAGACTGACACTAGTCGGGAAACTTGAGTCCGATGAAGTGGAAATTCCAGTAGAACTTAAGACCACCAATGGAAGTAAACACTACTTATCTAAGTTCGCATTCACTGATCCTTCAATCGCGAAGTCTCCAGTAAATCTTGTTTCCAAAATTACCAACGATAATCTCAAGAAAATTCAACCCATGTTATCTAATCAACACGATGATTAATTTCGTGTGGCTATTTCTAGCCGGGTGCAGCCCTTGTGTGGCAGACCCTCCAATGAGGGTGGGCGGCATCTGCCATGTATAGGTAGCTGCGTGTTATTGTGGTGTAGGATAGTGTTGTGTGTGGTGTGTGAGTTGTAGGGATGTTGGGGACAGCACAAACACCCAGCCCCGAGCCAATAGAATTAACCAATGAAGGTTAAAATCCCCGACCCAGCCGGGAATCGAACCCGAGACGCACTGAACCGAAGGCCAGTACGCTGACCATTCAGCCAACGAGTCGGACATCATCACGATGAGTCTGGGATAAAAACAGACACACCGAAGAAAAAGTCGCACGCATGCCTGTACTTCAACTCTAGGAATGGTTGGGGTGGACACGATTGACCAAATTGATAGGGTTTACAATAACAAATGAGGAATGAAAGGATGACCACTGTCTCTATTTTAAACACTAATGTTCACTGAAGCTCTGAATTCATACACTTTATTCACGCTGTGCGTTCCAACTTGCAACAAGTGTAATATTAACATTAGAAAATTGTATCTTCAAAATCCAAGTGCTGAGTTGGTGAAACCGTATGTTGAAGTGCGACGTCAAATTCTTCAAGAACCGAATTTTTTTAGTGAGCCATGTTCTAGAAGACGTACTTTGAATGAAGCTGACGAGAAAAGGAAAATAAAATTCAGGTGAGTTGGTAAAAAATAAAATTCCATGTTTGTGTTCAGAGTGTTCCGGACAAGAAATCAAAATAAAATGTTACCGAAACTAACATCATATGTGGAAGCTGCGGGAGAAATCTCTCCACAAGTCACGCTAAAACTCAAGTGTATTTTGGTGGAGGGCCATGTTCATGGTTTTCGATTATATGTATTGAGTCATCAAAAGGTGCTGTAAAAAGTGATTTTTTTGTTTTTGCTATTTGCTTTACGTCGCACCGGCACAGATAGGTCTTATGGCGGCGATGGGACAGGAAAGTCCTAGGAGTGGGAAGGAAGTGGCCGTAGCCTTAATTAAGGTATGGCCCCAGCATTATCCTGGTGTGAAAATAGGAAACTACAGAAAACCATCTTCAGGGCTGCCGACAGTGGGGTTCGAACCCACTATCTCCTGGATGCAAGCTCACAGCTGCGCGACCCTAACCACACGGCCAAGTCTCCCGGTAAAAGTTTCTTTAAGAAATCAATAGCAATAATATTATATCCTCAGTGAAGATACAATTGCGTGAAGTAATTTAAATATTACTAATTTCAATAAATATATCGATAGCTTCAATAAATACATGGTTATTTTGTCCAATGAATCTGCGGGCAATTCCCCCAGCCCCTCACCCCTTGGTGTTTCATGTGACCAAACAAAGGTTCGAGTTAGCAGTGCTAAAGTTCACTAATGCCATGTACGTGTTCCAACAAGTCATTACCAAGGAACCATTCTGAGTTACGTATGGAGGTGATGGTGATTATTGTTTTAAGAGAAAGCACCGCAGGCCGATCATTCTCTCTTAACACTAATCAGACGAAAAATTAAAGAAATCAGATTCTTCAAATACCCACTTTCCCAAGCAGAGAACCCCTTGGGTCCCCTCTTAGTCACCTCTTAGGACAGGCACTGGATACAAACCCCACCCGACGTTGGGAGAGTTGAGCATACTCATTAAAAAAATCCTGAACTTCTGAACATGTTCGGAACTATTTGTTGGAACGTACCCATCATAAATTTGCTGAGGTATGAGTGATTAATCATACAGCTAGTCCTCTAATGAATTGTGTGGAAGTGTCGCTCGTAGGGCCGGTTGGCGTGTACATTTCGGAGGGCGTGGCAGGCTGAAATGCAATAGCTCTCTTTGGCTCAGTAAGGATAGAAACGAGTTTTAATTAGAACAGAGTATGAAGATACCAGCGTACAAAGCTAGTTCCGTGGAATTTGTACATGTAACACAAGTTAATGCTGGGTTTTGTTTTTTATTTTCTTATCTTCAAATTCCTCATTTCCCTAGTATGCCTCTTGAGTAACGCGCAGGCTAACAAAGGAGGGCATTCTCAGTTGAGAGTGGACGTGTCTTCTGAAGACGTGGAGCAAAGTTTTCACGAAACGTAAAGAATTTATGCTGTTTGTTTCTTTGAAACGGTAAAATACGAAAAGAGCATTACGTCTATTAATAACTAGTGAATGGCTACGTTTTTTTGGCTCACATAGTTGTCAGCTTTCATTCCGGAGACAATGGGTTCGAACTCTACTGTTAGTAGCCCTGACCATGGTTTTCCGTGGTTTCCTAGATACACACCAAGAAAATTCTCGGGCTGCATCTTAGCTAAGGCCATGATCGATACCTCCCCATTTCTAGTCCTTACCTATGCTACTGCCACGATAAGACCGGCCGACGTCGGTGCGATATAAAATAAATACTTTTAAAAAGTCTGTTAACACGGACCGGTAAAGCATCTATATAGAATCTAAAGTAGATCATTTTTATTAAAAATCGGCCTGAGAGCCAAGTGATACAGTAAGTCGATTCTGACTAATGTGCTGGTGGTTCGAATCCAGGTCAATGCACGTGAGCTTCTGGAAATGGAAAGTCATGTCCCTTTTTATCCGATTCCACCTGAGGTCCCTTTGTTTATAAATACGATACCTACAATCATCTTGCTTGTTTGTAAAGAAATCCCAGCATACCACTTTATTAAACCCCAATTACAACACAATTTCACCATGAAGACTTCGAAGACAAGAGAGGAGAAAATAAAGTCCAGCACTGACTCGTGTTAAATTTACAAATTCTACAGCACTGCCCTTGAATGGCACATCGTTCTTATTTGAAACTAAAACTTATGAATTTTCACTGCAATCATTTATTTCAGTTATTTTCATTCACTGTACAATACTCCCTACATAATATGGCATTGGGTTCCAACCCCACTAGCGGCAGCCCTGAAGATGGTTTTCTGTGGTTTCTCATTTTTACACCAGGCAAATGCTGAGGATGTACCTTAATTAAAGCCACGACTGCTCCTTTTCCGCTCCTAGGCCTTTCCTATCCCATCGTTGCCATGAGACCTATCTGTGTCTGTGCGACGTAAAGCAAATTGCAATAATAATAATAATAATAATAATAATAATAATAATAATAATAATAATAATAATAATAATAATAATAATAATAATCTCCGTAGAAAAAACAAAATTTATTACAAACATCAAGAATGCTCCAAAATTTTTGGCAACAGAAATTAGTCTAGTGGAAAGAGTAACGAAATTCAAATATCTGGGAGAAATAATTCAAGAAAATGGTTTAGACAAATCTGCAGTAGAAGAAAGGGTACACAAGATGGAAGGAACATATGGCATCATAAAGAATTTTTATAACAAACAGTGTATATCTAAAAATCTTAAAATAAGGCTCTACACTACAGTGGTAAAACCAGAATGCTTATATGCAAGCAAATGCCTGGTACTAAACTATAGATTAGATAAACTTGAGGTATTAGAAAGGAGAATTATGAGAAAACTCTTAGGCCCTGAGGAAACAACAGAAGTATGGAAATTAAGATCTAATGATGAAATATATAGGAACATAGAAAACATAACAGAAACCATAAGAAAAAGATAGCTATTTTTCGGACATGTTTACAGAATGGATGATTCCAGATTAACAAAAAGGATTTTCAAGTACCTTTGCGACGAAAAGGCAACAACTAGCTGGATTCAAAAAGTAAAGAAAGATTTAGAAAGACATAACATAAGAGAAGAAGAACTATGGACCGAGAAATGTTTAGAAAGAGGATAGTAAGTGTGGAAGGATTCCAAGGAAGATTGAACAAGAAGCCTGATGCGAAGTGGTCCGAGGACAGAAGGAAAGAACATAGTGAAAGTATGAAAAAATACTGGAAGAAGCGGAAGAAGAAACAACAAAGTATGAAGAACTGAATTGGAATTGGCACGTGGTCATTAGCAGGCCTCATCGGGAAGAAGAGGGAGAAGAAGAAGAAGAAGAAGAAACAATATGGCATAATAATACAAACTCATGTCTTGCGATCTGTTTGAGAATGTGTTTAATTCTGTTTTTCTCTTTCTCTTTTGAAGTTTCTTCCAAAAATTTCTCCTTACGCTCTCTCTTTTGAGATCCTGACAAGTATTTCCTCTTTTTTCCTGGTGCTATTATGGGATTATGGGATTACCAGTTGTGAATTTATCCTTCAGGCAAAAGGCTATTCACCGTTAAACATGGGGGGGGGGGGTTAGGGAACCCGATCCATAGTAGATTATATCATAACATAACTGACTTCGAATTCAGGAAATCTCCTACTAATGTGCAATGTGCATTATTCTAGGAAGTTTTCAATGATACAGACCACTATCCGATCTTCAGTGAACTGAGTATCACCAAGCCTACGATAGACTGTTAGGTATGTGTGCAGACAGATAAGGGTAGAAAATGTCCGATGCGAGGAAATTAGATAAAAGTGCGTTGATATGATTAGTTGGAAGTTCCAAAGATTAGGCAATAAGCACGTTCGGGATTAAAAAAGATAATGGGTAGCATGAGATACTGTAGAAGAAGCAGCAGATTGCTTAGAAATAACTGAATTTAAAGATTTATAAAATGCAAACATCTAAGCAGAATGTAATTTAATGTAAAAACACCGGGCGAGTTGGCCATGCGGTTAGGGGTGCGCAGCTGTCAGCTTGCATCCGGGAGATAGTGGATTCAAACCCCACTGTCGGCAGCCCTGAAGATGGTTTTCTGTGGTTTCCCATCTTCACACCAGGCAAATGCTGGAGCCGTACCTCAGTGAAGGCCATGGCCACTTCCTTCCCATTCCTAGGCCTTTCCTCTCCCATCGTCGCCATAAGGCCTATCTGTGTCGGTGCGACGTAAAGCAAATAGCAAAAAAGTAATATTAATAATGTAAAAACAAGACGTATAAAATTGACCAAAAATAAGGTTTCCTTTTGAGATAGCTAAGTAAAATTCAGGAAACTCAATCGTCAAAAAACTGATGAGCCCATGCAGCATTGGGGCAAAACACTGGTAATTTTTGACGATTGAGTTTCCTGAATTTTATTTACATATAAAATTGCTCAATGCGAGAACTGATGTAAGTAGGAAATCACACGTGGATAAAACGAAAGTACCGAAACGAACCACTGTAGATTCAGAGGAAACATCACGAGAAGACTTCGGTAATAATTTGAATTGCTTGGTAAAGTGGCAGGGAAAATATTCTTGTCTGTAATGAAGAGTATTACAAGTACGACTTGTCGTTTTTCTCAGTTTGTCGAAACACTAATTACATATAACACTACAGTATACATATACAAACTCTTTAATAAATAATGACAGGTTTTATTCTCCAAGAGCATTCTCAAATTCTATCAAATCACTTTTAACCATGCGTGTATATGTACAACTTTGTTTACGTTGTGTGAACCTGTCAATGATAGGGAATTGGCAATGTTATAAACAAGTGAGACAAATTACGAACGCAGAAGTTTTCCACGGTCACTTTTGTAACTTAGAGAATGTTTTCTGTACTTATCTTAAGGTGCTAACCGTCCGTTATATCCAATGACTACGCTTGGACTAAAGCCAGTTCCTTTACTCTGGCCGCAGCTCGCTGTGTACGGGGTTGAAGTGTAGGCGGCAGGCAATAACTCTGTTCAGAGGAGAGGGGAAGGGGCATGCTACTTTGTTATATTTGTCTTGATGTGTATTAGGGAGTGAATTAATGATAATGGTTTTTGATGACTTGAAGAGTAGTTTGTATGGCATTGCGTTTCAGTGATTAAATAACAACCTACTAAAACGTCCCGACTGGTGATAACGCTGCCTGAAGTCAAGGAGTTTAGTACAGACTAAAGCAACCTAACCGACATACAGAATAATACCGAGGTATCTACTCAAGTGTTAAAGTCCCCATACGACGGATATATCACCGTCAATAGCGTCATACGCCTTCACTACATATGAACACTGCGGAGAGGTCCGGAATTAAATCCAGGCTTTTGACACGCAATCTGGGGATTGGAAATTGTATACCACCACCCCTCCCACCCTGTTCGCCAACGTTTTCACCAATGATACTTGAATCGGCTTATCATAGTGTCGGACCTTAGAGACGGTCACCAGGCGAACTAATATCTAGTAGAGGTCTCACTATAAATCTTTGTACCGAGCTCGATAGCTGTAGTCGCTTAAGTGCGGCTAGTATCCAGTATTCGGGAGATAGTAGGTTGGAACCCCACTGTCGGCAGCCCTGAAAATGGTTTTCCGTGGTTTCCCATTTTCACACCAGGCAAATGCTGGGGCTGTACCTTAATTAAGGCCACGGCCGATTCCTTCCCACTCCTAGCCCTTCTCTCTCCCATCGTCGCCATAAGACCTATCTGTGTCGGTGCGACGTAAAGCAACTAGCAAAAAAAAAAAAAAAATTAAATCTTTGTAACACAATATTCGCAATTTCTAGTTTTCCTGACATAAAACCTTGTAATATTCAGCCCATGAAATTTGAAAACCATTGTAGTCCTTTTTCGTACATTTTCTCTTGGTTCGACGCTACGCTAAAACATTATCTTATGCATTTACAAAACACGACCCAACTGGCTGTTAGGCCTCGTCCGTAATGAAACGTTGTACGTTGCACCATCCAAATCACAGTCCTTACCATCGATCAAGATACCGTAGGCCTTCGCACTCATTATTTTACAATTGGCTTTACGTCGCACGGACACAGTTAGGTCTTGCTGCGACGGTGGGATAAGAAATGGCTAGGAGTGGAAGCAGCCGTAGCCTTAATTAAGGTACAGCTCCAACATTCACCTGTTGTGAAAATGGGAAACCACGGAAAACTATCTTCAGGGCTCCCGAAAGTGCCGTTCTCATAAATATAACCAAGGCGATGTACTGAAGTACTTACCTAAGCCCACATGGCTTGCCCCAGTTGGGTATCGGTGGCCAAGATGTGCACTCATCATCGTCTGAGGAATAGTTTGTATTAAAAATGTAACATTTTTCTTGTAAAATGAACTGATTTTGAATTCAACTATTGAACTAAAAATGGAATGCAATGCTGATAATTTTATCATTAGTGTAATGATTTAACAACATGCGAACGAACTTTCTTAGTTAGATGAGGATGACTACGTTGGGTTTCGTACGTACGAAATGAATTTAATTAGACTGTCATCAAGCTATCTACAGAATGAGCTGCTAGATATTAAGCTAAATGAATGGAAGATCAATTTCCTTTTTCACTGTTATGCTTAGTGAGTTGCTTGGTATCAACGTCGGTGTTAAGTATGGCATTGTCTTATGACAGCTACCATTTGTTAACACACCTAATTTTATATTTCACTGTTGTACTAAGCGCTTGTGCTGAAGGTATTGTAAGGTGCGGTGCCCGTTGTAGACGAGACCTTAGCCTCGATGACACTAGTCGACCTTCTTCCTCTTTTCTTATTCTCAACCGTAAGGCTGTGACAGGACATTCACTGGTGTGACTGGCGTTCTGTCCAAATCATAAAATAATGACTTGTGAATTCAAACTCAACTTTGAATCTTCCATACAAAGAAATTACACATTCTACCGACAATATTGTAACAGACTTGTCTCCCAGACGAGAGTCTAAAGCAAAGGCAATTAGTTACTCTATACAGTTGTACTAACAGTTGCATTTCCCTGAAGGCTCTACGTATAATCCAGCTAATTCGACCTTTTGTTCCTAATTTCTCCCTTTGGTCGTCTTTAAAAGCTGTGACGCTCGGGTTACAAATTACGGCTGATATGCGTCACCTCCCACGGAGTTCAGAAACCTTTGCACAAAGCAATTTCACAATAACATGTCGCAATGTGACAATAAACCGTATTAAATTTACTGTGGAATTAATTTCATATCTTGGCTGAATGCGTCTAACAGGTGGACTGTGAACTACATTAAACTCATTTCATAACAGCTATTAACTTCTCCATTGTTCCTTTACCAGCACACCTTGAGGATAAAATCCCCTCTAATACGTTCATCTGAATAGGTGCACGGTTTCTGTGGTTATTATTGTATACAGCGAACAAAGCATTCCTGTGATTGGTGCATTTAAGCGCAAACGTCCTTAATAGACTTATCTGACTGCCACTATTGAGAGAGAAAGTACTATTTCCAGTAGTATGCCAGAAAATGGTTCCTGAGTAGCTACAGGGAGAAATTTCGGGCAGTAAACTGTTAGATCTTGTAGAACAGCAGAGAAGAACGTTAATGCTTAGAGATTTTTCAAAAATATTAAGGGCGTGGCGATTAGAGGATACTTTGAAATTGAATAGCCTGAATGCATTAATCCCATTACTGCATATAAATCCACTTGTTACTGATTACAATTATTGATATTGTGAAAGTAAACTAAATTTACCCAAAAATATGATTTATAGGAAACTGATTCTCTTGAGAGGAACAAAAGTATTTCCAGCGTGATATCCTTGCCTGGAGCCTTCTGTTTAAAGGTGACCGAAATTTGCTGAATTCTGTAGGTTAGTCATAGGCATTTTGTTCTCAAACTAACGTGTTCGATGTCATATGAGATTAGTGCAATTGAACGTTGAGTAAATACAAGACCATGCCATTCACTTTTAGAATACCAACAAAGTCCTGAAAGGCAAAGGTCTGATAACTTTAAGATTGATAACAGATAGAACAGACCTTCAACAACGTACATTATTATTATTATTGATAGAATGTTGCAACGTTTACTCCTCTTTTCCTATCCTTACAATTTGTTCATGTCATAATTGAAAAATCTTCGGGGAAATTATGTATGAATATATATATGTGCGTATGTTCCGTCCTCAGCCCGAGGGCTGGCTCGATCCTCAACAGCTCCACTATTAGCAGTAATAAATGGTCTAGGCATCACTGATGAGGCGTACTAGGGAAATGAGGAGTGAGGTACTTTCCCGTTGCTTTCCTCACTGAACCAGATGTTGCTATTAAATATGTCTGCCAAGTCCACTGAATTGCATGCACCAACCGACCCTATGAGAAACATTTTCACACCACTCATAGCAGGCAGGGCCAGATTGCATTAGATATGGCATTACTAGCATCGCTCATACCTCAGTCAATTCCATATTACCAAAGTCAAGGATAAGACTGAGACAGATCAAAGAATGTAACAAAATTGCTCTAGCGCATACTAAAAGACATAGTGCACTGTAAACACTAGGTTGGCGAAAATGTATTGCACTTAGAAGCTACAAAATATTAATTCGTAATATATTGCAAATTATTACTATTATTTTTAACTATAACATTGTTTTTCAAGAATTCTTCTGTACTATAAAACTTTTCAGTGAACCAAAATTACCTGGGGAACTGGTCGTGTGGTTAGGGGCGCGCAGCTGTGAGCTGGCATCCCGGAAATAGTGGGTTCGATCCCCACTGTCGGCAGCCCTGAAGATGGTTTCCGTAGTTTAACATTTTCACTCCAGGCAAATGCTGGGGCTGTACATTAATTAAGGCCACGGTCGCTTCCTTCCTATTCCTAGACCTTTCCTATCCCTTCGTCGCCATAAAACCTATCTGTGTCGGTGCGACGTAAAACAACTAGCAAGAAAAAGAACCAAAATTCGATTAAACATAAAATTAATTTCTATGGATACAATAATAGGCCCTATTTAATTTTCAATATTTTAAAATTAAGGAGGATTGAATCTGTACATGAAATTTCACACTAAAATTCACTTCGTGGTTTCGAGGTACGTATTGAGGTTGTGGAACCAAAGGTCCGTGTTTCGATTCCCACCTCTGCTAGAAATTTAATGCGAAGTATGACAACTGGTACGGGGTGTACTCAACATCATGATAGTAATTGAGTAGATATGAGATGAAATCCCAATCTTAAGCTATCCTCGAAGCAAATTTCCGTGGTTTCCCACTTTTCAGCAAATGCCGCGACGGTTGCTACAAAGGCTGTGGCTCCTTCAAAATCCTAGCAACCTCACTATTCTATCTAGCAAATGTGGCCGCCTGGGCGGAGATACTTCTCCCTTCCCCAGTCGTTACCTGATTCAGTATTTATCAAGCTGCTGTACTCAGATTGACTACAGTGTTCAATCGAAATCCCTCACGAAGTCCGGGAAGATCGGCTGAACCCAAAGGGTAAAGAGCAATAGGGAAATTGCATTGTATTTTAAATCCCCGATCCGGAGTGGACTGTAAGTAAGTAGCTTCTGCAGCTGTCGGGAAAGATAGGACTGACCAGAAGCGGAGGGGATCAAATGAGGTGGGTAGGGTTGAGGCTCTGCTCATGGGAAATTCCATTGTTAGACATGTGGGGAAAGTATGTGAAGGAAAGGGAACCAGGTAGTAGTGGTAGTGTTTCACGTTGGTAGGTACAAACAACGTAAGATAAGCAGGTACAAATACCAACATAGCTGGGGATGTGTGGGATTTGGTAAATGCAGCACGGCTGAAGTTTAAGAAAGCGGAGATTGTTATCAGTGGAATACTGTGTAGGAGGGATACTGACTGGAAGGTGACTGGGGAATTAAATGAGAAAAAGGAGTGGGTATGTGGAAAACTGGGAGTGAGATTTCTAGATCCTAACTGGGTGGGTAGAAGATAGGGATCTGCGCTCAGATGGCCTTCACTTAAACCGCAGTGGTACATGTAAGTTAGGAAATTTGTTTAGAAGGGTTATAAGGAGGTTTCAGGGAAACGGGGTGGCCTAGGGAGCGGTGATAAGGGAACATGGAATTGGAAGTCAGGTAGGGATGACATAAAATGTTAGTGCTGAACTGTAGAAGTACTGTAAAGAAAGGAATAGAATTAAGTAATTTAATAGATATATACTTACTAGATATTGTAATAGTTGAATCATGGCTGAGAAATGATATAATGGATGCAAAAAATTTCTCACGGAATTGGGGTGTATATCGTAGAGATAGGATAGGAATGATGGGGAGTATTCATTCTGGTGAAAAAAAATTTGTAAGCTATGAAAAACTTGAAGATGACAAACATGAAATTCTATGTGTAAGGCTCATCTCTAATGATAACAGGCAACTTGATGTCTTTGGAAAAGGGTAGCGCTGACGCCAATTTAGAATTATTTGATGAGATAATCAGCTATGTGGGAAACGATAAGGAAAGGAACGTGAGTGTAGCGGATGATCTCAATTTTCCAAATATCATAAATTGGACTCCAAATCGTAAATACTTAGGTATAATCCTCAATAGTAATCACATATTAGAAAACATTTAAAATACACTCTACATAAAGCAAGACAACATACCATCAACATGACGAATAGAATACCTAGTGTGATCACTCCACTCTCTCAACATAGTAGTTGGTGGCCCCTCTGGGGTGTGGCACTGCAGTCGCAACGCACCAGTGCGTTAAATTGTCGACGGAGGTAATCACGTGCGTGCGTGAAGTCATGGTGATAATTTTAACACCTATAGAGGAAATTTGTTTTTTAATATTTACTGAAAGTCTGTGTTAGTACCTGTGCATTGCATTTTGTGTTTGCAATCAACTACTTTTCTATTACATCGAGAAAATATCATTCTGTTCCATTCCTGGTTGTAAATCAGGTTACGGAAAGAAGCGTAATGCTAGACAATTTTTACACCGCCAAAAGAAACAATCGGTTTACGAAACAGGCGAGAATTATTCAGCAGAAGTGTAAGCAATCGTCGGACAAAAGCAGAATATGTGACCTGCATTTTTCGGCAGATATACTTATAATGGTGAAAACGTTAAACTTCCTCCTTATTCACGCTTGTTTAAATGTTGAAAACTGGGCAAGTGCTGTGCTGGAGTTGAGCCCCTTCCCCGATCGTTCGATAGAAAAGGGTTTAGTTTATTATGTGGTAGGGTATGTTGTTAGGCAATCCTCAAAATTTATCAAGTGTATATCCTGTGTACGCGCTCTCCGTCATGAAAGTGAAATTCGCACTTCCTTCATTCGTTCAGTTAACATACGCTTACCCTTCTATTGGTGCGTTACCTATAACTTCTGTTAAGAGGATACATGCCCAACAAAATTGCTTATTACGTCTCGCTGTCTATTAAGTACAGTAAAGCTGTTTTTAACTGCATGACCTCACCAGAATTCCATATTTATATCACTATGCAACTAATTTAACAACTAATTTTTAATGCAAACTGACCTTTAACCCTCAAACACACGCGTATGAGGTGTAATCCACCCCATGTCATTTTATATCCTAGTGAAATATACAAATAACTTGTCTGTGCTCTCCCCGCTCTTGTACCTTTCTGGCTGGATCTCTGCAGAAAGAATCATTCCTACATAATCTATCTTAAAATCTCCAATGAATACAGTAATTCATATTTTACAATACAATAATATGTGGGGTGGAAAGCACCCCCACGCGTGTGTCTGCGTCCTAAGATCTGGCGCGTGTGCTTGAGGGTTAATACCAACCCACTCATTTCACAACTACGACAATAGGATCCAGACCGCAATGCCCAACTATATTCAATTAAGAGTATTTTTTTAAATTCTGATTACTATCAAGATTTGGATTTTTAGGAAGTAAGGAGGACATAAAATGTAGATCAGCACAAGCAAGGAAGAGCTTTCCTTAAGAAAAGAAATTGGTTCACTTCAAACAGTGATATAGGAATGAGAAAGATGTTTCTGAAAACTTACATTTGGAGCGTAGCATTTTATGAAAGTGAAACATGGACGATAACTAGCTCAGAAGGAAAGAGAATAGCAGCTTTTGAAATGTGGTGTTACAGAAGAATGCTGAAGGTGAGATGGATAGATCGAATCACAAATGAAGAGATACTGAATCGAATTGGTGAGTGGAGATCGATTCAGCTAAATTTGACAAGAAGGGATACTCTTAGAATGAGAGGACACATCTTAAGACACCCGGAACTTGTTCAGTTGGTTTTTGAAGGAAGTGTAGGCGGTACGAACGGTAGAGGTAGACCAAGGTATGAATATGGCAAGCAGATTAGAGCAGATGTAGAATGCAATAGTTACGTAGAAAGGAAAAGGTTGGCACAGGATAGGGTGGCATGGAGAGCTGCATCAAACCAGTCTATTAACTGATGACCCAAACAACAAACAACAATTTCAAGTTTATGAGATTAGTATCTTAATTATCAACTAAGTAATTATAAACATAAAAAAACTATTGCCCTTATAAAAGAGTCGTTTCTTAAGAATATAATTTATTTATCCATCTTTATTCCCCTAGTTCTTCTTTCTCCCACTAACAATCTCTAGTCTTTTAAATCTACTCCGCTGCTGCGTTTGGAATCAAAAGATTGTATTTGAAAGAAATATAAACCAAACAAAAGTAAAACATATATAAATGATGAGGAGCCTCCGTGGCTCAGGCTGCAGCGCACCTGCCCTTCTCCGCTGAGTTCCATGGTTCAAGTCTCGGTCACTCCATGTGACATTTGTGCTGGACAAAGCGGAGACAGGACAGGTTTTCTCCGGGTACTCCGGTTTTACCTGTCATCCTTCATTCCAGCAACACTATCCAGTATAATTCCATGTAATCTGTCAGTCATTAATCAATGCGCCAGAGAATTATGACAGGCTTCGGCAGCCTGCATAATTCCATTACTAATGACTGGAAAGAGGCTGAGGATTTCCATATATATATATATATGATTACATTCTACAAACTATCTTTTCAACTTTATTAAACATATCTCGCAATTTATTAATAACACATTTATTTTTACTACCGGGACAATGAAGTGCACTTTCACAAACTACTGGCAGAGGGGCTTGAATCCAGTGCCGGTATCAGTCATATTCCGATTCCCTATTAGGAGATGGATAACGAGAAGCTTCAATGCACAACCTTCGGAAAGAATAGAACCCTTGAGAACACAGGGCGCAGTTTCCAGAAGTGATGGGTGGCTCACTCACGAACAGGATCTTTTGAGCGGGTTTATTTTATTATTTTTTTTTTTTTATGATCGAGTGATCCAAATCTCAGTAAAAGTGAACAAAGGTTCTTCGGGATTGAAAATTGTCCTAGTTTTAGGTCTTCTACAAAACGGATTGAACGAACGAGGAGCTGGATCCGGATCTTTTGCTCCCTCACGTGTCACGACTCGACTCCCTGATTCTCACGGCTCACCATGCTGAGCTGCCGATTCAGAATCACTGTTCCCGCTTACCTGCGCTTTATCTGTCGCCTGTGTAGGTCCATGCGTTGTACAGTTCGCTTAACCCCTTAACACTCACACTTTTCCTTACCCTTCTTGCATTTGGTGGTAACATACATGGGTACTTCGCCCACATATATTTAATCACCTTCCATACACAGAACGTAGATTCATATTTATACACCCGATACCGGGACAGCTGATGTAGTGGGCAGTCAAACCACACTGGTGCTCATAATTATATCCAAATAAGCTATACTAATACAATACGTTGCAGAACACAGAAAAAAGCTAATTTGAGCTCACGAGTAAAACAGTGATGGCTACATATTTAGTCACTAGTCAAAATGGGATCAATGGCATTTGTTAAAACCATTGACATCAGTGCATATCAAGTTAAAGAAGCAGAGAATTTCCCTCTTTAAAGAAAACACGCCGGGCTGAGTGGCTCAGACGGTTAAGGCGCTGGCCTTCTAACCCCAACTTGGCAGGTTCGATCCAGGCTCAGTCCGGTGGTATTTGAAGGTACTCAAATACGACAGCCTCGTGTCGGTAGATTTGCTGGCACGTAAAAGAACTCCTCCGGGACTAAATTCCGGCACCTCGGCGTCTCCGAAGACCTTAAAAAGTAGTTAGTGGGACGTATAACAAATAACATTATTATTAAAGAAAAAACATCGAACTATGGACCTAACATTGAGCACGGATGCGCTTTGTAAAAAGCAACGCATGATGCAATGTGTTATATTATATTTACTCCTGAATGAACGTCACACTTTTTTTCTGGTAACTTAAAAATTCTCCATGAATATGGATGGTTCTAAAAAATAATTACCTATTGAGTGTCCGACTCGTTGGCTGAATGGTCAGCGTACTGGCCTTCGGTTCAGCGGGTCCCGGGTTCGATTCCCGGCCGGGTCGGGGATTTTAACCTTAATTGGTTAATTCCAATGGTCCGGGGGCTGGGTGTTTGTGCTATCCCCAACAACCCTGCAACTCACACACCACACATAACACTATCCTCCACCACAATAACACGCAGTTACCTACAAATGGCAGATGCCGCCCACCATCATCGGAGGGTCTGCCTTACAAGGGCTGCACTCGGCTAGAAATAGCCACACGAAATTAAAATTATTAACCTATTGAGTCCTTCAAAATAGCCCGTTATTTTCATCGAGCGAACCGGTGAGCTGCGCTCAGACAAGTGAACCAGTTTACTCATCTCTAGTTTCCAGTGGAACTTGGTAGAATCAAACCCAATTTGTCCACGGTTTTCTTGGAAGGAGAATGTCATCTTTATTATGTGATCTACTAGAGATTATAATTTATCAGCTCTCAAGCAAACAAATATAACCTGATAACTTGGGAACAGAAGAACGACGAATAATTCATTGCGGGACTGAGCTTGACGTCACTCTGAAAACTGTGATAAGAATAAAACTACCATATAATAGCCATGATACGAGTTCTAAATAAACTCCGGGCGAGAGACGAAATTGAAGTAACGGTGGCTCAATAAATCTTGCTCACTGTTTGTCTAGCTCCTGAGGTAGTAATTGCATTGCGGGCGTCCTCACACCAGCCATCTATCACTCACGTCGACCTTTGAGACTTATCGACAGACAGAAACATGCGCGTTGTTAAGAAAATCAATATAATTTTAATTATATCTTAATGCTGCATGCGGAGCAAATTCCCGCTAATTTAACTGCAGGCTAGTGCACTCGAAGTAACACAAGCTAATCATATGTATTTATACTTTACTACGTTCATCATGTTTATTATGATTTCGTGTGGCTATTTCTAGCCGAGTGCAGCCCTTGTAAGGTAGACCCTCCGATGAGGGTGGGTGGCATCTGCCATGTGTAGGTAACTGCGTGTTATTGTGGTGGAGGATAGTGTTATGTGTGGTGTTTGAGTTGCAGGGATGTTGGGGACAGCACAAACATCCAGCCCCCGAGCCAATGGAATTAACAAATGAAGGTTAAAATCCCCAACCCGGTCGGGAATCGAACCCAGGACCCTCTGAACCGAAGGCCATTCAGCCAACGATTCGGACATAATGTTTGTTATTAAGTAGTACACCTTTCAACATTCAGTTTCTAGGCCTCTGTGAATGAACAAGACTCCTTTCTAATTAAAATATTTTGTTTCCCACTTCCAAGGTTTGGGACGTCTCTGCATGTGAAGCACAATAATTGTATTAATCCTGACTACATGGTAATAATAATAATAATAATAATAATAATAATAATAATAATAATAATAATCATAACGGACGTTAGCAAATGGCTTTATCTTACTCATCACTTCCTGAAGCTATTGCACAATGACTATATTGTATGGTGAATTTTTGTGTGGTGATTGCGTAGAGCTATATTATAACTAGCTGTTGTGTATGCTTAGTTGATAGGTTATGTTATGCAACAGCAGTATTATATAGCGGAGATACATGGTAGCATAAGAGACAGAGCATAACTCTACTAACAATAATAGTCAGTCAGTACAATGTTATTTTTGACAACTTTTCTCTTTCCACATGAATGTATGCAAACTTACCTGGCTCAAGTCACACATTTAACAAGGCATGTTAATCTGACCTTTTTCTTGGGAAGCAGTAATGTGAAGTACGATAAAGCTGAACAAAATAGATACAGATTGATGATGATTTCCTAATGTGTAGTACTGTGCAGTTTCTTGTCCAAATTGTAAGATATTGCCCCTGCTTCTCAGTTACAAGGTTCACGAAACTCGACACTTCGTTTATTACATGCTCTAACGATAAAACAAAATAACTAATTTTTCCTTCCTGTAAACCCATCTTGAAGTGACCCTGAAGTGATATGCCTCTAATACCTTACAGGACTTATACTAAAGATTATTTTTGTCAATATCTTCATTATTGGCCGTATCACTTAAAATAACTACGGGACAAATATCGCCACAACAGCGTCCCCAAACAAAAATTAGTTGGTGGGACGTTCAACGAATTATTTTAGGCCAGATAATAATGGGAATAATATTAAAATATACACAAAAAAGGGAAACACGGTGCTGATAAAAGAGGACCTATAAATGGATATAAGGAAAAGGGAACGCACGATCTCTTCTGTTCTCACTTTACTTCATTAAAGAAAGTATTGTTCTCAATTACATTCATCATTAGGTCTTCATAAATTGCTTGAAAATCGTAAGCAATACAGGATGTATGATGGAAATTAGATTAAGCAAATGCTGAGGCCATATATATTTCCTGGTCATCAAAAAATTGCCAAATTGTGTTGCACTGTACTCTTAATGGCCAGAATTTACAACGACATATATTAGAACTATGAACGATCGATGAAGAGTTCAATTTTGCAGTTCATACATTGCGAAGAATATTGGTTTCATTCAAAATAAAACAAACTGGATGATCTCCAACAATTTCCTTAACTCTCTTTTTATTAACTTCATAAGCTGACTATAAGTATTTCTTTCTAATAGTTCTGTCGTCAGTGATACTGATTTGGCGTATTTTTTCAAGAAACTTCTATTGCAGGATGATTTACCCTGTTAAAGTGGAATGTCACATTACTGGAAGGTAGCAGTGAAATATTCATTTTGTTCCTTGTTCCGCCCTCTGCAAATATTCCTGGCTAATTCGAAGCTTTCGCACGAATCTCTTTGCTTTTCCGTTGCATTTTTATTGTTCTGATTCTTAATGTAAAGAGTGACCCAAAAGTCCGTTAACATTTGACAAGGCAATACTTCACGGAATATTGGAGGTAGAGAGGTAATAATTGACACACATGACTGGCATGACATGGGGTTTTATTGACACCAAAATAAAGTGCACAAAATGACCAACAGATGGCGCCTCATACGATACATAAGCTATAATTAGTATAACAATCGAGGTTTACCAAAGACAATGTTCTTTATAACACATACTCCACATGTCGGCCGCCATTCAATAACAATGTTTGTAGTCGAGGGACAATGTTGTGAACAGCACTATACAACATCTCCACCGTTAGATGTTTTCTTTTAGCATTCCTAATGAGGTCGGGCGATCGTGGTAGACTTGCGACTTCAGGTAACCGCGCAACCAATAATCACACGGATTGAGGTCGGGGGAGCGGGGAGGCCAACATGACATTCCGAGATTGCAGGCGCATCTGACGCCCTCTCTCACGACAGCTCATTTTATGCCGTACATGGGTCTCATGCGGCATTACTGACGTGTTGCTGTCTAGCGCCATCTGTTGGCCTGTTTGTGTACTTGTTATCGGTGTCAATAAAACTCCATGCCATGTCAAGCATGTGTGGCCATTTGTGCCTGACGTCTTGCTCTCCAGCGCGATCTATTGTTCATATCGTGTACTTTATTTTGGTGTCAATAGAATCCCATGTTATGCCAATCATGTGTATCAATTATCACCCCTCTACCTCCAATATTCCCTGAAGTATTGCCTCGTCAAATGTTAACGGGCTTTTGGATCACCCTGTACTTGTGATACTAAAGTGCCGTGGAATTTCTTGCCCTGTCCTTCCTATGCTTCCCAGCAGCCTCCCATACTCACCAAAGTGGAAAATGAAAACCTTTCATTAAATCGTTTGTTCGTTTATAGTATTATCACAAATGGAACATCGGATAATAGTACTGTCCTCTTCGATAAAATCGCCCTTGAAACCGCGTTTCGTAGTTTTCTGCTGCTAATGTATGGCTTTGCAATTTAGAAACAATCTTCTACTATTATCCAACAAATTGAACTCGATGAACTGAATGTCGGTGACGTGATCTTCTGCATCTAATCGTAAATCACTATTTTTGTTATTGTATACATCACGTTCTGACAACATCCAAGTGAGTCTATTGTATATATTTTCCTCTCTGTGTTGTGTGTCTGATCACTCATTCAGAAAGGATAGAAATATGAGAGCTGAGAGATTCCTAACTCGCTGACTAAATTTACAAACATATAAATTTGCATTTAACATGTAAAATCTGAATATCTGCATTTAAAATGGAAATTATGAAAATTAACATTCATTAAATAAAATACACACTCGTCGAACCCTGTACTCACACTTACTTGTTACCTGCTTACTTACACATAGTTATTTGAAGGGCGCCAGCTGTCACTCAGTACAGCAATAATAGAATGAGACTCTTGACTATCTCTAGGGTGTGGGGTAATAAGCTTACTTTTGACAACATACCATATAAGTTCTGGGAAAAGGAGATTGGCGTTCGGTTTCCCCATTAATTTTGAGGTTAAGATATTTTACTTTCATTGAAATAAAACTATGAATTCGTTTGATAGAACAATATATATTCTTTAAATAATATATCAAAAAATAGTGAGTCTTGTTGCGATAAAACAGATGAGAATATGACATTGCAACTGAAAGAAACTAGGCATAAATTTGAATTCTTCTTGATCGGACATTTAACAATTTATACGAAATATTTCCCTCACTGATTCACTTGACTGTACCTTCAACACTTTTAGTGTAATTACGACGTATTCCTTTGATCTGGTGTTTACTGTAGATGTGTCACGCCTAACTTGGTGATACATCCTTGTGACTGCTTCTTCTCCATCTCATCTGACTTCTTTGTAAGTCAATATGGTATTACCTCTTGGTAGGTCCTGGGTTGCCCTCTCTGACTTCATGGTAAGCCCTTGCGTCCGTATCTTCCACTAAGTGACGGACCAACCATTTGGTCTCACTCTCTCAATGACCAATAATTAATGGCTCACTGAGTCTTCACCATCTCTCGTTCACACTGGTTGACTGACCAACTAAGGCCTCTTGATCTAGTAGACTTCTTCACTGTACTGCATCCGTATAACTAATGACTGACGCTACAATATGCACCCACCTTTTATAGACGTTGGTTGACACAGCTACGTAATCTCCAGAAATAACAATGACATACTCCCACCTACGCGACAGATATTACATCCAGTGGTGAAATAGCCCCGGGCCGGCCGACTCTCTGAGCGCATATCTAAATAAATACGATGCCGTAGCCATGGAGTGGCGATGACTTGGCAGAATCGCCAGTGGTATAGCAATATAACAACGTCACTTCCAATCTCTGATATATACAACAATTCTCACTGTACAGGTATTGAGTGTTATTCTACACATACGTATATATGCATACATCTAAGTACAATCTTGCAAGCAACAGGCAATTGCAAAATCGAATTGAATAAAACGGATAATTACAATAATAGTAACAATATCACAGATAACATAATAATACGGACATAATAATAATAATAATAATAATAATAATAATAATAATAATAATAATAATAATAATAATACAGATAAAATAATAAAAATACAGATATCATCTTGTAACGGGATTTGAACCGTTACAGAGCTGTTAAAGCATTCATCAATTCGCGTTCAATATTTGTTTGTTCATAATACCAAACGTCTGTTTGTTTCCATCAGTACACTCTAACAATATATTCGTGTTAACCTTCCCCAAATATTTGCTCTCATTATCTATCGATGTCTGACTCGTTGGCTGAATGGTCTGTGGCCTTCGGTTCAGAGGGTCCCGGGTTAGAATCCCGGCCGGGTCGGGGATTTTAACCTTCATTGGTTAATTCCAATGGCTGGGGGGCTGAGTGTTTGTGCTGTCCCCAACATCCCTGCAAATCACGCACCATACATAACGCTATCTTGCACCACAATAACACGCAGTTACCTACATATGGCAGACGCCGCCTACCCTCATCGGAGGCTCTGCCTTACAAGGGCTGCACCCGGCTAGAAATAGCCACACGAAATTGTCATTATCTATCGATGTAACATGATTATAGAGTTTATAAACGATAATAAAGTAGAAGCGCTTGAGTTATGTATATCATAATCAGCAAAAGCCTTGCTCATATAGGGCATGAAATAGAGTAAAGTTAGAAATCTTGTAGTCTTGTGTAACTATTGATACTGTATATCGAGATTTATACAGGGTTAGAGCGATCAAATAAGACCGAAAGCTACATCTGCAGAACGAATGAGATGGCTGCGGGTGCGTCGCAAACTTAAGCCTGCAGTGCTAGCCTCTTATTAAAAGAAATGCTAAGTCATCTCCGTACAGGCCATGAAGGCCCTGGGAGGGGCGGAAGGTAAAGGCTTCCGCTATTCGTAACCTCGGCACTTGGTGAGGTGCTTAGCTCCACGCCCGGCCACCCTTACCCCTATGAATTAACCTGGCAGTAATTTTTGATGTATACTGAGTGAACGTCAGGGCTATGTGTACCTCCAAAACTGAAAATATCGTTTCTTAAATTTTCTATTTCCTGACGGGGAATTGAACCCACGTCCTTGCGGGTGAACCGACACGCCTTTCCTGCCTCGGCCAGGCAGTCATTGTTGTAAATCACTTCTCTCACTTCTCACATCATTCATCATTACTGAATAAAATGTTGATAATTGCTAAAAAAATGTGCAGATGAAAATGTAAATGAATAAATAAATCGATGCAAAAATGTCAACTTTTTTATCATTTACAATTACAGTACACGAGAGACCTTTTACGTCTATAGTTCTAGCGGCTGCGTTTTATTTCCATGTACGTTTGGGTGAAATGAGCGATTTTATTTCCTAGTGGTTTAACGTCGCACATTTAGAAGAACACAGCAGGAAAAGCAATATGTTGTACAACCATACCCTCCACACTCACACGCCTGTCGCCGTTACACCACTCTTACTATTTGCATGAGGTTCAATCTCGGAAGTTTTGAAAAGCCACCTCTACCAGATACGAGTCCTGAACTCGCCTTACTCTTCCTGTGACCACCAAGCAATCGCTGCTCTCAATCACATTTTCTTCTCGTACCAACTTTATAATGTGCAACTGAAAATATTAATTATTACTTTGCTGACTATATCAACTTTCAACTCCCACATAACATCCAGTGTCTTTTATCCTCCCCGCAACCAAAGATGTATGAAAATATGGTCTGCAGACCACAATACCGGCAAAAAGTAACTTCGCCGACAACAGTTGTAGTAGTATTTCTTTCAATTTTTCTCTCTCTGTGTGCGTATGAGTATACTGTAAGAAAAACTAAGAATTAAAACTGTAATATTCAAGTACACCACATTATCATGGATACCTCACCTCATACTATACATTATGTAGGCTATTCCAAGTGCAAATTCACTGTTTATATTACCGAGCGAGCTGGCCGTGCGGTTAGGGGCGAGTAGCTGTGAGCTTGCGTTCGGAAGAAAGTGGATTCGAATCACACCTTAGGCAGCCCTGAAGATAGTTTTCCGTGGTTTCCATTTTTCACACCAGGAAATGCTGGGGCTGTGCCTTAATTAAGGCTACGGCCGCTTCCTCCCTACTCCTAGCTCTTTCCTATCCTTTCATCGCCATAAGATCTATCTGTGTCGGGGCGACATGAAGCCAACTGTAAAAGAACTTTAAATTTTCTTTTGAATCAAATGTATTTGCTATTTGGTTTGTTACTTAATACCAATAAATTAATTTTGTGTAAACGTCGCGCAAACACATCGAAGGTTTTCAGCGACCTAAGAATCAGAAACGGGTAAGATTGGGAAGATAGTGGCCGTAGCCTTAATTACGGTACAGCCCCTGAATTTACAGCATATTTTTATCGCCTCGGTTAGACAGCTCTGCCATTTATCATTCGCCTGTGATTCATTTAGCTACTGACCCGCAACACGCGTGTATCGTGTGATTATAAAACGAAGGACAAAGATATCCTTGAGTTAAACACTTAGATAATTTACATTATAGGACCTGACATATCATGGCCGATTACCCCACGTAATCCGTGCGGGTGAAGTCCGTGTCTGTGACTGTGATGCCGTACCTGCATATGCACTATCGCTGCGTCATTTGCGTAAGAATGAAATGTAGAAAGCGGTGGTGGTGGTGATTACTGTTTTAAGAGGAAGTACAGCTAGAGGCAATCATCTTCTATTAACATTAATCAGAATAATAATAAAAATTAGAAACAAAATAATTTCCTGGAGTGCATACTTTCTATGCAATCGTCATTTGATTTACAGCCTTTTAAAACATTAGAGAAGAAGGAACCTACAAAAATCCGTGGTATTCCTACAAGCAACGCCCCATAACTAATAGAAATTTCAAACAATTCAACAATCACTTCGTACACAAAATAAAGTTCTGTACAACAAGGATAATAAAATGTCGGTGGAGATTTCATATAATAATTACATATACAGCAAATATAATTCCCAAACTTAGATCGTGGCATTGAATGGGTTAATAATACTCCATAATAATAATAATAATAATAATAATAATAATAATAATAATAATAATAATAATAATAATAATAATAATCGTATAGGCTCAGCTACCGTGTGCATACCGTGGCTGTCTGCTCGTCAATTTCGACGTTCCGTTTTACTCTAGGCCTACTAGATGGCAGACCGAGTAAACCGAAACTCTCTTGGAAGTCTATGGCTGAGATTTAATTATTTTTTTCGGATAGACACCAAATGTGTCATCAGAGGTTATTTACACCTTCCGACATCGTACGACATGGAGTGTCAAATGGACTTTTGTCTGCCCTTCAAAAATCCGACTACCTCTACCGGGTTTGAATCCGCTATCTTGGTATCCGAAGGCCGACACTCTACCACTGATCCGCATAGGCAGCAACATAAATTTTAAAATGGAAGGGCCAGACACTTCTAAAAAAGTCGGTATCGGCCAAGTAAAGACTAGGACCACGAAGGCCGTGAAAATGAAAAAGTTCCTAGGCCTCGTGACCTGAAATCATCGGGTCTGAAGTGAACAAGAGTTTCCAAGGGTAATCGGGCAGGAGAGATGAAAATGAGGAGCTTGCAACAGGTAAGTGGAAGCAATGCCAGGACTCAGCTAAGGACCCCATAGCTGCCAACCCACGCTGTCAAGTTAACAACTGCTGGGGGCCCTGTTAGTCGCCTCTTACGATAGGCCGGGGATACCATGGGTGATATTCTATCGCCCTCACCCACAGGGGGATAAGTAGCTCAGACGATTGAGCCTACTGAGTGGAATTTCAAGGTGCCCAAATACGCGAGCCTCGTATCAATAGATTCACTAGCTCTTAAAAGAACTCCTGCGGAACAATATTCCGGCTCTTTGCCGCATATAAAATTCATACAGGTAGTTATTACGTGAAGTGTTAAAGTATATTATTACTATTATTTTACATCGTTATGATCTACTTATGAGCTCGATTGAGCCAGCTTAACTGATGTGTTGACTTTCTTCTCCTACCAAAATCTCTTCATCCTCTCACTGAGCTTCTTCCTTCGTTCTTCTGTCCAAGTTATAGTAGCTCTGGTGTTGGGTTTGTCTTCAAACTGGTGATTGTCGATTTTGGTTCTGAATTTGAATCTGTCCTGTACAATGTCTTCCGAGATGTTGATTTGCTTGAGATCTATTCAGTTTCACGAAGCCAGCTGTTCTTGGTTTTAGATGAAAGGGCCAGGTTGAGAAAACTTTTAGTTAGTCTGTTACTGTTCATTCTGATAACGCGTCCATGCAATTTCAATCGTCTTTTCAGAAAAGTGTGAGATGATATTTTTCTCCATATTCCCTCTATACAAACTGGGATAAAATGTTTCCTAAAATTTTCCTTTACTGTTTCTCTATGTCTTTGGTGTCCGGCTCCATGGATAAATGGTAAGCGTGCTGGCCTTTGGCCACAGGGGTCCCAGGTTCGATTCCCGGCAGTGTCTGGAATTTTAACCTTAATTGGTTAATTGCTCTGGCACGGCGGCTGGGTGTATGTGTCGTCTTCATCATAATTTCATCCTCATCATGGCGCGCAGGTTGCCTACGGGTGTCAAATCGAAAGACCTGCATCTGGCGAGCCGAACTTGTCCTCGGACACTCCCGGCACTAAAAACCATACACCATTTCATTTTCATTTTATGTCTTTGGTTAGACACCCGCCACCAATGTCTAAGTGTTGCTTTCCGAGATATTGATTTTTTTGTATTGTACCTGTTCCAAACGATCCTGTAAGCTTTCTGTAATTTCGAGATTCATTTTTTATTTGCTTCCCGGTTTAAACCAGAAGGCTGAACAATTTCTCCCAAATATTTGAATTGGTTCACCTGAAATACTTTTCAGAGTTTAGTTATCATACATTGTCGATCTAAGTGCCGTGAAGCTCCTTCCATGTATTGAGTATTCTTATACGAGATTTGAAGTCCCGTTTTGATAGCAATTTCATGTAATTCTTCAGTGGAATGAATTGCCTCTTGTCTGTTATTGGAAAGGATTTCTATATCATCCGCGAAGGCCGGACAGTGCAATTGAATTCTATCTTTAAGTAGTCTGCCAAGGGTTACTCTTTTATTTTTTTTCCCAGGTCTTGATTACTTTTTCAAGTACGAGATTGAACAGTAACGGAGATAATCCGTCTCCTTGACGGACCTCGGTGTTAATAGCAAAAGGCTCAGATATTTCGCCTAGGAATTTAACTTTTGAAGTAGTGCCAGTTAATGTTTGTCTAATTAATGACCTTGTATTTTATCCACTTGAAATTCTTCTCGAGTATTGAAAAGTGTTAAACGTTGCTTTTTAGAAATCTACAAAAGTAATGACAGTTTGTCTGGTTTTGGCGTATTTGTAGGATAGTTTTAAGATTAAGGATTTGTTCTGTACACGGTCTTCTTTTACGGAAACCTGCCTGGTATTCACCAATTAGATGGTCTGTTTGTTTCTCAATTCTAGTGAGCAGGTCTTTGGAAAAAAATTGTAAAAACTGGTATCAAGCTAATTCCTCTATAATTACTGATGTTGGTTTTATCCCCTTTCTTGTGTAGTGGACGGATTAGCGCACATTTCCAATCTTTAGGGATTTCTTCAGTGATCCAGATGTTTTCAAGGATCGAGTGGACTTTCCGGGCTACGCTCTCATCTCCAATCTTCAGCATTTCAGCAACTGTGCCATCTTTCCCTGGGGCTGTATTATTTTTGAGACCATGGATTATTTCTTTGACTTCTTCCAATGTTGGGGGTTCTGAATCTTGATTAGCTGAGGGTGTTTCAAGGGTGAGTTGTTCTTTAGGAGATCCACAGTTTAAAATATCCTTGAATTACACTGCTAGAAGTTTGCAATTTTCTTGATTATTCATTTCTAATGTTCTGTCCGGGCGTTTGAAGCAAAGACCAGGTGCCTGATAATTTGATCATTCTTATTGGAAAGTTTTGTAGAAGTTACGTGTATTGTCTTTTGTAAAATCTTGTTCAGTTCCTCCCAATCAGTAGTGATCATATTTGCGTTCCTCAGAGCTGAATATTTTTATATTCGTTTCTGTATTTTGGTGAATTCTCGCCAGGTTAGTTCAGTTTTATGATAATTCCATTTCTGCCAAGCTTCACTTCTAAAGTTTATGGCCTTGTCGCAGGTTTCATTCCACCAGCAATGTTTGCGTTTCATGGGTGGTGTGCCAACATTTTGAGAAGCCTTCAAAAGTATGTCTTTGAGTTCTACCCAGTTCGAAGGATTGTGAGTAGGGATACTTTCAATGAAAGTTCTGGTGTTCTGTTTAAGACATTCCGGATCGACGCGCATGGTCTTTGTTATTATTGGTTTGGACCCGTTTGGTTGAAATTTTACCTTGATTAAGGATAGTAAGTGGTCAGAGTCAATGAATCTTTTTTTAACTTTAACATTCATAATTTATTTTTGATTGTTCTTGGAAATAGCCACATGACCTATATGAAATACTCCCAAGTGAAAATTTGGGGATCTCCAGGTCTTTTCCTTGTGTGGAAGCGCCCGGAAATGTGTTGATATTAATTTGAGATACATTTTTTTCAGAAGTCGATTATTTTTTCTACATTTTTACTAGTCTTATTGTGCGCTGGGTATAGTTCTATAATGGTCCCGAATTTATTTCCTCCACCAATTTGGGCGTTAAAATGTCCAAATAGAGTTTTTAAGTGATGTATTGGAATTGTGGCTGTAGTTTCTTCTAGCAATTCCCAGAAGTCTTCCATCATTTGTGGATTTTTCTATTGTAGTTATTGGTGGAAGCACGCGCTTTGATCAATGTATAAGCTTTGTTTCCTAGTTTAATGGATGATGTTGAAATTCATTCAGAAGGTGAATAAAAGTTAAATATTGAGTTAATAATGTTTCTTCATACAGCGAATCTAGTGCCAAATTTTAATGCCTTCTTATAAAGAGAGATTGTTAGTTTGTCTTTGTAAACTCTGTAATTTGCTGAGTCATAATTAGGCTATTTTCATCCGTGTATCTGGTTTCCTGAAATGCTAAAATTTGGATGTTTAAGTTATCTAACATGTCTGTTAATTGCTTTCACTTCCCAGTTTTCTGAGGTGTGTTGATGTTTAGACTACCAATGAAAGTCTTACATTCTGGGCGAAAGGATTCCGGAGCTCCGATACATTCTCGCTACATTACCACATGATGTTCTCGGTCCCCCAGAATTTTCTTTTTCTATTTGCTTTACGTCGCACTGACTCAGATAGGTCTTATGGCGACAATGGGTCAGGAAAGGCCTAGGAATAGGAAGGAAGCGGCCGTGGCCTTAATTAAGGTACAGCCCCAGCATTTTCCTGGTGTGAAAAATGGGAAATAACGAGAAACCATATTCAGGGCTGCCGACAGTGGGAATCGAACCAACTATCTCCCGGATCTGAGCTAAGAGCTGCGCACTCCTAACTGCACGGCCAACTCGCCCGGTCCCCCAGAAATTATTATATATATGTATATATATATATATATATATAATTCGCTGGGGCCATCAAGGACCACGTTAAGTCTTGTTGCATTTGACACTGAACTTGGCCTTCTTTAGAGCCCAAATTTCCCTCATTCTTTGTGAGTGGGCCTGCTTACGCTCCTCTGTCCAAGGGGCACCGTGTTTTCTCTTCGGCTGCCCGTCTCGGTTTAGCCCGTTCGTCAATATTTTCTTGCGGAAGAGATCTCTGTTAAGGGCGTCTTCATCTGAGATATGTAGCATTTGCAGGTCTTCTTTGGTATTTCTAAACCAGGGAATTGTGGTTTTGGGGTTTGAATAAAAAAAAGTGAACGATTTCTTTAGTTAACTTTCTTCTGTCCATTCTTTTCAGCTGACCGTAAAATCGTGCCCGTATTTTTCTGATTGTGCCGGTAACTTTCTCTATTTTGCTGTAGACTTCCTTGTTGGATCTCTTTTGATGGATTCCATTTCTGTACTTTGATCCCAAGATTCCTCTCACAATTTTGCGTTCTCTTTTCTCCAGTTCTTCAAGGAGTCCTTTGTTGGCATTTAGAGACGGGGTTTCGGCTGCATATAGAACTACTGGCTTCAGAACTGTTTCATAGTGACGTATCTTGGTGTTTTGGGAAAGGCATTTTTTATTGTAGATTGTGCGGGATGTTTGGTAGGCTATTTCCAGTTTGCGTACTCGCTCCGGAAGTGCTTCTTTGTCCAGTCCATTTTTCATGATGATCTCACCCAGGTATTTGAATTTGTCTACTCGGGTGATGTCCCCGTATTTTGTATGGAGTGTTGGTGGAGCCTCTTTGATGTCAGTCATTACTTCTGTTTTCTCAAACGATATCTGCAAACCAGTTTGTTCGGCAATTTCCTTTAAAATTTCAACTTGAGTTCTAGCGGTTTCTATGTCGTTTGAGAGAACAGCAATATCATCGGCAAATGCTAAGCAGTCTGTTACGATCCCCTTGGATTTGGTTCCTATTCTCAATGGACTGTAGTTGGTTTCCTGTAATCTCACCCGCCAGGTTCTGATGATCTTTTCAAGAACACAGTTGAAGAGTATCGGGGATAGCCCACCACCTTGTCGGACTCCTGTTTTGATGTCAAAGGAATGCGAGAGACATCCGTGGAACTTCACCTTGGATTTTGTATCGGTCAGGGTGGCTCTAATTAATGCCAGCAGTTTCAAATCAACTCCACATTCATTTAAGATGTTTAGCGGGACTTCCCGGTCAATGGAGTCGTACGCTTTCTTAAAGTCCACAAAGACAGACACATACTGCTTGGACCTTAGTGTACAATATCTGATGATCGTTTTGAGATTTTGGGTCTGTTCAGCTGTTGAGCGACCTTTTCTGAACCCTCCTTGGTATTCACCTATTTGATGTTCGACTTGTGCTTCCAAACGCTCCAGGATGGCAAGTGATAGAATTTTGTAGGTCACGGGTAGCAAAGATATTCCTCTGTAGTTGTTGATGTTCTTCATGCTGCCTTTTTTGTGTAATGGATGGATGAAAGCTATTTTCCAATCTTCGGGTAGGGTCTCCTTGTTCCAAATTTCTTCTATTTGCTTTTGCAAGATATCAAGTGATCCCTCTGGGGCATATTTCCATAGTTCTGCTACTACTGAGTCTTCCCCCGGCGCTTTGTTATTTTTGAGACGGGCAATGTGGCGCTTGATTTCATCTCTGTCGGGTGGTCTGGAATCTGGGTACCTGAGTAAAGGTTCCTTGGTCTCAATGGCGCTTTGAGGTTTAGAGCAATTAAGTAAATTCTTGAAGTAATCTGCCAGAATGCTGCAATTTTCTTCATTTGATGTCGCCAGTGTGCCGTCCTTTCGCTCAAAGCATAGAGATGGTGGTTTATAGCCAGTGAGTTTGCGTTTGAAGGCTCTGTAGTACTCTCTGCTTTCATTCTTCCTAAAGTTTTGTTCTATCTTTTCAATGAGAGAATTTTCGTATTTACATTTCTCAGTTCTGAACACCCTAGCTGCTTGGGCACGTTGGGTTTTGTAGGTTTCCCAATCATTTCCTGATTTCGTAGAGTAGTACTATTTCCACGCATTGAGTCTTTCTTGGATGACTGATTTGCAGGTACCATTCCACCAGGCATGCTTTTTGCCTCTCTCGATTTCTGCAACGTCTTTGGTGGCCTCAACAAGGAGACCTTTGGCGTTGTTAAAGTCAGTGTCATTTGGTCTAGCCTTCTCCTGGAACTCCTCGACCCTTTGCCAAAGTTTATCATTGTCGAAGCGTGTGATCTGTTTGGTTGTCTTCCTTGTGTTTGCGGGAATTGGTTTGAATTTGATAAGAGACATATAATGATCTGAGGCCACATTGACACCTTTCTTTACCTTGACATTCATAATCTCAGGGCTGTTTCTCCTGGAGATTGCAACATGATCAATTTGGAACTCTCCGAGAGCTTGGACGGGAGAACGCCAAGTCATTTGCTTTCTGGGTAGATGACGAAAGTGGATCGACATGACCTGCAGGTTGTGATTTTCGCAAATGGACACCAGTCTTTTGCCGTTGGGATTGGTTCTTTTGTGAGCAGGGTAATTTCCTATAAGTCTCTTGTACTTCTCTTTACGACCTAGTTGGGCATTGAAGTCACCCAAAAGAAGCTTGACATGGTGTTTGGGGGTTTTGTTTAATTTTTCATCCAGTAGGTCCCAGAAATTATCAACTTCGTCTGGATCAGACTTGTTCTTATCGTTTGTAGGAGCATGTGCGTTAACTAGCGCGTAAGTTTTGTTCGCACATTTAATTGTGAGTATATACAATCTGTCATGACACAGGTTCGAAATTTGCAACCGATTTAAGGATCTTGGTTCTAACAGCAAACGCGGTTCCAAGCATCACAGCTCCATTGAGGATTCCTCTTTGCGCTTTGCTCTTGAAAAATCGGTAGCCTTCGGATTCAAAAATCTCTTCATCTGGGTACCTTGTTTCCTGTAGGGCCATTATGGATATCTGATTTTCGTGAAGAGCTTTTCTGAGGGTTTTCAGCTTGCCAGTTTGTGTAAGTGAATTTATGTTGAAAGTTGCTAGAAAGGTTTTAGATTTTGGCCTGAGTTTTTGACTCTTCGGGATACACCGAGACGCTCCGACTCGTCTCTTGCATGATGTCGAGTCTCCCCCAGAATCCGAATGAGACTCGTGCTCCGTGGCGTTCACGACGAGGGATTTATCCGAAGATTTACCCCCTGGGGTATGTTTCTTGAAATGTTGTGCCATCATGCTTTTTGACTTGACTTTGCTCTGGACGGTACCCATCCTTTTACAACTAGGGTTGTTAGCCCTAGAGGTTGCCTCAAGATGTTTTCTGGCTTCTGGTCATTTACCAGTCTTCGCCGTAACCCTGGCAAGGGACCAGTTTTTTTTCACGGTGGTACTTTATTTCCCTACTACCCTCTGACTCTGCTGGCGGCAGAGCCAGCGAGCTTCCCCAATTCCAATGGGACGCGCCCGATGGAGGTAACCGGTAAATCCCCACACGGGGAAATTATTATTATTATTATTATTATTATTATTATTATTATTATTATTATTATTATTATTATTATTATTATCATAACTCAGGTGAACGGTGTGGCAAACGAGCTTGTGTTCTAACACCATGACCAGCAAGCATGCATTTTATGGGACTGTTTCATCTTGTAGCGATTTCGCCTGTAGCTTCTAAACAATTCTGGTCAATGCAGGGATTTTCGAAACAGAATACAATGTTCCAGTGGTACAGATTCTACGTAAAGCTGTAGGTTTCGAGGTTTATGACTTCATGATTAATAGTTATCTCAAAGAGTTCTCGTTAATCGTGTTATAAATACGCACAGAAACCATTATTAAATGTGGAATTCTTACAAAAGACTTCCAGTTTCCAAACTTATAAATGTTTTGCCTAGGGTTCGAACCACGCCCACTTCGATGAGGACCCCATACAGATACCATTCAGCTGTCATATCGCTGCACATAGATCACGAAAACTATTATTTATGTCAAAGGGAGGGAAGGAGGGAGGGTGGAAGGATGGAAGGAAGGAAGGAAGGAAGGAAGGAAGGAAAGAAGTAATAAAACTGTGTGGTATATAAAACATCCCAATCTTTCTTCTGAACACGAGAAGTACAGTGATATTATACACCTACTGTGGCGTTGAAGAACTATTTAAAATACATTAAATCATCTCAATAAGTAGTATGGAAATGTATAATTAAAATTCTACAACCCTGTATAATCCACTCTGTCTACGATACCAGATAAAAGCCAATCTCATCTTAAGTGCAGCGCTTTATGAATATATTTTGAATATATTTGAGATATTCAAAGGAAAGTCTTAAAATCTTTGTTGGTGCAAGCAAATCCCTTGGTAAGTCTCTTCTCACGACGAAGGAGGTAGAACCTGTATTGTGAAAGAAACTCACAAAGGGGATTTAAAGTCCATTAACTTATGTTTAAGAGGACGGTAAAATTGTATGTTTCTTCCTTTCTCTTAGTCCTCCTTTCGCACTCTCCATTTGTGTAAACACAGCGACACTATTAGGTTGGCAGTTTTAGGTACATAAGAGAGAGGAACTGGTAAGATTACGTAGCTACTATTAAATCCTTCGCACATTATGCCTTCCTGTTATTTACATGTACATACTCACTCCAGATATGAATAACATTTAGGGTCGGGCAGCTGTCAGCATGTATTCGGGAAATATTGTGTTGTTCTAACCCCACTGTCGGCAGCCCTGAAGATGGTTTTTCGGGTTTCCCATTTTCACACCAGGCAAATTCTGGGACTGTTCCTATTAAGGCCGCTCCCGCTTAAATTCCACTGCTAGTCCTTTCCTATCCCATCGCCACCATAACCGTTAGAGCTACTTGTGTCGATACGACGTAAGGCAAATTTAAAAAAAAAAAGCTTAATCTTACCTTTCAGTTTTAAATTTGATCACCAGTTTCATGGTGATAACTAAGACGAAAATTGGAATCGAATGCAGAAGCGCACAAACAAACAAACAAACAAACAAACAAACAAACAAACAGTTTTACGTTACTGTTGACATCATGAACATAACTACCGGACTTCCATTTGTAGCTGGAATCAAAACCACAGGGATGTAAATTTTTCACTTCAAAAATACCACGTTCATTGTCTAGATTTCGATCCACGGCCGCCTTAGTGAGAACCCATTGACGATCTCAGCTATCACATCCGGTAATCAGACACCCTTGACAGTTATTTTAGATGTCGTTTTGGGGATATTTACACTTGAGAATGCAGATTTTTTTCACTTTTTGTTCATTTATCTCGTAAGCTATCTCTTACAAGGGAATGGTTTCGGTTGAATTACACAGATTTCAATGAAACTTGAGTGAATCATCAAGTAACATACCCTAAATTTAATTGTCTTAAATATATTTATGTAAAATTATTGGTTATGTCATAATTACTTCCTGGCTTAAATCAATGTGTTAATAATGACTTCGAGAACTGCAATTCAATTTGTTAAAGTCATCACTTAAGACATCGTAATATGATTGCACGCCTTTATTTCTTACAAAAGCTGTCTACAGCATGGCAGAAATGCTATTCTGAACAGGAATCTTATAATTTCCTCTATCGTACTAATAAACAATTACGTTAATAGCATGCCGAACAACAATAATCACTAAGAAGAGAAGGACCCTCCGCGACTGAGTCAACATCTTGACTAGGATTACATTGGTTTTCATACTTTTTGGTCAGAAACTTTATTTGTTTGGAAATCTCAATATTACCTCAATCTTCATATAGCCAATGACGATAGTGTTGAAGAGCGAATACAGTGTGCGATATTAAATTCAAAAGCCCTTTAACTTAAAATGCAAGTTTTCTGTCGATACATATTTTTCGATATCTCAAGTAAAAACGTGAGACTATTTTTCTTAATTCTTAATCTCGCCTACTTACTGAGAAGCAACGTTGTACTTTGTTCCTCCTCCTTCGTAATACTTATTGAACAGCATGTGGTAGAGAAAATCACAGAAAACTTAGAGAACGAATTACTTCTTTCTCTTCTTCTCCTCCTTCTTCTACTTCTTCTTCTCCTCCTCCTCCTCCTCCTCCTCAACTCTAAGGCTGGTAGGTAACATTCATTTCTTCCAAGCGTTTTCTCTCTTCGGCCAAGAGCTTCAAGTGGCAGTATATGTGCTTGCCTTTAATGTTGTCATTAATATTTCCCTTCAAACAGGTAGAAGCACTAGTCAGAATGACGAAGCAAATGGCAAATAATATTTGTTTTCCTGTTTAAGGATTCAACCAAAGTGCGTGTCTCATTACGTTTTTTAGAACGTTCTCATTTGTGACTCTTATCAGTACAAGGTATTTTTAGGAGTCGACGCCAACACCACATCTCAAATGCCTTGAATTAATTTCAGTACTTCCACTTCCCGCAGGGTCCATCTTTCTGACCATAGCGTACACCACTACATACAAAACTTTTCACGAAGTGCTTTCGTATCTCCATGCTGATGTGCTAGTAGACACATCTTAAGAGGAGGAAACATACATTCTGTGATTATTTGATGATAATATTATTTTATCTGTGTTTGCAGAGGGGGTGGTGAAGTTAATGAATGGTATGGACATAATCCTCTAGACAGAATACAGGACGAAAATAAAACAAATCTGAAACGAAAGTAGCGGAATACAAACGATTGAAATTAGTAATACAACCTGTGACAATAAAGTTCGGTGAATAGTCCTGTACTATCAACATAGATGAACAATGCACGACAGTGACCTTACTGTCCTGCGAAATAGTCCCCTCCTATAACTATGCACTGCTGAGATCGGCGACTCATGTGCTGGAAACTTTGCAAGAAGGCTTCCTTTGGGATGGTCACGTTTCGTTGGATGTCAGGAATATCGTCAAATCTCTTCCCTTTCAAAGCGAGTTTGAATCTTGGGAATAGGAAGAAGTCTGGAGGATTGGGATCTGGCGAGTATAGGGAATGTTCAACTTGCACCAACCCCCTTTTTTTCCATGAACTGTTTGACGATATTGTTTGTGTGTGAGCGAGCGTTGTCATGGACAAAAAACATTAACTTTGTTGTGCGTACTGGGGTCGTACCCGGCGTAGACCTTTCATGAAAAGGGTCAAACTTTCAATGTACCGTGCAGCATTCAACGTCGTTCCCTCAGGTAGAAGTTCCTTGTGCATAATGCCTTGACTATCGAAAAAAGGTGATGAGCATCGTTTTGATGGACTTTTCGGCTCTGACCATTTTTTCCGACAAGGGGATCCAAGAGAACGCCATTCCATGCTTTACCGTTTCGTTTCAGGGTCGTACCTGAGACACCAGGTTCATATTCCTGTTCGCAGTTCAGAACCAACGCACTAAACACGCACTGTGTCAAACAGTTCTTACACGGCACACACACGATGCTCAACAGAACAACGTTGTGAGCAGGTGGTCAAAAACTGCTGCTATTCAGGTGCAGCGTTGCGTGCCGCCAGTGTTGCCGGATCTACAGTTCTGACTTCATTCACCGAACTTTATTGTCACAAGTTGTAGATTAAATTATGAAATTATATACTAAACGAATAATAATGATACGTAATAATAATCTTATTAATAATCTTATTACGTCCCACTAAGTACTCCTCCGTTTTTTCAGAGACACCGAGTGCTAGAATGTTGCCTCACAGACTCTCTTTTACATGCTGTAAATCTATCGACCCGACACTGACGTATTTCAACCCAGCAACTTGTGGTCAAAAAGCCAACGTTCTACCGTCTGAGTCACTTAAACCGGACGAAATATAAGAACGTTGTTACTCGGATACTAGTATAAACAATGAGGGCCGTAATAAGGAAATCATTGATAGACTACTCAAAATAAAGAAAAGAAATTTGCTATTCGGGAAATAGTGAATTCGAACCCCAATGTCGGCAGCCCTGAAAATGATATTCCGTAGTTCCAATTTTTTTATATAATGTTATTTGCTTTACGTCCCACTAACTACTTTTACGGTCTTCGGAGACGCCGAGGTGCCGGAATTTAGTCCCGCAAGAGTTCTTTTACGTGCCAGTAAATCTACCGACACGAGGCTGTCGTATTTGAGCACCTTCAAATACCACCGGACTGAGCCAGGATCGAACCTGCCAAGTTGGGGTTAGAAGGCCAGCGCCTTAACCGTCTGAGCCACTCAGCCCGGCCAGTTCCAATTTTTACACCAGGTAAATGTTGAAGCTGCACCTTAATTAAGTCCCCGGTCGCTTCCTTCACACTCCTAGCTCTTCTCTATCCCATCGTCATCATCACCATAAGACCTATCTGTGTCCCAAAATTTGAAATTTTTAAAATTGCTCATAAAAATATAAACATGCATGTTAGGAAAATACTTCAGAATATTTTCGGGTAGTTCCTGACGCTGTATGGAAGTGAAATTTTGATAATAACTGGTACTGAAATAAAAAGAGTAAATGGGATTGAAATGTGGTGTTAGAAAGTCATTTTTAAATGAATTAGGTATAGTGGAACACAAATGAAGAGATGGTGAATAGCCTACTGAGAGGACATATTTGACAAAATTTGACAAGTAGGAGAAATATATTGATAGGATTCTGGTTTCCTCTTATTGTTATTTTTTCTGTGTGTCTTACTCTTTGCATTTCTTTCTTACACAAATTACTGTCTTCTCCTGATATATATCCTCCTAATTGGAACTCAGTTTCTATTCAGTATAGTAGTTTCAAATCTCTTCAATCCAGTAAACTTTTCTGATGTTTAATTTGGTCCTGGCTTCGTGATCCTTATAATGTCACCACCTGCTGGCTATCTTTAGTCTCAATCAATACATACAGTTCGCTTAACGATATATTCCCATATACTCATCCGTTCACACATCATTCTCACCCCACTGTTTGCAGTATTACTTAGCAATAACACGCATTTATTTATTTATTTATTTATTTATTTATTTATTTATTTATTTATTTATTTATTTATTTACAAGTACATCCAATACTATGACCATCGACAGGTGTCAAAATTCTTCTTTTCACTTGTCCATGCTTACCTGGAAATCAGGTAGGCAGCTAAAAACGCGTAAGATTAACCGCGCACTAGCGGTCAGCAGGATGGTTGACGTTAGTCTTGAAATGGGGGTGAAGATATCGCGCCTTTAGGATATCTGTACTGAAGAAAACGCAAATATGAAATAATTATTGTGTGCATCCTCTCTTAAGCTCCAGATCATCAAAAGGAACATTTTTGCGGTTTTTCTTTTCTTTCAGGCAACTTATGAGTAACGACGGAAAGCTTTTTAATCGTATTTGAATATCAGTAAAATATTTTTATGAACTCCTGAAAACCTCTCATAATCGGCGCTGATAGAAGGATGAGACACTGCGTTACTATAGGAGAAAAATTATTGGTAACCTTAAGGTAAACAAAATGAAATACAACATTAATAAATAATTTAAACTAGAGCAGTACTACTGGAGGTATTACCTTCTGTTAATATGCGATAAGACAAAATGTTCTATTTAGTGATTAAACGTTGTTATCCCTGCATATTAACAAGTTTTGAGTTATTTGTGAGTAAATTTAAATCACGAAGAATCACTAAGTTTGTAAATAACGCTACAGGCAGTACAATCCAAGAAATAATGTCAAGAAGACTCCTTCCACTGTAGGCATAAAACAGAAAAACCTACAACTGAATATTTACCCCGAAACAAACCACAATCAAGCCGGACAAGGGAGTTATGTAAGCTAAATTCTTCGATCTGTGAAGAAAAAGGTCAAAACTCGCTCAGGACTTACAACTGAATGTTACATCACAAACACTCTGAAATGCAATTGAAATATCTGGATTGTGTGTTCATACCTCTAGAAGAAATCCACGTGCAGATGTTATAAACGGGTTACTCTTTGCTAAAAGGTACAAAAATGAATCCTTGAAAGATGAGATTAAGATGAAGAAAGAAGAATGGAGATTTCAAAAGAAGAACATTGTTCCAACTGTTAAACTCAGTTATGTCCGGCTCCATGGCTAAATGGTTAGCGTGCTGGCCTTTGGTCAGAGGGGTCCCGGGTTCGATTCCCGGCATGGTCGGGAATTTTAACCACCATGCTGGGTGTATGTGTCGTTTTCTTCACCATTTCAAATCAAAATCAGTCACTACTGATCTGCATTTAGGGTAGTCGTCCAGGTGGCAGATTGCCTATCTGTTGTTTTCTTAGCCTTTTTTACATGATTCCAAAGAAATTGGAAATTTATTGAATATCTCCCTTGGCAAGTTATTCCAATCCCTAACTTCCCTTGCTATAAACGAATATTTCATCCTCATCACGACGCGCAGGTCGCCTACGGGAGTCAAATCGAAAGACCTGCACCTGGCGAGCCGAACATGTCCTCGACACTCCCGGCACTAACGTCCATACGCCATTTCATTTAATCAATTGTGGTTTTATGAATAACTTACTAATGCGGTGGGTAAAATTGATGTACCGACGGTATTATGGACTGGAAGATGTATTTAACTATACTAAAAACCAATTCGAAAGAAAGTGCACAGAAACATAGATTGGATACCAATTGTATGTTCCAACAGGTTAAAGATCCCTTAACATAAGTGATATTAATATGTTTGACAATGGATCTTCTAACAAATAAGGCACTATCTCAAAACTCTACCTAAATCTCTGTATTTAAATCCGATAGCGAGCCTGTAGTGTGAGCTGAAGAAAACGGTAGGCCTACGTGTAATTCAACCCTCCAACAGCAGAGATTTGGTAACGTGCGTCGAGGGGAAGAGGACACACATGGATGTCAGCGTTTGCCAAAAGTATATAAATTTTACGGTAGACACGGGGTAATTGCGGCCAAAGGTTATAAAACGAAATATTGAAGTAGACATTTGTGTCTTCTGTGAATGCTTATTTCTGTTTCCTTCTAGGAGAACAAATATTTGTTTTGCTGGAAAGAGGTTGCTTGTTCAGTTTACCTTTATTTTACTCTGGATGTCGTATGTTACTGCTAACGTGTGTATGTAAATGAAAGACACATTATGTACCTAAATAACGAATTGCACAATGCATATTATGAAAAAAAAAAGGTATCTTTCTTGAAAATTTACGCGTTTCATTTTTTATTAGATAATAATAATGTTATGATTTTTACTACTTTTAAAGTTTATGGAGACGCCGAGGTGCTAGAATTTAGTCACTCAGGAGTTCTTTTACGTGCCAGTAAATCTTCAGACACGAAATTGACGTATTTGAGCACCTCCTAAGTTGGGGCCACAAGACCATCGCCTCAACCGTCTGAGCCACTCAGCCCGGCATTTTTATTAGATATAACCAAATACCTTTTTTACTCACTGTATGCGGGATTTGAGCCCTCTCTTTACTAGTATAAATTAACCACTTGTTAATTTCTCCTCGATTTCCTTTAGGGTTGGTTTATTCATTTTCCTGCTGCTGACACTGCTAGCAACAACTGAACAGCACTGAACCCTGCTTACAACGGGACACTGACGTGCACTCGTGTCAAGTACAGCAGTCGAAAAGTGTCCCACGAAACCCATCTTTGGTCGCTACAAATTGTATGCTCAGTACGCGTGCATTCTTGCTTTGTTTATGCGCAGTCTAAGCAGCTTTCCTTGTTGCACAGTAGCTTGGGACAAGCAAGGCTGAAGTACTGTAGAACTTGCACAACTTAACCATCATCTACTCGTAGAATGTAACCGAGAGTAATGCAGTATATACTCGTAGTTGAGTCCCTGCGACCACTGCAGGTCGGTAGATGCAGAGTGGGTCATGGCCCATAGGTGGCCACGGCTGATATGTGGTCCAACATCTCTCTACTCTCACCGGACAACCGAGCAGAGGAAGGGTGGCCATGGCTCTACCGTGGATCTACGCCTCTGCATTCGGGAGACGGGACACGGCTGGACCTCACGGCTGGTGCCAACCGTCGGCTGTCCTGAGAATGATTTTCCGTGGTTTTCCATTCTCCTGCACTAAGACGAATGTCGAGACAGTTCCTAGTATAGGCCACGGCCGACAACCCCCTCACCTTCTTCGTGCATCTCCTTTACCGCAACAAATCTACCGCCCTGAGGGACGACGACACCATTTAAGAGGCCCGCCCCCTCCCTTCAGGGGAGGAATGAAAACATTTTAGTAGTACTAGTCGTAGGAGACCACTGCAGACCAGGTTCACAAGTTGCGATCCCCTTAGGGATAGTATAGAATGGTCATCAATCACTCTGCAGTCATCTTCACATTGAGGAATGGTAAAACCTTAATATGTATTGTAACCGAGCAAGTTGGTCGTGCGATTAGGGTCACGCAGATATGATCTTGCATTTGGGAGATAGTGGGTTCGAATCCCACAGTTGGTAGCCCTGAAGATTGTTTTCCGTTTTTTCCCATTTTCACACCAGATAAATGCTGGGGTTGTACCTTAATTAAGGCCACGGTCGCTACCTTCCCAATCCCAGCCTTATCCCATTTTTCTGTCGTCGAAAGCTTTCTATGTGTTAGTGTGACTTTAAACAAGTAGCAAAAAAACCTCTATTAATGGCTCGGAAAAGCTCAATGTGTCTCTCTAGAAGATTCATCCCATCTCTAAATTTCCTAATTATCTCAACTGAAATAAAACTAAGAAACAATACATAAGCTCACCTTTTCTACGTAATTGAAATCAACAAGAATATTCTACCACAGATAGGTAGATAAAATATTGCGTCTGTTCTTTTGCGAGATCCTCCGATAAAGTGGGCTTTCGTATTACAGATTCATATACATATCCGATGACGGACTTCTTATAGCGAAATCTCCTCTAATTATTCGCGCTGAATACGTTTTTTTTATATGTAAAAGGGAACTTACAGCTCCCTGACACATATTGGCTTGTGTATTTACCGAGTGAATTTATATTTCCTGCTACTGCTTCTTTTTCTTTTCTGTGGTTCCTATTTTCCTGTTTCTTTCTCTCCCCTTCTGGAATATTTGAATAAAACATTCAGAATGGAACAGAGCACAATAAACATTGCGCATTTCAGTGGATGTGCTCTACATTTCATAAAACACTGTTAAATAATACGGCAACGCTAAAAGGAATAGCTCTCAAAGTTCTGGTCGGATTACAGGGAGCTCACTTATTTAAAAGAGTGAGCAGTATTGTTTGCTTGCTAGATCCCCGGTAATATACTTACGATTCCTTCTTATTGCTTGGTTCTCGAACGCTGCATAGAGCTATAAACCAGTACTTCCTAGTTGTTCCCACAACTTCATTTCTACACTGAAAGCATCATATCCGTCAGCTCAGCTCTATATACGTCCTCCTGTTACCTTTTATTTATTCTGTGGTAGTCTAGAATCTTCCTCTTGACGTAGGCCAGAACAGAATGTAGCTTCGACTGAAGTTTCAGTTTTATGCATGACTGACAGCGCCGAAGCTGTAATGGAATTCATAACACGACTAGTGCTTACTGATGCCGTGAATCGTGGAATCAGTCGTGCTCCATTAGCACTTCTGACTCAGTAGGGAAAACATTGGAAAACATCTCACTCGTTACCTTTCTTGGTATCGAAGGGATAAGTGCTATTTGCACATTCAAAGTATCTCTTTTTGAGACATGGTATGCGCCAATAAGGATCCTATGAACGTATTGCTTCTACACACAACCATTCTATTGTTACGCATGTCCTGGGGGAAAGTTAATTAATAATTAATCACCTTTTTTTTTTCAAATGTTATAAAAAATTCCTTCACTAGGCATTTGTTTAGACAGAGGAAATTTGTTTTAAGGTATGTCTCCTCTTTCAAGACTTTTTTCTTATCCATATGCTAATACTCATTCATGGCATCGTATATATATTTTCATTATTGTAATGCGATATACACTGACTGACAGAGCAAATGCAACACCAAGAAGGAGTGGTCAGAACTTTATGCCAATTGTAGTGTAGACTGACGTCACTGAGGTATGCTCATGATGTGAAATGCGCCGCTGTGCTGCGCACGTAGCGAACGATAAATGGGACACGGCGTTGGCGAATGGCCCACTTCGTACCGTGATTTCTCAGCCGACAGTCATTGTAGAACGTGTTGTCGTGTGCCACAGGACACGTGTATAGCTAAGAATGCCAGGCCGCCGTCAACAGAGGCATTTCCAGCAGACAGACGACTTTACGAGGGGTATGGTGATCGGGCTGAGAAGGGCAGGTTGGTCGCTTCGTCAAATCGCAGCCGATACCCATAGGGATGTGTCCACGGTGCAGCGCCTGTAGCGAAGATGGTTGGCGCAGGGACATGTGGCACGTGCGAGGGGTCCAGGCGCAGCCCGAGTGACGTCAGCACGCGAGGATCGGCGCATCCGCCGCCAAGCGGTGGCAGCCCCGCACGCCACGTCAACCGCCATTCTTCAGCATGTGCAAGACACCCTGGCTGTTCCAATATCGACCAGAACAATTTCCCGTCGATTGGTTGAAGGAGGCCTGCACTCCCGGCGTCCGCTCAGAAGACTACCATTGACTCCACAGCATAGACGTGCACGCCTGGCATGGTGCCGGGCTAGAGCGACTTGGATGAGGGAATGGCGGAACGTCGTGTTCTCCGATGAGTCACGCTTCTGTTCTGTCAGTGATAGTCACCGCAGACGAGTGTGGCGTCGGCGTGGAGAAAGGTCAAATCCGGCAGTAAGTGTGGAGCGCCCTACCGCTAGACAACGCGGCATCATGGTTTGGGGCGCTATTGCGTATGATTCCACGTCACCTCTAGTGTGTATTCAAGACACGTTAAATGCCCACCGCTACGTGCAGCATGTGCTGCGGCCGGTGGCACTCCCGTACCTTCAGGGGCTGCCCAATGCTCTGTTTCAGCAGGATAATGCCCGCCCACACACTGCTCGCATCTCCCAACAGGCTCTACGAGGTGTACAGATGCTTCCGTGGCCAGCGTACTCTCCGGATCTCTCACCAATCGAACACGTGTGGGATCTCATTGGACGCCGTTTGCAAACTCTGCCCCAGCCTCGTACGGACGACCAACTGTGGCAAATGGTTGACAGAGAATGGAGAACCATCCCTCAGGACACCATCCGCACTCTTATTGACTCTGTACCTCGACGTGTTTCTGCGTGCATCGCCGCTCGCGGTGGTCCTACATCCTACTGAGTCGATGCCGTGCGCATTGTGTAACCTGCATATCGGTTTGAAATAAACATCAATTATTCATCCGTGCCGTCTCTGTTTTTTTCCCCAACTTTCATCCCTTTCGAACCACTTCTCCTTGGTGTTGCATTGTCACTGTCAGTCAGTGTATATCGTTCTGTGCCTGGTTAGATGGAAGAGAAGGCCTGAAGGCTTTAATCTTGCCGAGTAAATTAAAGCATTACTTACTTACTTACTTACTTACTTACTTACTTACTTACTTATGCCTCCTATCAGCGCTATCATTCGTTTTTTGAGGCTTGTGTGTGTGTGTGTGTGTGTGTGTGTGTGTGTGTGTGTGTGTGTGTGATACTGCGCACTAACTCATTGCGATATCCTAGGAGCTACTGAATGAACCACAGACAAATTTGGCAAGAGGTTCATCTCGTAACAGAACGAGTTTTGAAAATATCAAACATTAAGGGGAAAAAACACAAGCAATGGGTCTGAACGGTAGGTCGCAAGTTGCTACGATAGTTAATTTTTATGCTGCTTAGAAGTGTCGATAGATCAAAGGCTGCTATAATATTTCGTTTTCACCTGCTGTGTTCCAGTGTATTTTAAGAACGCTTGTTTACTTCAATGGATCACTACTTTTTCTAATATGTTTAGACATTTAAAAATGTCCATTTAATTGAATATAAATTAAAAAAAGCATCTTAACGGCAAACTTGGTAGGCCTATCGGTATTTCCGTTGTTTATACTCCCACGTACATCAGCACAGTGGCTTACGAAACCTTCCGTATCATTTGTTGTTGTTGTCGTTGCTGTTGATGTTGTTGTTGTTGTTGTTTGAGTTATCAGTCCATAGATTCGTTTGATGCAGCGGCGCATGCCACCCTATCCTGTTCTAATCTTGATATTTCTACGTAACTACTATATCCTACATCTGCTCTGATCTGCTTTTCATATTCATACCTTGGTCTACTGCTACCGTTCATACAGCCTACACTTCCACCCAAAACCAACTGTGCAAGTCTTGGTTGTCTTAAGGTGTATCCTATGTTTCTCACTGTATCATCAAATTTATCCAAATCGATCTACTCTCACCCAGTATCATTTAAATATGTAAAATCAGAATGACAATAATTAACGTGCATGCATGCATACATACATACATACATACATACATTATCATTATAGACTGTTATGCCTTTCAGCGTTCAGTCTGCAAGCCTCTCGGAATTTACTAAACGTCGCCACAATCCTCGATTTGCAACTAGTGTTGTGGCCTCATTTAGTTCTATACCTCTTATCTTTCAAACGTTAGAAACCGAGTCTAACCATCGTCGTCTTGGTCTACCTCTACTTCTCTTACCCTCCATAACAGAGTCCATTATTCTCCTAGGTAACCTATCCTCCTCCATTCGCCTCACATGACCCCACCATCGAAGCCGACTTATGCGTACAGCTTCATCCATCGAGTTCATTCCTAAATTAGCCTTTATCTCCTCATTCCGAGTAACCTCCTGCCATTGTTCCCACCTGTTTGTACCAGCAATCATTCTTGCTACTTTCATGTCTGTTACTTCTAACTTATGATTAATTAACGGACCTTGAAATATGCACCTTCTTATCGACTCACCTATACAGTTACGTGATCATTTAAAGAGTTTCATATCATGCTAATGACATCTGATTGCGATAAGTATTGTTTTAAATTAAAACTTGTTTCGGGCAGTACAGAGACTGAAATCTAGGAAGAGCTTCCTACGAACATCTCAGGAACTTATAGTACCAGCTGAGAAGGCAAGGATACAGCTATGGAAGACTAAGATCCCCCAAGGCTCTGAGCAGATGGCGGTTGAGGAACGTTTGCCACCCGGTTGCAATGAGTGCTGGACAATCTGGAAATCTCTCAATAGGTTGAGATCAGGAGTGGGAAGGTCCAAAGTTAATTTGGCAAGATGTGGCTTCATCAATGGCGACAACACCAAGTGTGACTGCGGAGAAGATCAAACCATCCAGCATATGCTTCAGTGTCCGCTGTGTCCATCTTTGTGCACGCAAGATGACCTGCATCGAGCTACGAAGAGAGGACTCGAAGTAGCGTTGTATTGGTCCAAGATTATTTAAATGTTACTTGAAATTATTGTAACTGCTTTTTTTTTGTTTTGCTTTTTATGTTTCTGACACGAGAATAATAATCGGATTGGTCTCTCTTCCTCAGGAACTTTTTATAAATTTAGTTTTTACCTATGAATTATATACATCACTATTTGCATAAATTGAAAGTATTTTAGCAACACTTAATGATAATTTTATTTCAAGAATAACAATATTTAAACAGATAAATTGTTTTGAAATGCAAAAGCGAAAGAAATAATATGTTGGACCTTAAAATACTGTGTGCTATCCTTTGAAGTGACCACTTATAACTAGACTATTATTTAATTATTTCAAATGTGTAATTGTGCATATATGTTTGGTCCTCAGCCCTAAGGCTCGTTGGATCAACAACACCTCCACCATCAGCTGTCATAGATGGCCTAGGTTTCACTGAAGAGGCGTACTAGGGAAATGTGGAGCAATGTAGTTTTCCGTTGCTTTCCTCACCGAGCAAGAAGTTGCTATTAGATATCAGTCTGCCAACCCCACTGAAATGCATGCATCTTCCGACCTATGAGCAACATTTTCACACCATTCATAGCGGTGACTGGCTGCATAATGAATGGCATTACTAACATTGGTCATACTTCAGTCACTTTCATATTGCCAAAGCCAAGGATACGACTGAGACAGGTCAATGAAAGTAACAAAATTGCTCTAGCCTATACCAGATGACACAGTGCACTATAAACACTAGGTGCCGCCAGCAAAGATATAGATTTAGAATCTATTATGAATAAAAATGAGACAGATATTTCCTCTGTCTTATCTCCGGAAATGAATATATATCAGCCTGATACGTTCATTGGTTATTTTACCTTTCTGAGATTTCATTTACCGATCATTCAGTCGACTTGAATTGCATTATTGCACAACGTGCAGTGGAATATGAACAATTTGGAACAATAGTAGTGAGACTGTGGAAAGCTATTAATTTTATATAGCGAAATATTGCAATATGTGCAATAAAAATTTTACGATTCTCTTTAATAGCCGTCGTAGCTCTTCAAGAAGACGCGAACGGGAAATGAAATTCTGAAGATTGGAGATACGACATAATAACAAGTGGGATATTTTCCCACTCTCCTTCTTTGTCTACTGGTATATTGCCAATATTATTCCGTGGTATTAAATGCCTGAATGTGTTTTCTTTATAACATTCGTCGATTTCAGTCTGGTTAGGTTTCTAATAAATAGAAAGCTACTACTTCATAAATGGGCAATTTTCCAGTTTACCCGAGGATGTACACGCAGAGGAAAAGCCAGGAAAAACCTAGTCTCCAGTCCAAATACTGTCTTTGTGCCTAAGAATGCCGCTATATGACAATGTTGAGGGGAAAAAAGTTCTGACTTGAGCACATGTACCACTTGGGATGAATATTCGATGGTATAATTCATGCTATACTGAACCTTAGATGACAGAACATTTTTGGTCAGAGTTCTAAGCTGTAATATCATCACATAGCGGTGTTTCTAGGCGCATCGACGATATGTAGCCTGCCATGAAATTATTTTCAAGTACTAGAAATAAGTAAAGGCAGTCGTGAATTGTCGAAGTCCCAGAAAGTAGATATTGTGGCACATGGAAGCAAACCACTATCACGAATTACACGTTGGCGCAGACCGAAGCAATGGTATCTTCTGTAAAGCGGCCGATTCCGTAACTCATACACAAATGAACGTAAAAGGAGAAACTAGAAAGTGATTTCATGGCAGTTGTTACGGAGTGATCCGTGGAAGGCAGAGGTGAAAAAAGGTGCGGCCTGGAATGGGTCTAAGTACAAGTTCGAAAGATGAATTAAAATTTCAACAAAGGTTATATTTTCAAAACTTAACAATGGTGACGTAGAATTTGAAAACTTAACAAGTCAACAACAAGCCAAAATCAGATACAAAGAAATTACAAGTGTTAGGGGATTATTACAAGGTCTGGGCTTCTAGCCCCACAATCACAATCCTTGAGCTATTAGCCCAACTTTACCAAGGTACAAAATTGAACAAAGGGGCAGAAAACCCCATCATGCCAAGGAGCACTTGCTCCTAATTACAATGTTAAGCCTCCTAGAGGCACACAGAGATCAAATTTAGGAAAGAGCAGACCCGCTTTCAAAGTTCGAGCTTATCAGGAGGCCATAAGCAGACTTCACACTAACTGCCCTCAAGGCACACATATAATGGTACAGGGGTACCTCGTACCCAATCTACTGAGCCTTCTCAGGAAGGAAAACAAAACGAGTTAAATAAATGGCCCAAAACACAAAATTGAATGGAGGCGATTACTTCCACTCCTAAAGTTTTTTTAAAACCCATGTGGCGCTAGGCCGATAATACAGGGGCTAATCCCAAGCTAGGGAGGTGACTCGTATGAGAAAACTTTAATACATTAAGGAAGAGAAGAAACGGTTATGAAAACGTAGTCGCCTCAATTTCAAAATGAAGGGGAGCTCGAGAGGATAAACCACTCCCTATCCCCGCTTTACAGTGAAAGAGATTTGTAGTTTTCACATAAACAGAAGAGGAATTTACATTTTAAAGTGGTTGGTTACATATTAAAGGTTTCGAACCTTCCCCGAGAGTTAAACTGCTGAGCTAGCAAGAAATAAAGATGTAAAAAGGCCATTACCTTGTTGAAGAGCTGCTGCTTGAAGAAAGAGGCGCTTCCCGCCCCCTGCTACATATCTGCACACTAGGCTAGATGTTACTGAAGTGGCACCGAGACAAGAAAATCAGCAGTTTTTATACCCTCGTGGAAAATTCGAGACCTTTCAGAAATTAGTAGACACCCCCCCCCAATGTTATTGGTAGACAAATAATTACCCATGGAAATTCGAAGAAGAAAGCAATGATTGGAGGAAAATTAATTACAGAAATTAGTGATTGGTTAAATTCAAAACAGGCGGAAAGAAAGGATTAATGTTGCCAACCCACAAACCACAGAACAAAATTTAGTAAAAACAAAACTTAGGAATACCAAATTTCTTCAGGAGAGTGCATTCCATTACACCAGAGTGTATTACCATAGTTTTTGGTAGAGACATCTGTTAGAGAAAGTTCACACTTCTTGATCCATGAAAAACAAAAGCAAATCAAAAACACTCAGTGACATCTTCTGGTAAACCGTAGAATTAGTTCAGTAGTAAAGTTCAGAGCTTCTCCTGTAGAGGAGTTTCAATTGGCGCAAGATTTGAACTTGCGTCGTAGAGGTATACCGCCCGGTACAGACCTCCACCCCCCTCCCCCCCAAAAGTCCTTCCAAGGGGTGACACAGAAAAAAACAATTTTTTTTTCAAGGCAAAGTCCAAGTTTGTTGCAGATTAATTGAAGAAGAATTTCGAAGAGAAAAATATAACTTTTCAGTAGTCAGAGGTCTCTTACAGTAATTTGTGTGATATTGATGGGTGAGAAAATATTAACGGAACGGAACGTTAATAGATGAAAAGGTACTTTTTGCTGAATAGCCGACGAATCTTGAAGAAAGAAAAAAATTCAAAGTCTTTTGTGGTTATTAATTTAAATTCCAATTTAGAGATAGGAAAAAACCACTACACGCTGCTAATGCTCGAAGGCCAGACCTGCCGCCGCAGCCGATGTTCATACGAGTCGCCCGGACTCCTCCCGTACCCTGAGATACCGCTCTCCCGCACTATGAGAGGGGTAGTCGTGGTGAAGCACGCCGCAGATACGAAATTTGTTAGCAGTCCCCGAGAAGCTTGCGGTTGGTGCGCGGCACATCAGCCTTTGCCGGGAGCTGAACTCCGGCTCGCCGTTCTTAGAGAGTCTTCACTGGAACGAAGGGGGCCCAGATTCCGTTCAAGTTGCTGCGCGGCGGTTGATGGCTGAGGGGGCACTGAAACAGTAAGATCTCTGCGACAGACTTTTTGTTGGAAATTTGCTTTAGGGTATTATCATATTGGAGAGGCTGAGGAGCCAGCGGCGTGGAAATTTTATTTGCCATTGGTGCGGTTTAGCAGGAGGCGGGAGCTTGGTAATGTCCGTTGGGCAAGGACTGCAGAGTAACCACGGGGAAGGTTTTACATAGTTGTGCAAGGTAGATGGACAAACACAGGGCAGAAGGCCTTAAAAATAAAACCCAAAAATATAACCTTTGGGGTTCTTGCAAGGAGTTAACGATCCAATGAGCAAGTAATTTACACAGGTTTCACCTGGGACAGGTGAACCCTAAAGATCCTCTCGGTGGCTGGGTTACTCACTAAGAATGTAACAACTGTCAAAAAACTAAAATGATACACGGCCCATGAAATCTGGGGGCAATCTTGCCCACGGGAACACACCATTTAAACAAGAATTGACCTCCGACATTTAAATGGGTGGACATCCGTCCATGCTCATATCTAGTTCTTTACCAGGGTACAAAAAAGAAGAGCAACCCACTTTACGATATGAAAACCCCGAATCCAAAAATAGGGGGACACGGAAGTTCAGAAACATTCTATCAGGGAAGACTGTTATGATACACTCCCGAAAGCATTTAACGGAAGAAAATGAATGGCACCTACTTCCCAGGAGGAATTCTTGAGATGGTAAAACAAAAAAGTCATTTAAAAATATCGAGGACTTCACAGGGATGAACCTCAAATTAACGATGCAGATGGTTTACTACCGTATAAGAGCCTGCCCCAAAGAAAAATCACAACTCACAGGAGTAATTAATGTGTAGAACCTCCGCCTCATACCGATATAAATGTCCTACCGGGGATAACCACTCTGGCGTGACTTCGTTACACCCATGTTCAAGACAAAAGACACAATACAAATTACACAAGAAAAGAGGTATCACCATAACCTCACAATACAGACAAGAAATACCACGAGAAGATGCATCAATACCCAAAAGGAGCAACATACTCCCAATACATCCTCCCATTCTCTTACATCATAAATACCCTAATTCACAAAAGAGAAAATGTATATCAAAATGAGCCTATAACTCCCATACAAGATCCCCTATTACACAAAAATATGACCCTACAAAGTATCCAAAATACAAAAGACATCATGGGTGAACTTGAGCAGGGGGACCGGATAGCGGATCGAAAGAGTAGAAACACATCTCAAATGAAAGCAAAATTCCTCAACTGAGTAGGCCCTGTCAAAAATAGAGAGGTGAGACCGAAGGAATGTGTAGTCGTAAGGACGAAAACAGGGAAGATCAATAAACATGACGGAGACCACTTTAAGTATGTTGGAAGCTTTACCCCATCTGACACATCACCAACGGGAGGGATACCTAAAGTGAAGACACAACAGAATGTTGGGCGGAAGAAACACATACTTCGTTTGTATACCTCTCAATCACGCAACGTTACCAACCAATACGTGCCGCAAAATTAGAGTACCCTACGATCAAGCCTAGGGAATAGACGATATACAGATCCTGCCTAGAGAAGGCTACAGGTCCCAAGGAACTTAGATTCCACACGATATAATCGGCTTCCATTACAGAGAACTAGGACGTAAGCGACACCTGAACGCCACAAAGCTCATTAGATACACGGGAAGAATTGGGCAGAGAAATGCCCGACCCAGGAAGAAAAATAAGACGTGCAAATAAAATACACACATTTTACCATAGCAGACAACCATTAGACTTGACATCCAGTAAGGATTAATAGGAGAGATAAGGAGAGGTTGGCCTGAGGGCATAGTGCCTATACAATGAGAGTAGGTCTACCGCAAAGAGTTTAGGCCATGAACATCCCCAACGACCCCGCCCAAAAACTACATCTTAAAGGGGCAACCGATAGGAAAAGTGCAGTTAAGAAGCACTCGAAACGAATGACAAGGTTGATGTCACACGACCAAAACAATGATTATCACTCAAAAGAAACCACTTGAAAAGGGCAACCAGACGGAACCTTAAGTTTCACAATCCCTTGAACAAGTATGCCACTAGATTCGACCTTCGTAATGGGAAGTTTATAGAAAAATTCCTCCTTGCGCAAATGTCCGGGATGGAGGACTTCGCGAGGGCCAGACATGACAGAAAAGATTTTACAAATTAAAAAAATATCCAGCAACTGAGAAAATACTTAGAGTTCAATAGACTATTTAGCCGTCGAAAGGGGCTTAATGAGACCCATTCAACCACGCTCTGCTACCACTTGTTACGGAGTGATCCGTGGAAGGCAGAGGTGAAAGAAGGTGCGGGCTGGAATGGGTCTAAGTACAAGTTCGAAAGATGAATTAAAATTTCAACAAAGGTTATATTTTCAAAACTTAACAATGGTGACATAGAATTTGAAAATATAACAAGTCAACAACAAGCCAAAATCAGATACAAAGAAATTACAAGTGTTAAGGGATTATTACAAGGTCTGGGCTTCGAGCCCCACAATCACAATCCTTGAGCTATTAGCCCAACTTTACCAAGGTACAAAATTGAACAAAGAAGCAGAAAACCCCATCATTCCAAGGAGCACTTGCTCCTAATTACAATGTTAAGCCTCCTAGAGGCACACAGAGATCAAATTTAGGAAAGAGCAGACCCGCTCTCAAAGTTCAAGCTTATCAGGAGGCCATAAGCAGACTTCACACTAACTGCCCTCAAGGCACACATATAATGGTACAGGGGTACCTCGTACCCAATCTACTGGGCCTTCTCAGGAAGGAAAACAAAACGAGTTAAATAAATGGACCAAAATACAAAATTGAATGGAGGCGATTACTTCCACTCCTAAAGTTTTTTTAAAACCCATGTGGTGCTAGGCCGATAATACAGGGGCTAATCCCAAGCTAGGGAGGTGACTCGTATGAGAAAACTTTAATACATTAAGGAAGAGAAGAAACGGTTATGAAAACGTAGTCACCTCAATTTCAAAATGAAGGGGAGTTCAAGAAGGTAAAGCACTCCCTATCCCCGCTTTACAGTGAAAGAGATTTGTAGTTTTCACATAAACAGAAGGGGAATTTACATTTTAAAGTGGTTGGTTACATATTAAAGGTTTCGAACCTTCCCCGAGAGTTAAACTGCTGAGCTAGCAAGAAATAAAGATGTAAAAAGGCCATTACCTTGTTGAAGAGCTGCTGCTTGAAGAAAGAGGCGCTTCCCGCCCCCTGCTACATATCCGCACACTAGGCTAGATGTTACTGAAGTGGCACCGAGACAAGAAAATCAGCAGTTTTTATACCCTCGTGGAAAATTCGAGACTTTTCAGGAATGAGTAGACACCCCCCCCCCCCAATTTTATTGGTAGAGACATAATTCATCATCATCATCATCACCTGTTTACCCTCCAGGTTCGGCTTTTCCCTCGGACTCAGCGAGGGATCCCGCCTCTACCGCCTCAAGGGCAGTGTCCTGGAGCGTAAGACCCTTGGTCGGGGATACAACTGGGGAGTATGACCAGTATCTCGCCCAGGTGGCCTCACCTGCTATGGTGAACAGGGGCCTTGTAGGGGGATGGGAAGATTGGAAGGGATAGACAAGGAAGAGGGAAGGAAGCGGCCATGGCCTTAAGTTAGGTACTATCCCGGCATTCGCCTGGAGGTGAAGTGGGAAACCATGGAAAACCACTTCCAGGATGGCTGAGGTGGGAATCGAACCCACCTCTACTCAGTTGACCTCCCGAGGCTGAGTGGACCCCGTTCCAGCCCTCGTACCACTTTTCAAATTTCGTGGCAGAGCCGGGAATCGAACCCGGACCTCCGGGGTTGGCAGCTAATCACGCTAACCACTACACCACAGAGGCGGACAGACAAATAATTACCCATGGAAATCGAAGAAGAAAGCAATGATTGGAGGAAAATTAATTACAGAAATTAGTGATTGGTTAAATTCAAAACAGGCGGAAAGAAAGGATTAATGATGCCAACCCACAAACCACAGAACAAAATTTAGTAAAAACAAAACTTAGGAATACCAAATTTCTTCAGGAGAGTACATTCCATTATACCAGAGTGTATTACCATAGTTTTTGGTAGAGACATCTGTTAGAGAATGTCCACACTTCTTGATCCATGAAAAACAAAAGCAAATAAAAAACACTCTGTGACATCTTCTGATAAACCGTAGAATTAGTTCAGTAGTGAAGTTCAGAGCTTCTCCTGTAGAGGAGTTTCAATTGGCGCAGCAGTAATAGTGAAATAGAATGAATAAAATGTTATTCAAAAAAGAATAAACAAAATCGTGGTAAGATTCTAACCTTTATACTCAGAGTTCAGCAGCGACCAACATGTAACTCGACCTGTATGACTTGTGTTATTGTCGTGTTGTCGCTCTCTTATGTGCCTTCCTCTATGGGTTGTAGCAATAGAACACATCCGTGGTCTCCCCTGCCTGTCGTAAAAGGTGACTTAAAGGGACCATGGAGAGCGTGTGTTGGTGACCATGGGTCTCCTAGCTGAGTTTCAGCTTGCCCTATTTTTTACAATTACGCATATACAGCTAGTCTTATGGCGACGATGTGATAGGAAAGTGCTAGGAGTGGGAAGGAAATGGCCATGGCCTTAATTAAGGTACAGCCTCAGCATTTGCCTTTTGTGAAAATGGGAAACCACGGAAAACCATCCTCGGGGCTGCAAACGGTGGGGTTCGAAACCACTATCTCCCAAATGCAAGCTCCCCGCTGCGCGCTCCTAACCGCACGGCCAACACACTTTGTGCTCTCACATTGCTTCCACTTACTTGTACCCAGTTTTTCATTTTTATTCATCCTGTCCGTCCTTCCTTAGCCAACGGTTGTTCTTTTCCGACCCCAACGGTATTAGGATTGCGGGGCGTGGGAAATCTTTAACTCACTCCTTCGTGGCCCTTGTCTTTCTTTTACCGACCCCGTCATTCTTAGACGTGTCAGTGCTCCTCCAATTTCCCTCTGATTAGTGTTAAGAGAGGTTGGTTGCCCACTTGTAATTCCTGTTAAAACAATAATCACCACCACCAGCACTTGTCTTGTGCTCGGCCCAGCCTAATATTAGCCTCGAAGTGGGTGTCATTTATTACATATTCTTCATGTAATTTTACAGTCTGTATGCCACAACTGCCCGTAGCTTTAGTGTGGATTCACCCCGCGAACTTCCACGTGACGCCTCGTATGATATGGCCTGTGGGACTATCTTTTGCGACTACAAGAAATAGACCATTATTTATTTCTGGTACTGTACATCTGTGGTTTTACTCCAATCAAGATATTGTCATACCTGAGGTACTGCTTGTTGTTGCCGACCTTGGGATCAATTTCAGAAACATTTTAATCAACTGCATGCATCGCCACTATCCAGTGATCAGGAGTTTTCCATTCCCATGATCAAATGGTCGTTCAGTCATTTCAAGGATCTTCCTATCCTTCTTTCTCCAATTCTATAGTTATGTGTTTTGTTTTAACGATAGTTTTAGCAACGGAAATTGACAATGACAGTGGAGTGGCCTCGGTAGTCAGTAATGGTGTCCGTAATACCTTGTGCATGTAATATCTAGCGGATGTCGTAATTCCTCCGAGGGTCAATGCAGTTGTAACCTACTAGAGGACGCAGCAAATTCATCTCCGCTGCCTCAATTATCTTTGCTTCACTTGGTTAGGATCTGTGACTCTGAACCGTATATCAGTGTTGGGGCAGCGATGGTTTTATCAAATGTTAATATAGTGTCACGTCTCCCCTTCTTCAGGAATGCCCTCGTAATAGTATCTACGATCTTGTTGTAACTTAATTTTGATTCAGCATCTTATGTCTATAATGAGAAAGCAAGCATGCCAAATAATTAAAGTAGGTTATTTTTCTTGTACTGTATTATTTTACTCAATATTTTCTCCAACGATGTCAGTCCATTTAAGAGCGAGAATTATCTTATCTATGCTCTTTCAAAGGTAGTTTCTATGTTGGATATTACTCAGATGCGGCATCGTCTGATTAATTCTTCTGGCTCGGGACTTGATTTTTGTGCATGTCCTAACACTTTCCTCTCCATATTGAGACAACACACTACACTACCAACCACCATAGAAACACGCAGTAGTGGTTATATTCCTCTATAAACGGTTGAAGTCAGGAAGGGCATCCGGCCTTAAAACAGGGCCAAATTCGCAAGTGTGACACAATTTGCGTGAAAGACCTCACAAGTGTAGGGAAAACGGTAAAGAAAGAAGATAACTCAGACGCGGTATCTCCTTCAGCGTCAATACGTACACTGTTTCATACCTTGTTTCTTCAGGAATACTTTTAAAAGATGTGTTAATGTATTTATGACTTCCCATCTGGTAATCACGATACAGCTAGCACAGGTACACAGCCTGAAACTCATCAGAAACAGAAGAAATACATATCACTTTATATACACATAAAGAGCACCTATTGTTAACAGCATGCTTAAGGTCCCAAGCTTGCATACAGATAAATGAAATAATAGGTGTATGTGTATTATATACAGAGGCCCTTACTCAAGAATTTCTGGATGGCAGAGTTCAGTACAGTATACTGCAGCACGTTTTGTAGCGAGAAAAGTTGATATTCTGGTTGGTAGTGGTTAATCTAATTTTACTATTGTCTTTAGGAATGTTTGCTGTTCAGTAATATTTCTCGAATGCTTTAAATATTTTCACGCTGTCATAATTTCATGACAAATATCTAATTTCTTCCTTCCTGCGTGCAAACCGATATTGCACAATATTTGTAAATCCCTCTCTCGTTTCTAGATAGGGATCGTTGCAATAGAAGAATCATAATATGGAAATGAAGTTGGAATTCAACAGGACAAACTGGGGCAAATATTCATTTCTGGGACAAGGATTCAAAATTAAGGAAGAATTTATCAAAGGAAATGTTCAATAAATGTCCAAATTTTTGAAAACGTTTAAGTTTTTTTTTTTTTTTTTTTTTTTTTTTTTTTTTTTTTTTTTTTTTTTTTGCTAGTGGCTTTACGTCGCACCGACTCAGACGGGTCCTATAGTTGAGTTTCAAGTTGCCCTCAATTTTTTTTTTTTTTTGTTACACATATACAGCTAGGTCTTCTGGCGACGATGTGATAGGAAAGTGCTAGAGTGGGAAGTAATGATCATGGCCTTCATTAAGGTACAGCCCATCATTTGTCTGGCATGAAAATGGAAAACAACGGAAAACCATCTTCAGGGCTGCAGACAGTGGGATTCGAACCCACTATCTCCCGGATGCAAGCTCACAGCTGCGCGCCCATAACCGCACGGCCATCTCGCCCTGTCGTTTAAGAAAAGACTAGGTAAACAACTGATAGGGAATCTGCCACATGGGTGACAGCCCTAAATGCAGATCAGTGGTGATTGATTGATTGATTGATTGATTGATTGATTGATTGATTGATTGATTGATTGATTGATTGATTGATTGATTGATTGATTGATTGATTGATTGATTGATTGATTGATTGATTGATTGATTGATTGATTGATTGATTGATTGATTGATTGATTGATTGATTGATTGATTGATTGATACTGCATTTATGTGCAGTAAAAATGAAATGGCGTACGGCTTTTAGAGCCGAGGACAAGTTCGAGTCACCAGTTGCAGCAGGTCATTTGAGTTGACACCCGTAGGCGACCTGCGCGTCGTGTTGAGGATGAAATGATGATGCAGACGACACATACACCGCGCTACCGTACCGGACATTTATGTCCAGTGATATGACGCGTCTTACTAAGAAGTGTTGTCCTCAACTGGGCAGAAAACACCACAGGATTATCAACATATCGTGACTAATACCAACCTACCACGACCTTCTGCTGACGGGTAACACCCATCGTACGCACCGAGTTTGAAATAAGATAGTTTGGAATACTTATTTGCTCTAAAAGAAATAATCGTACGATAAAAATAAATACACCAAGTTTGCCTCAATCAACACTGTTGTCCTGGAGGATGAAATTTATACAGTTCTAATTAAAAAAGGACTAGGCTGAGCTAGATATTTTCGTATTTAATAATAATTCCATAGTCCCCCTCTGTGGTGTAGTGGTTAGCATGATTAGCTATCACCCCCGGAGGCCCAGGTTCGATTCCTGCCTCTGCCGCAAAATTTGAAAAGTGGTATGAGGGCTGGAGAGGGGTCCACTCGGCCTCGGTAGGTCAATTGAGTAGCGGTGGGTTCGATTCCCACCTCAACCATCCTCGAAGTGATTTTCCGTGGTTTCACACTTCTTCTCCAGGAAAATGCCGGGATGGTACCTATCTTAGGCCACAGCTGCTTCCTTCCCTCTTCCCTCGCTATCCCTTCCAATCTTCCAATCCTCCCACACGGCCCCAGTTCAGCATAGCGGTGAGGCCGCCTGGCGAGGTACTTGTCCTCCTCCCAGTTGTATCCCCGACCCGATGTCTCACGCTGCAGGACTCTGCCCATGAGGTGGTAGAGATGGGATCCCTCGCTGAGTCCGAGGGAAAAACCAGTCTTGGAGGGTAAACAGATTAAGAGGAAGAAAAATAATTCCATGAAAATTAATTTATTTTCCGAGCCCTTCCTACATTTAAGAATATGAAAACAGAATGACGATATCTTAAACGGATCTGGACATATTTGAGGTAGACTTCATTGTTGACTCATCCTGTGTATACAGAGTGAATAAAAAGTGGCACACTCGAAGTAGATCATGCGATTTTTGATCACTCTGTAAGCCAAAGGTGATATAACAAAATGTTGTCTGGCCCAAAAATGTAATAGAACAGGAATTTACAAAAGGAGGTGCTGGCAACACTGTCACTGCGTGCAGCGTGGCTATGAACAGGTATCATAAACAAAAGGCTACGATGGAGCTGTCTGATTAGCTCAGAGTGACGAGTGCTGGACTGAAAAGCATTAAATACAAATGTGGATGTTCCCGTGTCAATCGCACGTGTGTATTTCGTCTTTTTTTTTTCTTTCTTCAGCTAACGTATTGAGCTGTATCATTCTGTGCAATGCAGTATTTGTATTTCGTACTTTTACCATTCTGTCCGCCTCTGTGGTGTAGTGGTTAGCGTGATTAGCTGCCACCCCCGGAGGCCCGGGTTCGATTCCCGGCTCTGCCACGAAATTTGAAAAGTGGTACGAGGGCTGGAACGGGGTCCACTCAGCCTCGGGAGGTCAACTGAGTAGAGGCGGGTTCGATTCCCACCTCAGCCATCCTGGAAGTGGTTTTCCGTGGTTTCCCACTTCTCCTCCAGGCGAATGCCGGGATGGTACCTAACTTAAGGCCACGGCCGCTTCCTTCCCTCTTCCTTGCCTATCCCTTCCAATCTTCCCATCCCTCCACAAGGCCCCTGTTCAGCATAGCAGGTGAGGCCGCCTGGGCGAGTTACTGGTCATTCTCCCCAGTTGTATCCCCCGACCAAGAGTCTGAAGCTCCAGGACACTGCCCTTGAGGCGGTAGAGGTGGGATCCCTCGCTAAGTCCGAGGGAAAAACCGAACCTGGAGGGTAAACAGATGATGATGATGATGACTTTTACCATTCTTCCAACAGTGAAGCATAACCTTAACTTGTTACAGATGTAAATGCATATATATTTTTCTCCATAACACAAATATACTCCCTGTCACGTAAGCCTATGCACTAAGAGTACAACTTTACTCTTCTCTTCTGTTAATACTGAAGGTAGTGAATTTTAGTTCTTTTATAACTGTTGGGTTCGATTGAGTGTCACTGACTACACAGTTTAGGGACTCTAGTCCGGCTCCATGGCTAAATGGTTACTGTGTTGGCCTTTGGTCACAGGGGTCCCGGGTTCGATTCCCTGCAAAGTCGGGAATTTTAACCATAATTGGTTGATTCCCATGGTACGGGAGCTGAATGTGTGTGTCGTCTTCATCATCATTTCATCCTCATCACGACGCGCAGATCGCCTACGGGAGTCAAATCATAAGTCCTGCATCTGGCGAGCCGAACTTGTTCTCGGACACTCCCGGCACTAAAAGCCATCTACACTATTTCATTTCACTCTACTTGCCGATACGACTTCTTACAGTTATTGTTAATCTGGCACGTTGACACTATACACTCCTGGTTCATTTCGTGATCTGCGAGAATTACCTGTTGCCACTGACGTATTGTTCAAATCTCCAACGTTAAATTTGCGGGTGTAGTTATAAGTGTTATAACATATTTTCTTTTCCTGTGGGATTGTGAATCTGCTTGGGCAATACCAGGAGCAGTAAGTAGAATTGTTCGAATAATGCATTTAATAACGTAGTTGATGTGAAATGACGAACACAGCATTTTATTAATTACAGTCTTATTTCGTCCAATACTTACGTATAGAATTCGATTAGCATGTCTAACAAGCAAGATAAATCTGCAATAATTCCTCCGAAAAGGAAAGCAACATTACCTCCTCTATAAAGATGGAAGGAAATGTCGTTATCAACCTAACTTACCGTAACCTTGTCCGGCTCCATGGCTAAAAGGTTAACGTGCTGGACTTTGGTCACAGGGAACCGGGTTCGATTCCCGGCAGGGTCGAGAATTTTAACCATCATTGTTTAATTTCGCTGGCACGGGGGCTGGGTGTATGTGTCGTCTTCATTATCACTTCATCCTCATCACGACGCGCAGGTCGCCTACGGGGGTCAAATCAAAAGACCTGCACCTGGTGAGCCGAACATGTCCTCGGACACTCCCGGCACTAAAAGCCATATGCCATTTTTACCCTAACATTGTCTTGTCACGACTTTGGTACGGTGACTTACGGAATATTCACATGTACAGTAATATAATATTTGCTTGTGTGTATTATCAAAGCGTGGTTTCTCCTCAGTCCGACGAGTAATTTCAATAAGGGGGCTGAATTATTTACTCCAGGCAAACATCGAAGAATACCGTTATAATAATGCGTATATGAAAATAAAGGCAGAAATATATACATTAAATTAAGTGAGGGTGGGAGAGTGTGTATTTCCTTAAAGCCTCATTAAGCTTGAAAACCGACTTAATTATCAATATCAATATCACCGAGCTCGATAGCTGCAGTCGCTTAAGTGCGGCCAGTATCCAGTAATCGGGAGATAGTGGGTTCGAGCCCCACTGTCGGCAGCCCTAAAGATGGTTTTCCGTGGTTTCCCATTTTCACACCAGGCAAATTCCGGGGCTGTACCTTAATTAAGGCCACGGCCGCTTTCTTCCACTTCCTAGGCCTTTCCTATCCCATCGTCGCCATAAGACTTATCTGTGTCGGTGTGACGTAAAGCAAATAGCAAAAAAAAAAAAAATCAATATCGGGATAGATCATCTATTTCGGTAAGGGTACCTCCATTATTGATACATTGAAGTTCGTTGCTGGTTATATATGTCATCCAAACGGGTCTAGTTAGTACGGGTTTGAAATGTTTTCAGCGCTGGGGAGATAGATGTGCTTGGCTGCGGTTCTCACGGCGCTCAACCACTTGAGCTTTGGAACATTTTCAATAAACATTTCTGATCTTGAACATTTTGGAATTTTCGTGCTTTCATAAAATGCCGGGCGTACGGATAGTAAATGGTTTCAGAATTGTGGAAAATGCATTTCAGAAATGTTTATTGAAATTGTCCCAAAGCCCAATTTTCTCACTTGTTCCATATTTGACTTTATCACCATATAGCCTACTTGTTGATCTCACTGAAACGATGCAAACGATGCCTCAAAGGGCGTGCTATTACGCGTACCTCAAGATGGCGGCACTCTTGTATCTCTGGGTGATATACCGGGGTCATATTTTTGTCCTTCCTTTTTACAGTGAGCTGTCGTCGCACGTGTTATTTCGAAATTATTTCGATTTAGATCGTACGTATTCTTGTAACTGTCACCTACACAAGTTCGGTTCCGTAACTTTAGATGTATTCTCCGTCAAAATAATGTTCATTACGTCAGGCTGTCAAGTACTCGGTAGGTACGACCATAAGTGGGGAAGATTGAGTCATGGTTTTCTACAGAGCTGTCCTATGCAATTTAATCTGACGTTACGGTAAAAAGATACCGAAAATTAAAAGAAATCCGTCTCTGTGGTGTAGTGGTTAATGTGATTAGCTGCCACTCCCGGAGAGCCCGGTTCGATTCCTGGCTCGGCCACGAAATTTGAAAAGTGGTACGAGGACTGGAATGGGGCCCACTCAGCCTCGGGAGGTCAAATGAGCAGAAGGGGCTCGATTCCCACCTCAGCCATCCTCGAAGTGTTTTTCGTGGTTTCCTACTTCTCCTCCAGGCAAATATTGGGATGGCAGCCAACTTAAGGCCACGGCAGTTTCCTTCCCTCTTTCTTGCTCCATTCCTTCATACCTTCCCTTCCCCCCACAAGGCCCCTATTAAGCATAGCAGGTGAGGCCGCCAGGGTGATGTCCTGGTCCTCCTTCCCAATTGTATACCCAGACCCAAAGTCTCACGCTCCAGGACACTGCCCTTGAGGTGGTAGAGGTGGAATCCCTAGCTGAGTCCGAGCGAAAAACCAACTCTGGATGGTAAACGGTGAACTAACATAAAAGAACAGTGTACTTTCCTCAAAAGAGACTTCAATAACAATGACGTTTTTACTAGCTTCCTCTACAATGGAGAAGAGGTTGATTGAAATATTACGAATGTGTTGAAGCACATATAGGGCACAAATAACTAATATAGTTATATCCTAGTTATTATATTGTAATATGTTCTTTATGGGCTGTTATGTCCTTCAGCGTTTAATCTGCAAGCCTTTGTTGAATTAACTCCCTAAACAATTGTCTATTTAGGACTATAAATTTACCTTTCCTTCTTCTACATGGCTCACCCAGAAATAATTTAAATAAATTCTAACCATTGTTTCGTATGTATCCTTCTGCTTCTTTTACCCTCAGTGGCAGAGTCCATTTTTATACATAATCTTACATACATTCATACACAGTCTTTCTTTTTATTTTATCCAACATCAAACACACCCAAACCCAATGCCCCGATTAAAATCATAAACAGATTATTATTATTATTATTATTATTATTATTATTATTATTATTATTATTATTATTATTATTATTGTGTTGTTGGAGTCATCAGTCCATAGACTGGTTTGATGCGGCTCTCCATGCCACCCTATCCTGTGCTAACCTTTTCATTTCTACGTAACTATTGCATCCTACATCTGCTCTAATCTGCTTGTCATATTCATAACTTGGTCTACCCCTACCGTTCTTACCCCCTACACTTCCTTCAAAAACCAACTGAACAAGTCCTGGGTGTCTTAAGATGTGTCCTATCATTCTATCTCTTCTTCTCGTCAAATTTAGCCAAATCGATCTCCTCTCACCAATTCGATTCAGTATCTCTTCATTCGTGATTCGATCTATCCATCTCACCTTCAGCATTCTTCTGTAACACCACATTTCAAAAGCTTCTATTCTCTTTCTTTCTGAGCCAGTTATCGTCCATGTTTCACTTCCATACAATGCCACGCTCCACACGAAAGTCTTCAAAAACATCTTTCTAATTCCGATATCAATGTTTGAAGTGAGCAAATTTCTTTTCTTAAGAAAGCTCTTCCTTGCTTGTGCTAGTCTGCATTTTATGTCCTCCTTACTTCTGCCATCGTTAGTTATTTTACTACCCAAGTAACAATATTCATCTACTTCCTTTAAGACTTCATTTCCTAATCTAATATTTCCTGCATCACCTGCCTTCGTTCGACTGCACTCCATTACTTTTGTTTTGGACTTATTTATTTTCATCTTGTACTCCTTACCCAAGACTTCATCCATACCATTCAGCAACTTCTCGAGATCTTCTGCAGTCTCAGATAAAATAACAATATCATCGGCAAATCTCAAGGTTTTGATTTCCTCTCCTTGGACTGTGATTCCCTTTCCAAATTTCTCTTTGGTTTCCTTTACTGCCTGTTCTATGTAAACATTGAAAAGGAGAGGGGACAAACTGCAGCCTTGCCTCACTCCTTTCTGGATTGCTGCTTCTTTTTCAAAGCCCTCGATTCTTATCACTGCAGACTGATTTTTATATAGATTGTAGATAATTCTTCGTTCTCGGTATCTGATCCCAATCACCTTTAGAATCTTAAATAGCTTGGTCCAATCAACATTATCGAATGCCTTTTCTAGATCTACAAATGCCATGTACGTGGGCTTGTCCTTCTTGATTCGATCCTCTAAGATCAGACGTAAAGTCAGGATAGCTTCACGTGTTCCTACATTTCTTCTGAAGCCAAATTGATCTTCTCCCAACTCAGCTTCAACTTGTTTTTCCATTCTTCTGTAAATAATACGTGTTAAAATTTTGCAGGCATGAGATACTAAACTAATGGTGCGGTAGTGTTCACACCTGTCAGCACCGGCTTTCTTGGGAATAGGTATAAGAACATTCTGCTGAAAATCGGATGGGACTTCTCCTGTCTCATACATCTTGCAGACTAAATGAAATAACCTTGCCATGCTGGTTTCTCCTAAGGCAGTCAGTAATTCAGAGGGAATGTCATCAATTCCAGGTGCCTTGTTCCTATTGAGGTCACACACAGCTCTGTCAAACTCTGACCTCAAAATTGGGTCTCCCTTTTCATCAGCATCAACAGCCTCTTCATGTTCCAGAACCAAATTATCTACATCTTTACCTTGATACAACTGTTGGATATGCTCCTGCCATCTTTCTGCTTTGTCTTCTTTCCCTAGGAGTGGTTTTCCATCTGAGCTCTTAATATTCATACACCTAGATTTCCTTTCTCCAAAGGTTTCCTTGATTTTCCTGTATGCAGCATCTACCTTTCCCAGGACCATACAGCCTTCGACATCCTTGAATTTCTCCTTCAGCCATTCTTCCTTAGCTGCCTTGCACTTTCTATCCACTTCATTCTTTAATCGCCTGTATTCTTTTCTGCCCTCTTCATTTCTAGCATTCTTGTATTTTCGTCGTTCATCAATCAGGTCTAGTATCTCCTGAGTTATCCACTGATTCTTAGTTGATCTTTTCTTCCTTCCTAACATTTCTTCAGCAGCCCTACTGACTTCATTTTTCATGACTCTCCACTCTTCCTCTATAGTGTTTCCTTCAGCCTTTTCATTTAGTCCTTGTGCAACATGTTCCTTGAAACAATCCCTCACATTCTTTTCTTTCAACTTGTCTAGATCCCATCTTTTTGCATTCTTTCCTTTCTTCAATTTCTTCAACTTCAGATGGCATTTCATGACCAAGAAGTTGTGGTCAGAGTCCACGTCTGCTCCTGGGAAAGTTTTGCAATCCAACACCTGGTTTCTGAATCTCTGCCTAATCATAATGAAGTCTATTTGATACCTTCCAGTGTCTCCAGGTCTCGTCCACGTATACAGCCGTCGTTTGTGGTGTTTGAACCAAGTATTGGCAAGGACTAAATTATGATCAGTGCAGAATTCAACCAGACGACTTCCTCTTTCGTTCCTTCGTCCCAATCCAAATTCTCCTACTGTACTACCTTCTCTTCCTTGGCCTACCACTGCATTCCAGTCTCCCATCACAATTAGATTCTCGTCACCTTTTACATATTGTATTAAATCTTCTATCTCCTCATATATTCTTTCGATTTCTTCATCATCCGCTGAACTAGTAGGCATATAGACCTGCACTATTGTGGTGAGCATTGGTTTGGTATCTGTCTTGACGACAATAATTCTTTCACTATGCTGGTCGTAGTAGCTTACCCGCTGCCCTGTTTTCTTATTCATTATTAAACCAACTCCTGCATTTCCTCTGTTTGATTTTGTGTTGATAATTCGGTAGTCGCCTGACCAAAAATCTTGTTCTTCCTGCCAACGTACTTCACTTATGCCAACTACATCTAACTTTAGCCTATCCATCTCCCTTTTCAGATTCTCTAACCTACCACAACGATTCAAACTTCTAACATTCCACGCTCCGACTCGCAGAATGTCAGTATCTATCTTCCTGATGATCGCCCCCTCTCGTGTAGTCCCCACCCGGAGATCCGAATGGGGGACTAGTTTACCTCCGGAATATTTTACCCGGGAGGAAGCCATCATCAGTACATCATTCATACAGAGAGAGCTGCATGTCCTCGGGAGTTAGTTACGGCTGTATTTTCCCGTTGCTTTCAGCCGTGTAGCAGTATCAACACAGCTAAGCCATGTTGAGTATTATTACAAGGCCGTATCAGTCAATCATCCAGACTGCCGCCCTTGCAACTACCGAAAGGCTGCTACCGCCCTTTCGATGAACCATTCGTTAGTCTGGTCTCTCAACAGATACCCATCCGATATGGTTGCACCTGCGGCTCGGCTATCTGCATCATTGGGACACGCAAGCCTCCCCACCGCGGCAAGGTCACATGGTTCGCAGAGGAGTTATTATTATTATTATTATTATTATTATTATTATTATTATTATTATTATTATTATTATTATTATTATTATTATTATTGGTTTGAGTCCGCCTCTGTGGTGTAGTGGTTAGTGTGATTAGTTGCAACCCCGGAGGCCCGGGTTCGATTCTCGGCTCTGCCACGAAATTTGAAAAGTAGTACGAGGGCTGAAACGGGGTCCACTCAGCCTCGGGAGGTCAACTGAGTAGAGGTGGGCTCGATTCCCACCTCAACCATCCTGGAAGTGGTTTTCCGTGGTTTCCCACTTCTCCTCCAGGAAAATGACGGAATGGTACCTAACTTAAGGCCACGGCCGCTTCCTTCCTTCATCCTTGTCTATCCCTTCCAATCTTCCCATCCCCCACCAAGGCTCCTCTTCAGCATAGTAGGCGAGGCCGCCTGGGCGAGGTACTTTCATCCTCCCCAGTTGTATCCCCGACACAATGTCTCACGCTCCAGGACACTGCCCTTGAGGCGGTAGAGGTGGGATCCCTCGCTGAATCCGTGGGAAAAACCAACCCTGGAGGGTAAGCAGATTAAGAAAGAAATTATTGGTGTTTGAAGGGGCCTAACATCAAGGCCTTCGGCCCTACATACACAAATAGCAAGTTAAAACGCAGAGGTAGCATGCCAAATACTCGGCAGAGATATGCGCGCAGAAGTGCTGTACAACACTCACATAAGCATTAAATAGATCCCTTACCAGAACAGACGTAATACAGTCTGAAATTGGACCCCTTGTCCTCCACCAGAAATAACAACATACATTTACCGACCAAAAGAAGAGAAGGAATATTGAGTAACACATAGCTTTATTAAATCGGAATATCAGGAGGAAATAAAGTGAACAAAATTAGGGGAGGACGTGCCACCTAAAGCCGAATACATAATACAGTGGAACGTACTTTCAGATTCGGTTAACAACTCCTTTTAACATGTTATAATCAGGGCCTCTCAAACGCCCAAAATCTCACGCGTGCAGATCGACGCGCAAGAGCTCCGTGCACTGTGCATCGGTGCGTGCCGCTCGACATGGCTCGGATCAACGCTTCGTCTCGGGGCTACTCGGCTAAGCTCGGCTCTACTCGGCTCAACCCAGCCCGGATTTGGAGCGCTACGGCGCAAGTGGGGCAGAGGGAGACAGGCGGAGCGAGCGAGACAGGCGTGAGGAAAGAGAGAGTAAGCGCTATTGCTCCAAATGGAGGAGTGGGGGTCTGCACTCTGGTCAACCAAGCCAAGTCGTCTTTTGCACCGTGTACAGTGCATGCACCACGCGCATGCACCCTGAGAGGCCCTGTGTTATATGATCATTTAGCTCCGTACAGTGGTATTATAGCACATCATTTTATCGCGTCTACGGAAAACTGACATTCCATCTCATTCATGCAGGCACTCAGATTTGAGGTAAAAAGAGACTAATTTACCTAATAATTATCTAGTTGTGTGAGATTCAGAATAAAATATCGACCCCGATCAGGTGAGAAAGCAAGCCCACGTTCAAAAATACAAATACAATTCCACAACAATCCTCTCACAATCAAAGTTAAGGTAAAATTAATGGAAAGAGGACCTCGTCAATGAACATGAATACAAAGCCAAAAAAGAAGATTCGCGTATGTATCCGGACCGAGATGGCGTCCTCCATGAAGTAAAAGAAAAATAGTAAGTAAACAACTAGTCGCTAAGGAGCCACACAAAATGTTAACATAACGATATTCCAAAGATGAAATCCAAATGACGAAAAGCAAACACACGTGGAGAAAAGAAAACGCCCGGGAAGAAAAATGAATTCAACTTTCCTTCTTCATTTATTAAAGGTTCCGTTCTATTATAGCCACGAACTCATCAAAACATACAATAACATCTCAAGACTCATGCGCCATAATAAAAATTCAAATTAAATCAGGGTACACCTGTTATTTTCCAGGGATTCAGCCACCGATTTTCCCAGCCACTACCGCGCACAATAGCGTATCATCACAAAGACACTCTCAAAATCAAAATTTACTCATCCAGACTCCAAAGTCTCACAGCAATGAGCTTCTGCGATAAATACTACACATAGGTATTTACAAAGCGAACTATGAGGCATGCCCTCTTACCTGGTCAAGAACCAGAGTTAAATAAATCTCCGATAGAGGTTACCGGAATATTCATTACCACAACGAACATATCAGAGCACAACAGCCAAAGAAATCACACAAGAATAGACCGAGCACCCCTAAATGGTATAAGGGATATTAAGTCACGAGAGTAAAACAGATAATCTTAAGCGACGTAGCATGCGTCTAAATGCAGGAAAGTCAAAAACAGACAGAATTAATTCCCAATGGGCTCCCAAAGATAAAGGTAACCAACCAAGAGGTAACCAACCCAAAAGGTAGTATACAGAAAAATACGACACCTCAGAGGGATATACATAACTGAAGCCTGTGTACCAGCGCGGTCCGTTGAATAAATTATCTTTAAACATTGTGCTGATATGATGGTAACTCAGAAAGGCAATCAGATCGCACCAGACCTCTATCAGAGTCTTAGAACAGAGAGACATAAAAGGGCAAAGACAATGGACGATGGAAAATCGGCGTCATTTATCGGTACAATCGAAAACAAGATAGGACGTTAAGTGGTAATATAGAGTTATTGACGTGAACTCATAAGTTCTTGGGTTAACGAAATGAAATGAAATGGCGTATGGCTTTTAGTGCCGGGAGTGTCCGAGGACAAGTTCGGCTCACGAGATGCAGGTCTTTTCATTTGACTCCCGTAGGCGACCTGCGCGTCGCGATGACGACGAAATGATGACGAAGACGACATATACACCCAACCCCCGTGCCAGCGAAATTAGCCGATTATGGTTAAAATTCCCGACCCTGTCGGGAATCGAACCCGGGACCCCTGTGGCCAAAGACCATCACGCTAACCATTTAACCATGGAGCCGTACCTTGGGGTATTAATGAAACATGAATGGGAACAAATGTACATAAAGGCACAAAAGCGTTTTAAACCTATGTTACTTATTTCTGAGATCGCTGGAGCCATCTTGGCTCATTTTAAGCCTGAAATTTAAGTTATGATAATACTTTTAAACGTGATTTTTAGGTTAAAATTATAGCCTCGAATCATCTGGCGTACGAACCGCGATCCTCCGGGTTGACAGAAATGAGCTATACCACTGTGCTAATCACGCCTCGTTCTCAAAAATCAAGTCTCCAATCTACTCATATGTTTGCACCACGTAAGTTGATTAGTTTACAGAGGTTCCTCCAAAATATGAATTTGTAACTCAGGTTCCTTCTCTTATTTGCTACCTGATTGTACCAGTATTTACTCTTGCTACTTCCATATATTTTACATCCGGTTTACGAATTGGGATTTCCCGAGTTCATTCAATTTCACTATTGCAGGGTTGTACTAATAATTTCTGCAAATGCACTTCCATATTAGACAACACAGCTGATAACTGCTGGAACCAGACAGCATTAGCTTTGTGACACCTTGTTTCCAAACGAGCGAGTTGGCCGTGTGATTAGAGGCGCGCAGCTGTTAGCTTGCAGTCGGAAGGTAGTGGGTTCGAACCCCACTTTCGGCAGCTCTGAATGTGGTTTTCCACATACACAACAGGCAAATTCTGGGACTGTACTTAAATTAAGGCCACGGCCGCTTCCTACCTGTGTTGGTGCGACGTAAAACAAATTGCAAGAAAAAAAAGCCTCGTTCCCATTTTTAAATGAACTGACTTTGTGCAAAAATTCACATCCTGGAGCCCACGTGCTTCATTTTCGAATCCCTTCTTTTCCAGCCGTCTTGTCTAAATCATGAAGTAGTTCATCTTCACAACATACTCAATGCATACCTTTTAAAGTTCTGAGACACAACTATTATTTTTTACAACCACCTGCTTTGACACCACAGAATCTCTGTTCAGTAAATATAAGTTATCATGGTCGCAGCTACACGACCTCGAGTTTCATGTTGAATCCGTACCACAGAGAAAGAACATTTTATTTGAAGGATTACACGTGCATTCCCCGCGATTTGAACCATATCTTCCCGTGAAGCCAGTGACAATATCAAATTTCCTGCTTGTCTAATATAATTTCTCTTAGAATTACCGCCAGTCTTGAAAAGAAGCTGGAATGCGGAAATTCTTGTCTTGGAACTCGGTTCTGTAATTTATCATCAATAAATATGTCCAGGAATGCTCTTTATTGATCAGAATATTCTCTACATTTTCATGACAGTATTCCATCTTTCAGATATCATTTAATGTTAAAAATATTTCTTATCAGACATACTACGAAAAACGTGAATTTAAGCTCTTTCCTCAATTGTTCCGAATATTGAAGGACTAAAGGGCACGGAAAGTTTTTAAATTATGAGCCTTGAATAGATATATCGTCCTAAATACAGTTCCGGAAGAACAGCCTAATATTGCTTGTTTCTCCACTCGTTTTCTTTTTTATTGAAATCCTAGCCAAATGAACTTATTTACCGAATAATTTCTGTAATGTGTTCCTTGATTAAATACTCTTCGGTGTTTATTGACTTTTTTGGAAAAATGTCCACACCGAATCAGGGTACACTTGTTATTTTCCAGGGATTCAGCCACCGGTTTTCCCAGCCACTACCGCCCACAACAGCATGTCATAACAAAGACACTCTCAAAATCACAATTTACTCATCCAGACTCCAAAGTCATTAAAGACTAAAAGGGTCCCCAGAAGCTCTGAACTTTGCAGCGTGGATTGGCAACCTCGGGGCCCTTAGCTGAGTCCTGGCATTGCTTTCAATTACTTGTGTCAGGCTCCTCACTTTCATCTATCCTATCCGACCTTCCTTGGTCAACTCTTGTTCTTTTCCGACCCCGACGCTATTAGGTTTGCGAGGGCTAGGGAGTCTTTCATTTTCACCCCTTCGTTGCCCTTGCCATTCTTTGGTTGATATCTTAATTTTTCGAAGTGTCGGATCCCTTCCCTTTTTCTCTCTAATTAGTGCTATACAGGGGATGTATGCCTAGTTGTACTTCCTCTTAAAACAGTAATCACCACCACCACCACCACCACCACCACCGACTCACATTAGCGCTCGTAGTGGTGTTTAAGTGAAACATTGCATTGACTCGCGTTAGCACTCGTACTGGTAGAAAAAGGCAAACTGCTAACCTAATAGACAGCATAACGATTATTCAGAAGAGAATTGTCATTTTTAAGAATAGATAAAGAATGCATTCTCATACTTTATTACATTTTATTGGCTGAAAATTCGTAGCTCATATCCCTAGGATGTTTTCAACATTGAATTGCTTGCCTGAAGGACTAGAACTGTGGCTTTTCTCTCCATGTAGAAGTGTGCTGTTTTGGAGCTAAGAAAATCCATCAAATGATATCTGCATCTTAACATTACCAAATTATTTCCCATTCAAGCAGTTATAGGAAATCCAAAAGAAGGGGTAGAAAAGCCATGCGATGTTCAGCCAAACTGATAGCTTTGTGAAAAAAGTTTCCTCTAATTATACTTTTAAACCTTTTCAATTTATCGTACTTTGTCATACTCGTGGTAGCGCAATCCAACTCAAGTTCTTTATGCGAAATACCATTTTCCTTTTCCTCGACATGAAACCTGGTATTATCCCATAAGCTACAGCATCCACCATCAAGGTAATTGCTGCCTACCACTACACGTTTCATCAATGCATCATCTCATGAATAAAGTATCCAGGGTCTCCCAATGTCTCGGCAGTACTACTTTGTGTCATGTGAATTCTTGTATTCAGAGGATATAAAAAATTCAGTGAAATATACAACCAGAGACAAATTTGAGAAATTTGTCGAAGAACGTTGAACCTTGCCACAATCATTTCCATTTTCTGATATGATAAAAATTATATCATATATTAAAAGAAGCAAATGTAACATATCAGAGATTACTTCACAGTTTATTGATATATTTAATGTTTGGGCTTCACTTTAAGTGAGCAAGACAATAATAATAATAATAATAATAATAATAATAATAATAATAATAATAATAATAATAATAATAATAATAATAATAATTTTAAAATCCTTCTTTAAAACCTCGAAGCTTCGGAACTTGGCCCTTAAATGTGACTATTTAATGTATCAGTTGGGATTGCTCACGTGTAAGCATTCATTAACACCAACCATCTAGGCCTAGATGAAATTTCGTAATTTTTAACGTACAATATGAGTGCCTCAACTAACTACACTTCGTAAGCACGTCTATCGTAATTTCATTTCACTCATGATAGAGATTTCAAGCAATTTATGATCGCCTGCGTACAAGGGTTGAAATGAACGGCTTGAAAGGAGATCATTTAAGATTTGTGATCCAAATGCCTGCTTGTCTGAAGGAAAGTTCGTTTAATGGGACATCGCCCAATACTTATTAGTCCAGCAGAAGGTTTTGTCGAGTATCATTTTGTCCAACGGAAAACTTGTCCAGTAGGTTATTTCGTCCAATACTTATCAGTCCAGTAGAATATTCGTTCAATATTACTTTGCCCAACTGACAGCCAGTCGACAGGGATACATCATCCAATAGGAAGGACATTTCGCCCAACTTCAATTCGTCCAATGGAAAGCTAGTACGTTGGGATATTTTGTCCAATGCCCATCTGTCTAATATGACATTCCTTCCATTATTTAACGGAAAATATCCCCTGTTATTTTTGTATATCTTATACCCTTTCAGGTTTATTTGGCATTTACGTAAAATAGCAGATAATTATTATTACTCTGTATTGTACTCTAACCACAATCAATTACATCGAAGGCCTTATTTAAATCCACGAGTACCATTATCTTTATTCGTTATTTTAAGATCGGAAAAAAGCAAAGTCATCTCCGTACAGGCCATGAAGGCCCATGGAGGGGTGGTTTTAAGATGGACGTTCAGTAAATACTGCTTTACGTGTTCCCACATTTCTTCGAAAGGCAAACTGTTTCCTGTATTATATTGATTTCGAGAATTAAGTCAGATAATCAGATTACTAGGCATTCTACCATCAAGCTCAGCTGTAGCTGTTAGAAATTATCACATTTGAAATGTTCTAGCTCATATCCATAAGAATCGTCGCCATAAGACCTATCTGTGTCGGTGAGACGTAAAACAACTAGCAAAAAAAATATCCATAAGAGACTAACAATCACTGTATTCAAGAAGCCGTTCACGAGTTTAATCTCGCAAGTCCTGCAAGTTTTAACCGTGTAGTGTTATCTGTACTTTTTGTATCCAAAATATTCTGGAAAATATGAAGTTATTATCTTGATAACATGATACTGTGGAGTCTTGCGAAAGTTTGAGAGAATCCAATCAGGGTTGTATGACCTGAACTTTGGTAAACTTAAGTGTTTATAACATTCAAAGTTCCCAACTTCTCGGGTTGAGATATACCTTCAGGCTAGATTTAGTTTCTGACATACTATCACGTTCACGATGGTATTCGGAGGCAAAGCAGGATAGTAAGTAAACACGGCGTCACAAGTGAGAGGACATGGTGTAACCGAGTGGTTGAAATCGCTTCCTGATAAAATATTATTGAGTCTAGTAATGTTAATTTTTTTTTTTTTTTTTTTTTTTTTGCTAGTTCCTTTACGTCGCACCGACACAGATAGGTCTTATGGCGAGGATGGGACGGGAAAGGGCTAGGAGTTGGAAGGAAGCGGCCGTGGCCTTAATTAAGGTACAGCCCTGGCATTTGCCTGGTGTGAAAATGGGAAACCACGGAAAACCATTTTCAGGGCTTCCGACAGTGGGGTTCGAACCTACTATCTCCCGAATACTGGATACTGGCCGCACTTAAGCGACTGCAGCTATCGAGCTCGATCTAGTAATGTTTAAAGTAGTCTGATGGAGTTTCCAAACTTCCAACCTCCGTGATTTCCTGCTCTCACGATGGTGGATTTCATCTTGACTGAGAGCCGTGGCATTTGAAAATGTTTAACGTTGACAGCTCTTTATCATTGGCTGTTGATACGTCAAGGAATCCTGCGTGACAATATTCTGATTCCCTACGGGGTCTTGTAATCATTTCATCAGTTAAAATAGATCATTATTTTGCATAGATAGAGCCATCTGCGGATTACTAATACGCGAGGTAAATTACATTTTTGTTACTTATTCCTTTGCATGCTCCTCAGAAGTTTCCCAACCTCACACTTCTCCCTGTCGTTCTTTCTCCGAGGTATTCCGAGGTGTAACAGACTTTTCTCAGAATTACTTCTCACTTCGACAACTTTCTTTCTATAACCAAGTATGTTTTGAATTTCTATTGGTTTTCACGTAGGCGTAGATCTTTGTGCACCTCTGTCAACCAACGGGGATTAGTTTCCCATTGCTTCTGAAGAGTGTGTTTTTTAGCCTATCTCTCTTTATTTTTTCTCTTCAGGTAAAAAGTCAACCTTCTCTTCCTAGTTATGGTGGTGATGTTTTCGATATTCGCTTATAACTCTTTGTTGGACCTTATGTGGTAGCTGAGTCCTTGCTAAGAAACTTATTTATTTCTTTTTTGAAAATCACAGGATATAATTTGGCCAGTGTCTCCGCGACATAGAGGCATTCTGGTTGAGCTACTGTGCAGTATCGTCTTATTTTTGCCTATAAGAAGTTGTCTGATAGTACCATGGTACAGATGGAAAGCTGTTTCCGCTTTCTTTACTTTCTGCCGCAGCGCTTCTTTTGCATTGTCATTGAGGTAAGAATCCCACTCAAGTATTTACATTATTGGATGTCCACTGAACAACTTCATAAGGCATTTTAATTTTCCGATTAATTTCCCTCTTATCAGATGGAATATGCATTGTTTTCTTAAGGAGGTCACTAGGCCAGTGACAGCAGGTACTTTTAGCAGTTGTCCAATCTGTTTTACTTACGTTTTAATGTTATCAAAGAGAAGCACATCATCATCAACGAGAGTCAGGGAATCAAATATGATATCAAAGAGTTTGTAACAAACCCGCACTCTGTTTGGGAAGTCAATTCTGGCCAACCTTTCTTCTATTCTTTGATGACTTTTCCAAAAAACAAGAGTGGGGATGGACAATTCCCCTGCTTCAGATCTGCCTGTATAATAAACTTTTCAAAGAGCTGTCTGCAAGAGTCTGTTGATTCACGGCTACAGAAGTACCATAGTTTCCAAATTCTTTGAAAATGTTAAGAAGTGTCCCACTCTCCACATTCCTATCATTATTATTACAACGACAGCAGTACTGCGACTGACAGACAATGTCATACATAAAGTAGGCCAACGATATGTGGCTGTAGTGACACCACTAGACCTAAACAGTGCCTTTTAACACAGTCAGCCCCAAGTTACTACTGTACAAACTCCGAAGTCTCAACTTGTTCTTAGCTGTTATCTCACTGACCGCTGGAAATATCAGTAGCTACAAGGTACTCAACATGGCGTAATGATTCAATAGGTGACACGTTTGGGTCAATTTGGGCCCACTATTATTTTCCATTAGTGTGAATGACCTAAAGGACGTCTTAAAATGTAGATACACAGTCTAGCAAGTACCACCACTGTGAAGATAAGAGAGAGATTTATTATAATTATATCATACAAGACATACGAAAGAATGAATTTTGACTTACGAGGGCCCAGTAAGAAACTGAGGTGTTATGATTACTGTGAGGCTAAACTGGATTAAACATTTAACAAAGACATGCCGTAAAATTCAGAAGGCACCTTTTTCCTCTCAAACACTACTCTACTTTTTCCAAAACATCTTCAAGTACAGCTGGTACATTTTATAAGAAATGTTTAGAACTGCAGCTCATTCCAAAATATATACCCATAAAAACTAAACCCACAACAACTTCGGCTAAAATATCAACATCCGAATTACATCTGTTATAGATAAGAAACGAAATTAAATTCGCATATATGAAAGCCCAAACAGAGTTGCTAACGGAAACTGACGATAGCAAGTACAGGACATTTCCATAATATACTGAAATGACAGTAGGGGACTAACACTATTATTTGTTCATATCACAATATTTATAATCCCTGACTGGTTTACGCAGCGTAAATAATATTTTACATACATTTGCATGATTTGAAGTGATTTGATAAAATATGAGAATGTTCTTGTAGAATGAAACATGTTTAATAGTGCATACTTTTTACAGATACATATATTATAGTGTTATATATCCTGGCAGGAAATGTAATCCCAACACCAAGAAGGAGTCGAACTAGAAGTACAAAATTCTGTAGGCGTGTTTGCACATCTGAAAGATGAGACGCCAATTCAAATTTGCGTGCTAGTCGACGAGAAGTGGAGCTAGTAGCAAAGCAAGTCTGCCTTAAATACGCGCTGTACACTTCGTGAGCGATAGTCAGTGTCCGGTGTTGACGTTGTGAGGTAGTTGAGAGTGAAACATGCCTTCCAGGAGACAAAAAAGCAGTATCATCAGCTTACTGAGTTTCAAGGAGAGCGTGTAACAGGACTACGAGAAGATGTACGTTCTTTCAGCAATATTGAATGAAAAACTTGACAGGAATGTATCCACAGTGCATCTGTGTTGGCAACAATTGCCACGGAAAGGCACTGTCTCAAGAAGAACGGGGTCCAGTCACACACGAATCACTGCGGAGAAGAAACACTGCCGTATTCGCCGCATGGCTGTGGTGGATCGTACTTCATCTGCAGTAGGCATTAGAGCTTCAGTAGGCACCAGAGGGACACAGCGAACTGTAACAACTTGAGGGACAGCATCGAGCCAGACGTCCGCGTTCATGCCACTAACTCCAAATCACTGCCATATGCGACTTCATTGGCTTATTGGAGGGTGGAGTGGAGATCTATTGTGTTCTCAGATGAGAGCCGTTTCTGTCCTGCTGCCAGTGATCGCCGTAGGTCGGTAAGGAGGAGGCTGGGTGAGCGTGAGAAGTCGACACACTGCGCCTTCACCACGAGTTGTGTTCTGGGGAGTGATTTCCTTTGACAGCAGGAGCACGTTCCTCATTATCCCAAGAACCTTGACAGCGGATTTGTACGTCAGACTAATTATCGAAACGGTCGTGCTGCCATTCATTCGCAGCATTCAAGAGGGTGTTTTCCAACAGGATAACGTCCATCCTCATATCGCTGCTATCACCCAACTTGCTCTACAGAGTGTCGACCAGTTGCCTTGGCCTACGACATCACCAGACCTACCTCAAATTCACCACGTATGGCACATTATGGGATGACAAATCCCGAGTCATTGAGTGCCAGCATTAACCGTTGCTGATTTGACTGACCAAATTTGACAGGCGTGGAACTCCATCCCACAAAATGACAATCGTCACCTGTACGACACAATGCATGCACGTTTGCATGCTTGCATTCAAAATCGTGGCGACTACAGTGATAATTAATGTATCACCATGTCACATGTCCACTCGTTTATTGTTGAACCTGTGACCTGGAAACGTTAATCGAATAAATAAGTTACCTACAAAATTGCTTAGCCTAAATTGCGTTCTTCTAAATTAATGTCTGATTAGTGTTGGAATTTTGTTTTCCTCCAGTGTATTATATTTTAATGTGTGTTCGATATACTCGAAAGATTTTAAGTTACATTAACTAAGTCGACACTGGAAGGAATGGCATATTCTTACAAGAAAATTCTGGTCTACATTGTTTTACATTGAGCTCAAGCTTTTGAGGCATTGTTTTAACATATCTAAATACTCATTTTATGATTAAAAGCATAAATGTATTGTCATTTTATTGTCAGACCGCAGCGAGATTTAAAGGTAGAATGAATTCTTGGCTCCGTATAACGCCGAATCTCTCTCAAAATCCAGATCTGATTCCCACCCTATTTGACGTAATCTACATTTTAGATTAGTCCGATAAATTCCATATCAAATAGTCTTTAACTAGGTACGCAATTTTACGCCATACCTTAAACATACTTCGGACTATAGTCGGTGATAATTTAGTTCGTGTATATAAAAATTATGTATTTGTTGGCTAGAGTTATCTTGTCAGACATGCAAATAATTAAAATCTAAATAGTTCAAATTTATATGAATGTTATTTTATAAATCTTTTACAAGTTCCCTGTAAGATATGACTTTCACATATCGTGAAATAGAGATATATCGGTTATTAATTAAATTACTGTTTTCTTTGTTTCAATTTTGCAATTTTGCTTTACTTCGCACCGGCACAGATAGGTCTTGTGGTGACGATGGAATAGGAAAGGTCTAGGAGTGGGAAGGAAGCGACCATGGCCTTAATTAAAGTACATCCCCAGCATTTGTTTAGTGTGCAAATGGGCTGCCGACAGAGGGGTTCAAACCCAATATCTCCTGGATACAAGCTGATATCTACGTTATCCAAACCGCGGCCATGTTGTCTGTTTTGTTTATTTCGAGGTCTTGCTAGTGGAGTTGGATTGATAATGATGGGATTTAAGCAAAAAGTGTTGGAGAGTGAAGGGTAAAAGCATCTATTAAATTAGCGGATACTTTCTCATTTGTTCGTGATTCACACAGATTTTTCTTCATCCCATAGAACTGTTGGGAAGAGCTATGAAATTGTTTATGATATAATCACATAATGCCTTTACTCTTTCACAAATATGAATCTGCAAAGTAAAATGATCTACAAAATGTCGAGTAACATGGCGTCCAAACTATGTTAGTCCAGACATGTGCCTTAGGCTTCTGACAATATCCAAGGTGAGTTCTCTGCTTATACTCGTATCTTCAGTTTTCTCCACCATGCTTACCTGAGATGGAAATGAGAACACTTTACAACGATATCTGAAAATGTCTACATGACTACAGTGTGATTCGTTGCCTTATGATTGGCTACCAACTCTGAAAGCTTAAACGCAAGATTCACCCCTGTCTTCATTGGTTTTCCTGTTCAGTACCATGGATGACAATGGTGTATAGAGAGACCGTTCTCCCTTATGTGCAACGTGAACGTTGGTTTAAAGAGTTTTGTGCAATATTGAAATGTTCCGGCCACAACACACACAATCTACCAAGCATAAGGTGATTAGTGATAATCACAAGTAAACGTGGCATTATTTTCATCTACACTATTCACCACCAAAAATGTTTACATCGATCTATGTTCTGATTTCGATGGTATGTAAATCCTCCAGAACTTGGAGTAAGGAAGTTCCTACTGTTCTCGCACTATAAATTCCTTTCCTTCTATACACGATATCCATGTAAGTAAGAGAATTTTTCTGTTGTTATTGTTGTTGTTGTTTTTGTTGGAATACCTCTTTATCAATTAACTTTCATGCACGTTCACTGACTTTTTTTCATTTTCGTTCATTGCTATTCCTAACAATGTGTCTGTTTAATCTTATACCACTTTCACTGTACAGTAAAAACTTTGTGCTATGATCAATTCATCTTTTAAATGAGTTTTTGAAAAGCATTTACGATTTTTTAATGCACACGTTCACCTTCGGAAACCATCATTCAATGTTTTCTGAAAGAAAATGTTGTCGTTCCTAATACAATAATTTAGTCCATTGTCCCTTTCACTCTTGACTATTTTCGCAAACTGCATAGTTCGTTCCCGGTTAACGAATGAACATGTCACACCGTCTTTAACTCATTCAGTATAGCCAACAAAAAACAAAGGCAAAAAAGCAGCCAGACCAGATTTATGTTTTAACGATCTACTTCTACTTTTATTCAACTGTGTGTTATAGATTTCTTAAGAGAGAAAAACTCTTTGTGGGAAGGATTAAGGGATTTAGAGTGTTTAAATTTTTATGCACCATTCTAGTGAAGATTGTATTGGGATATTCAAAAGTTTTGTTCTGAAGGGAACTAAGAATGACTGAGAGAGGGAAGTGACAGTCTTCTCCTGGTTCGAAGAAGTTTCAGGAGATAAACAAGACGATAAACATTAATCTGTATTTAGTGAGGGGGAGAGGAAGTCACTTTGACCCATGCAACAACTTGTTTTTAACAACAGACCAAGTTCAATTATTGCGATTTAATATCTTGGTGCTTGAAAGAGGACATACTGTATAGCGAGTATGATTCGAAAATGAGCATTTACGAAACTAAAGTGGATTCACTTGAGAAGAAGTAACACAAGAGGATTGAATGTCAGGTAGGGAGTGGCAAACTGGAACTGTTGGATAATCTCAAATTCTGGGATACGTATTCTCCAGAACGATTGTATAGTAATTAAAATATATTCAAGGAATACGTAGCAAAGCTAATTCATTGAGCATGCACTTGAGATCAACAGTATTCCGCAAGAAGAAATGTATTTCTTCGACGAAATAATCATTATATTTCTTTACTTCAGACCGACTTTTCTGAACGGGAATTAATGATGGATTGACTTACGACTTTTTATTCATAAGTAATGACGCGAGGTATTATAAAATTTAAAATAATTTATAGTTAAAACACATAAGAATAATGAATTGATACCTGTAGTTACGTATAATAAAACTGAGAAGGTTATTCTATCAAAGTACTGGCATCTAACTAATAAACAAACATATTTTCAGAAAGATACAAAAAATGTAAACCAGAGAAGAAACTAACGTGTATGATAAGATGTCTTAGGACATACTATAGGTAATTTGTTGGGACCCATCATTAATTCCCATTCAGCAAAGTCGGTCTGAAGCAAAGAAATGTAAGGATAATTTAGTCTGAGAAATCATTTTCTTCTTACGGAATACTATTGAAATACTTATTTGATTACTGTTTGCATTAGGAAGCTATACCACATAAATGGAGAGTTGCTATAGTAGTCCGTGCGTACAAAGGAAAGTGTGGTAAATATAAAGCTGATAATTACGGGTCAATCAAATTGGCATGTGTTGCTTATATGATCTTGGAAAGAATTCCTTCCGATTATAATAGAGAAGTTTGCGAAATTATCAACTAGCTTGATAGAAGGCAGTTAGTGTTTCGGAAATATTATTCCAGTGAGGCTCAACTTGCAGGTTTCCAGCAAGATATAACAAATATTTCTGGTAGGTAAAATATACTGTATGGCTATTGACCTATCCAAGGCTTTTGATAGGGTAGGTCATGTAGACTGCTGACAAATATGAGTGCTATTGGATCAAAAAAAAAAAGGATGATTGAATGTGTGACTAAACTTTTAGAAAACAGAACTCAGAGATCATAGAAGAGGTAGCTTGGGATGACATTAGTAGATGAATAAGCTTGAATGAAAGGTAAAGTTGGAACTCAAGAGGACAGATTGGGGCAAATGTTCATGTATAGGGATAATAATTGCGATTTAGAATAATTTACCCAAGGAGATGTTCAATAAATGTACAAGTTCCTTGAAATCATTTGCGAAAGGACTGTGTAAACAACTCATAGGAAATCTAGCACTTGAGCGACAGCCCTAAATGCAGATCAGTGGTCATTGACAGATACATTAGGAGTGAGCTTATGTGTCTATAAACTGGCTCCTGTAGTGGAGTAATGTGAGAATAATGCATAGGTTACCTAGTAAAGTATTGCACTTTGCCATAGAGGATAATGGAAGTAGAGGTAGATCGAGGTGACGATGGTTAGACTTAGTTTCTAATGATCGCGCCAAGAGATATGGGCCTGTAACAGGCCAGAGTAACCTATCAGTTGCTAATCAAGGATTCTGGAGGCACTTAGTTTGTTAATAGACGTTTACAAACTGAGGTCTCAAAGGAAAAGGTGTCTATAAAATATATGCATGTATGAGTATGACATCTTCTAGTGTTTAACCGCCTTCACGGTGGATGAGCATAGATTGCTGCACGCTGCATTATCATAACAGTAGTAGCAGAAAAGTTCGGACAGCTACTGAAAGGAACTACAAACCGAAATCTTCACAAGAATCCAAGGCCTCTAACACAAGTTTTCAATCTCTGGGAGGGAGAAGGGGAATGATTAATTACAGAGGCTGGACGGACTAAACTTTTAGGCAATATCTCACAACTCTTTCCCAATGGATTGTCCACTAACGTGAAAGTCTGGTTGTTGTGTTCAGTGCATTCACATAGGAATTGTATTTCCTACCCTGAAAAAACTGGCAAGTGAAGTGCGTGAGGTAGAGGAGCAAACATCGCGTCTCGAGAGAGGCATCTGATAACGTTACCTCTCCGCTCACGCAGGACGCTGACAAATGTACCATAATGCTCCAGGGACAATCTGTTGGCCGAGGACAATGAACGATCTACTCAACAGTGGATTAGCCATTACTCAAACTTGAAATTCGCGTTAAAAATAGTAGTGTGTTTTTTTTTTTTTTTTTTTTTTTTTGCAAGTTGCTTTACGTCGCACCGACACCGATAGGTCTTATGGCGACGATGGGACAGGAAAGGGTTAGGAGTGGGAAGGAAGCGGCCATGGCCTTAAGGTACAGCCCCAGCATTTTCCTGGTGTGAAAATGAGAAACCACGGAAAACCATCTTCAGGGCTGCCGACAGTGGGGTTTGAACCCACTATCTCCCGAATACTGGGTACTGACCACACTTAAGCGACTGCAGCTGTCGAGCACGGTAAATAGTAGTGTGAAAGAGACAATAGTCTTACTTGCGGAAGTCGAGAAGAAATACTAACATATTGTACCACGTGCAATATGTTCAGCACAGCTATTGTACTGTATAGTGCCTAACGGAAATTACTGCATAGTTCGAAAACCATCAAATCACCGTAAGTGGGAATGATAATGATATTCTGGTATGTTGTATGTAGTTGAAGAGAAGTGGGCCAAGCTCAGACGGTTGAGGCGCTGGTCTTCTGACCCCAACTTGGAAGGTTCGACCCTGGCTCAGTCCGGTGGTATTTCGAGGTGCTCGAATACGTCAGCCTTGTGTCGATAGATTTACTGGCATGTTAAAGAACTCCTGCGGGAATAAATTCCGGCTCGTCGGCGTCTCCGAAAACCGTAAAAGTAGTTAGTGGTACGTAAAGCCAATAACATTATTGTTACTACTATTAAGAGATGTGAACGCTAGACGAACACAAATATCCAGTCCCCGAGCCAGAGGAATTAACCATGCGCAATTAAAATCTCATGACTCGGCTGGCAACCGAACCCGGGGCCCTCTGAACCAAGCCAACTACCTTGAACATTCAAACAAGGAGCAGTTCACAAAATGATTAAAGTAGAAAAGTTAAACTTGCACCACTTAACAGCAAAGGAAGTAAAAGTTCACTCCAGATAAACAAAAACCGCGTGGTAAACCATTCAGGACTCTTTAAGAAGGTACATTAAAACGCTTGCTATGCAAATATGGTCATCTTGAATAGTCCTTTGCGCCCTCAAGGGTATCCTCCTCGCTTTTTCCGGGACGAATTTTAAAATGATTTGAAAATCTGGAACTATATGCACTTAGTTTCACAAGTAAGGAAGGAAGTGCGTTACAATTACTAGCTTATCCGTTTCGACTCTAGGCGAAGCCTGGGATTGTATATATTATACAGACCACTGCTTCCCTCCTGATCTGAGATTCAAATACTTTCGCCGACAAGTACAGAGAGAAGATCTACACGGGCTTTCATTCCATTTTAAAATAAGATTTTGTGCCTTATAGCTGCGATGAGTTTAATGTCGGACTATCGCCCACAGGTTTATGGTTACGATGAGATCAGAAAATATTAACAACGCGTTCTGATTGAATTAAATGTGAGTGGTGAACTATCCACTTAATCACCATTCACTTCTTATAACATTAATTCTTCATTCTGACTAAACTGTTTAAAGCCTGTAAATTTAATACGTTCAGCATTAAAGAACTTACTGTAGCCATGTATACAACGTCAATTGTTTCGATTCTCTGTGGTGAGGTGAAGTTTCCAGTCCGGAGTCAATTTCCTGCCAATTAAACACCAGAATATCATTATCATTCCCACTTACGGTGATTTGATGGTTTTCGAACTATGCAGTAATTTCCGTTAGGCACTATACAGTACAATAGCTGTGCCGAGCACTTCAAGAAATTCTTACAATAACATTTAAAACGCCATGCACGGAAAATTTTAGTGAATGAGTAAAAATATTAACAAAAGTTATTTATTCGTCTAATTATGAATAATGTGATTGAAAATAGAAATTTCCTCTAAGATGTTTTAACAATAGAGGTGGTAATTTAGGATTCAGGAAACGCTTGACTTTTACTCTTCCAAAGACAAACATTTCACAATATTTCACCTTTGGTAACAAATTTGTAACATATTAGGGTGTACAGTTATTCATACCTAGCAGAGTGGCGCAGATCGAGTAGCTGTATTCTTTCATTCGGCAGGTGGTGGGTCCGATCCCACAATTGGCAGGTACGAATATACTTTACCCTTTACTTATACCTACGGTATTCCTTTCCTATCCCATCGTTACCGTGAACCTAAATGTGAGTGCAATGTTTAAACCAAGAGGAATGACGGAAGAAAGAAAGAAAGAACAAAAGAAAATTATGTTTGCTCCTTCATTTCTTTATGGTAACCAAATCTCAAGTAACAATAATCACTGGCCTAAAAATCTTAGAAAGCAAAATTATTTGTTTCCTTGTCACTCCATCTTAAATAATGGATTGAAGCCCTAACAGTACAGTCACGTACTGTATGTATGTGGTGTGCAATACACCTTCGCTACGCCTGTGAGTTGTAATATCTGGACAGAATGCGCTTTTTTTTATCACTAGTATGGATCTGCTTAGTAATTCTCTGGTTCAAGGAATAACTTATTCACATCGATCTACTTCACAGATAGTGTCGAAAGGGCAGTCTTGTAACCAGTGGATTTTCTTCCATTTCCATCACTCTTAGTCTCGGTAACTTCCTCTTCTTGCGTATTGGAAATGTTTGTCTGTTAGTTAACGGCGAATAATCAGATTCATACAGTAGTAGAGGTCCTTTTACCATATGATTAATTTAATATTCGTTCGATCGATTAACAGCATTTTATCAGTTACTCCGATATCATACAATTATCGCTTAATTCGCCAGCCCTAATACGTAACTTATGTAATTTATGTATGTATAATGGGTTCCCAATGAAACTGAGACTCTTGTTGGTCCCTATAATGGTTTATTATTTGGAACACGTGAACATGCAGGATGAAATATTGACGCGTGAATAGTACAAAAATCTTCTTAAATATAGCTACCTTGTTGGTTCAATCAGTGTCCAAGCGATCCACTAGATGACGGACACCGCAAGCGTACAATGTCCGAGGTTGACGGGCGAAGCATTCTTCAACGGCTTCTCGGACTAATCATTATTTGGGAACTGGCATCCCTTGTTTGTTTGTTTGTTTGTTTGTTTGTTTGTTTGTTTGTTTCCTCACCAGGCTCTTTACTGTGCCTGGCCTGGTTTTGGCATGTCCTTGCTCGTCCATGACGAAATTGTCAACACCTTCTGAACACCGCACCGCGTGAAAAACATTAATTCCCGTGCACATCCTTCATCCTCCGCTAACACCATCTACTACCCAAACAAAATAACTGATGGTGGGAAATTCTGGATGAATTCATGACAAAACCGTACCTAGTCACTTTCCTCCTGTACGTACAAACAGCACACAAACACCTTCCGAGAATAACGTGAACCAGGTATATTTAGATTTATTATTTTTCTTTAGATCTACAGTAATAATACCCATTTGATCCGTTATAAAGAAAGATAACAATGTCCAGCCTAAGCCAAATTTCATACCACTAACTTGGTGGACCCCGACACAGGCGGAATACCAGACAACCATGCAAGGTTCCACCCCTAGCTAAATCTGTTAAGCTGCCTCTAACATGGACGGATGACCAGCTCACATGCTAGGGCACCCCCTACATCTAAATTAAGCCTATAACTAATTACTTACAACATTAAATCTATACTAATTCTATCCTAGTACCTCTTATCATTAACTAATAAATCACTCACCAATACTATCTCAATACACATAAATACACCTTTACTTGAATAAATACCCTCTAAACTTCGGTATCTCTCTTAATATCCATCCATCGAACTCAACAATCACTCACTTCATTTCCATGCCACATATCATTACCTCTTATCATAAAGACACCTTTACTAGAATAAATACCCACTAAACTTCGCTATCTTTCTTATCATCCATTCGCCACCATGCCCCTGCTGAGTATACACACAAACCTTTGCACATTCCATTCCTCCTACATTTCCTCTACTTGACTCTCTCAGGGTTGAACCAGGTATATCAGCGTTAGATACAGCAAGACGGTGTTGACTTAAGACAGGCATGAGAGCACCAGTCGAAGAATAAAACTCTTCCAGGGGAGGGGTTTGAACACAGACCTCCAAGTTGACAGCATCATGCCAAAGGAAGTTCGCTACGGTGACACTAACGGCGTGTTTGATGCTGACTTCTCCGCATGGCTCTCAAGGCATTATGTCAGGTGCAGATTTAGCAATAATGCCGCATAAAGCCCATTTGAATTCACCCGCGAAGCGATCTGACTGGCTAACTTCAGCAGCTAATAAAACGACAACTGTGCGAGCCATCAAATTATTCCTTTCAAATTATTTATCAATATGACCAACCTACTAAAGCTCATATACCCGGTACACGTCATTTCCGATCACTCTGTATATAAAAATCCGCAGTGTGTAATGGTCTCCTTCATCAGATAATGACGCTCCTTTTAAAGCGTCAGTTTCATGTATGTATGTATGTATGTATGTATGTATGTATGTATGTATGTATGTATGTATGTATCCAATGCAATTTATCTTCCATCATTTTTGGTGTGAATTTTCTATCCTTTCCATGTAATTCTTATAACCATGTAATTCTCAAATTTAGATTATTTACTTAAATTATTTTACTAGAGAAGAATTTTGAGGACTTTTGCGAGAGGTAAAGCTTACATTTTCTATCTTGGTGTGCATTCAGGCACAAGTGACGGCCCGCTTTTTATTTCCAGTTAACTTAAATCAATACAGCTGCCAGCAGTAGTACGGCGGCTCTTACATTTAGCAACATATGACTGGTAACTTCATTACTAGGCACAGTCTCAGAAGGGAAATCATTTTAGGAACAATAAGAGATCCACCATAGCTCCCATATTTCCAGCATTTTTTAATTGAGTACAAAAACATAACTTCCTCTTATTGGCGGTTTATAATGCACGTTGTTTGTTACGGATAATTCATTTGAAAAAATCTGTTAACACTAGTCTAACAAAATACTGACTAAGTAGATCTCAAGTTCTGACTCCTACATGGAAACTGACTTCTATAGAAAATACTGAATGTTATGAAAATGTGATAGTACTGTATATTGGTAATGTGTTCTCAATAAACAAATACACTACCGGAAAATGTCTTGCTCCTTCACTGAATGATCAGCCTAGTGGACTACGGTCCACAGGGACTCCGGTGCGATTACCACCCGTATTGGGAATTTTGATTTTAAACCGTTAATTGCCTTGACTACGAGGCTGAAACTCATACACCACACACATCACTAATCTTCGTCCAAAAGAACACGCATTTTACCGTCTACGCCAGATGCCGCCCAGCTAGCAATAGCCACACAACATTTTAAAAAATTAAAATCTCTTGGTTGAATGGTGATTAATGTAGCAATCCCCTTCTCCCCTGCAGTATACCTGATGTTGGAAGATATCTCGGTATCAATGTCCGCTTACAGTAGCCAAACCAAACCAAACCGCATGGCACTACAGCCTTGAAGGGCCTTGGCCTACCTAAGACCGCTGCTCAGCCCGAAGGCCTGCAGACTATGAGGTGTTGTGTGGTCAGCACGATTAATCCTCTCGGCCGTTATTCTGCTTACAGTAGCATAGTACCTAAGATAAATAAAAATTTAAATTACATACCAGTTAATTACATAAAAAGATCAATTATATCAAAACAATGAATGTCATTGTACCAAACGCAAATCCGGCCTCGTGGTGTACGGGTAGCGTGCCTGCGTCTTACCCGGAGGCATCGGGTTCGATACCCGGCCAGGTCCGTGATTTTTACCTGAATCTAAGGGCTGGTTCGGGGTCCAGTCAGCCTTCGTAATTAGAATTGAGGAGCTATTTGACGGTGAGATGGCGGCCACGGTCTAGAACGCCAAGAATAACGGCCGGTAGGATTCGTCGTGCTGACCACACGACACTTCGTAATCAGCAGGCCTTCGGGCTGAGCAGCGGTCACTTGGTAGGCCAAGGACTTTCAGTGCTATAGTGCCATGGGGTTAGGTTACTCCAAACGAAAAATTCAACAAATACACAAAAACAATAAACATAAGTAATGTAATAAAAATTGCTTTCGACTAGTGTAACATAACCGTTACAATCAAATGCTATACGAATTCGTGCGAAATTGACAGAAAATGGGTTAAAATCCCTCTTACATAATCACAATGTAGTCACTTACGAATTCACTTAAAATTTAAGTGAAGTCACGTGTGTTCCTATAAATAGGAACTGTTCAGAACATGAGTAGAACATTATTTTTATCGGTTTAAGTTTCCAGCTATTGATTTTTAAAAGTCGAATTCTTTTTTACGACCGTATCGCCGCTTAAGAAACAATAACGCCTATCTAACAATTCATTATTTTCCTTAAGATTGGTCACTTCCCCCTGCCCCATATGGAAATGGATATCAGAACAATTTCCCTTGTGTCTCTTTTCGTATGTTTGTGTATAAAGGAAAATAATAATTTCATGTGGCTATTTCTAGCCGGGTGCAGCCCTTGTAAGGCAGACCCTCCGATAAGGGTGGGCGGCATCTGGCATGCGGAGATAACTGCGTGTTATTGTGGTGGAGGGTAGTATTATGTGCCGTGTGTGAGTTGCAGGGATGTTGGGTACAGCACGAACACCCAGTCCCCGAGCCATTCGAATTAACCATTTAAGGTTAAAATCTCCGACCCGGCCGGGAATAGAACCAGGGACCCTCTGGACCAAAGGCCAGCCATGGAGCCGGACGTAGAGGAAAATGAATGTGACGTACAGTATACTGTAGGAGTGCGTAAAATACGTCATGAAAACTTACATCGCTACAGTACGATACGGCAAGTTCAGAAAATGAACAGAACGAAAATTGTTCTAATAGACCTGATATCCATATGTGGCTGGGAGACGTGACCTGTCTTAAGGAATATAATTGATAGGAAAGACAAGACATTGTCAGATAGGCGGTATTGTTTCTTAAGCGACGGTATGTTAGTTGTCTTTTATAAAAGTTGCTTTACGTCGCGCAGACACAGCTAGGTCTTATGGCGACGATGGGAGAGGAATGATCTAGGAGTGGAAAGGAAGCGGCCGTGGAGTTAATTAAATTACAGTCCCAGCATTTGCATGGTGTGAAAATGGGAAACCACAGAAAACCATCTACAGGGCTGCCGACAGTAAGGTTCGAACCCACTATCTATGTTACTTGTCACTGCGGGTAATATTTAAATTGAAATGTGGTCATTGAGTGACGTTGAGTGAAAAATTAATACTAGTCTACTTGTGCAATCCAATTGCGGTGTGTAACTTTTTATGGTGGGTGTTATAAAATAAGCTAAATTGCCAAGCTGAGTAGCTCAGACGGTAGAGTGCTGGCCTTCTGAGCCCAGCTTGGCGGGATCGATCCTGGCTCAGTCCGGTGGTATTTGTAAGTGCTCAAATACGTCAGCCTCGTGTCAGTAGATTTATTGACACGTAAGATAAATCCTGCGGGGCAAAATTCTGGCACCTCGAATTTTCCGTAAACCTTAGTGGGGCGTAAAAATAACATAATTATTTCTTTTCTCTTTCTTAATCTGCTTACCCTCCAGGGTTGGTTTTTCCCTCGGACTCAGCGAGGGATTCCACCTCTACCGTCTTAAGGGTAGTGTCCTGGAGCGTGAGACATTGGGTCGGGGGATACAACTGGGGAGAATGACCAATACCTCGTCCAGGCGGCCTCACCTGCTATTCTGAACAGGGGCCTTGGTGGGGGATGGGAAGATTGGAAAGGAAAGGCAAGGAAGAGGAAAGGAGGCGGTCGTGGCCTTAAGTTAGGTACCATCCCGGCATTTGCATGGAGGAGAAGTGGGAAAACACGGAAAACCACTTCAAGGATGGCTGAGGTGGGAATCGAACCCACCTCTACTTAGTTGACCTCCCGAGGCTGAGTGGACCTCGTTCCAACCTTCGTAACACTTTTCAAATTTTGTGGCAGAGCCTAGAATCTAACCCGGGCCTACGAGGGTGGCAGCAAATCACACTAACCACTAGAGCACAGAGGAGGACAACATAATTATTCTTTCCACAATTCCTTTAAACACTGTACGCCAAGCAGCCATAGAAATATCGATGTGGAGATGGATGACAGGGATTAGTTGGGCAGAAATGAAAACTCATAAACAAGTTTTTAAACAAACAAGTAACAAAGACACTCTGGAACAGCAATACAAGAAAACAAATTAAAACTATCGAAGGCATGGTACTAGGGAAGAGAGATGAAAGAAGACATCGGAAGAAGACAACAGAGGAAGCACAACAAAGAAAAGAATGGTTGTACCGACATGACAGAACCGTAACATATATTTTTAACATTTGGCTATACGTCGCACTGACATAGATATGGCGACGATGTGATAGAAAAAGGGCTGTAAGTGCTAAGGAAGGGGCCGTGGCCCAGTATTTGCTTGGTGAGAAAATTGAAAACCATCGAAAATCATCTTCAGAGCTGCCGACAGTAGAGTCCGAACCCTCTATCTCTTGAATGCAAGCTCCCATGTGCGCGCTCCTACCTGCACGACCAACTCTCTTGGTTCTTAACACTCTAATGCGCAACTCAGATAGTGGATTTGTAATAAATATTTTTCAGCACATAGTGTAAGAAGTATTTAAGGGACACAGGTTTTCGTCGCTCATTGTAATTTATTTAATAAATGTTATTACTTCTGGTTTAAATCCACTTGCATATATTAGTAAGTCTTTAACAAAAAAAGCATAGCTTTCAGCCAAGTTTCATTGCTTTCTATCAGGGCAAAGCAGAATGTGAAGATCTGCTTCTGACAGTAAGCATAGAAATGCTTCAAGGAACGTGGATGTCTATTGAATGACCACCGTATTATTTACGGCTCCGTACTAGGCTTGGTAGGTGTTCATTATTATACAGGATTGGAGGTCTGAATTACTATCCAATTTTAACAGCATACGCGACGCCCTTTTTCCTGAAATTTAAAGAGCTCACTTCTGTCATCGTTAAAATTATCTATTTACAGGAGAATTTACCGATCCTGCATTTAGGTCTATTATTCAGCATCTAGAGATTCTGCACTATGATCGAAACGTGCAGTAGGCGAGCGAACCACCGGGATCGAGCCCAAGAGCCCGACTCGCCGTAACAACACCCGGAGACATCTGGTTTATGTCAACGCATCAATTAACGAAATCCTGCATTCTTTTTTAACTTTAATTCTTTTTTCAAAATTAATTAAAGCTGACAGTGAGTGTTGTGCTGTGGTGGGGTGAGTGTAAGATAGTTTACATACAAGTGTTTTTATAATGTGCGATGAAGGGTAATTCAGCATTATTAAAATAGGCTAAAAGTAAAGAAAAGTACTGGTTTTAAACATTTTTATAGAAATAGAAATACAAACATTCTATAATTAAGTGTATGGCTACATTGTAATTATACGTAGTGCAGTAAATTATATCTCAGTGTGTTCTCGAGCAAATGTCGTTATGTCGTATCAACATAACCTGTACGTTATTGGCACTTCAAAAATCTGGCAACCCTACCCCTGACTCGGGGATTGTCGCACTTTGCTGTTATGGTCGGGAGGGAAGTTACTGACTCACCGCTGCATTGCACTGTGCCATGGTGGTGTTACGTATGTATTTCTGGAGTACGGGTATCCTTGTATTTGACAACTTGAATCCATGTTCCCTGTTAAAGTTATTTTGGCAAAGCTCTAGGACTTCCCTCACAAGCCGATCACAGTATTCCTTTATAAGCGCGATGACCCTCTCCCGGTCAAGGAGGATTTGATGTTCTGTATTGTTGAACTGTTCTGATATGGCAGATGGGCTTACACGATTTTCTGTGGAAGATGACAGAGTGACATTCTTAACTAATATAACGTGTTATATTTTGTAAAAGATTTGCTAATATACAGAGTGTCCTTGAAAAGGTTCCCAATATTAAACGGGAGGCAGCACGCAACAAGCGAAGAGAAAACGGTCCTATAAACATTGGCCGCACACCAAATATCTTAGGAGTTAGTGTCTACCACCATACAATCCATGATGAAGGTGTTCCAATGATTTACTGAGGGTATTAGGCAGAAAAAAGATGTAAATACGTTCCTATCCAATCATTTGTTGCAAACCTACTAGCGTGTTGTGTTATGCACTTACTATGATGGGGCCCATTTTCATCGTCGGGGTAGGTGTCATCTACCGTGGGTCTTGAGTGAGGTATGGATTGCTCGGAGAGGGCTAATACCTTAGCCAGCTAGTTCGTCTGACATTAACCCTTGAGATGTTTGGCCTTTGGGACAAGTAAAGTGTGGTGTATGCGGTCCCCATAAATGATACCAATACACTACGAGAACGCATGTTCATTGCTTATGATGCAATTCGGAAACAGCCAGGGGTCTTCAAAAGAATGCATGATACTATGTGACGTAGAGTGGAAGGCTGCATTGCAGTGGATGGTGGTCAAACTGAGCACATTCCCTCCAGAATCATTAATGAACAAGGGGAGTGTGTATGCGAGGATCTTCAGAAGGCAGAAGTATTTAGTCAACAGTACGCAAGGATTGTTGGTTACAAGAATAACGTTCATAGAGAGGAAGTGACTAATTAACATTTCTTTAGTATTTACCTAGGATAACAACGACATTTACAATAAGATACAACAGTTGAAAACTAGAAAAGCAGCTGGAGTTGATAAGATTTCTGGGGATATACTAAAGACAATGGTTTGGGATAAAGTACCATATCTGAAGTACGTATCTCATCATTGTTAGCATGAAGGAGTGACACCAAACGCATGGAGAACCTCAAAGAAATATGGTCCAATCAGGTGATCACCCAGTACATCTCACCAGACATTTACTCCTTATCGTACGTGAAATGCTGCCTGCCTTACCCAGTGGGGATTTTCAACACACCAGTAGTGCATATTATGGCGATTCACAGAGCCATTATTATGAAATCGTGCCTCGTCCGAGAATAAAATATGAGACACCAACACTGGATCATTTGCCACCTGCGTCAGTACCCACGCACAGAAAACAACAGGTGTTTCGAAATCTCGTCCGTGGAGTTTTTGATGTACTTGCAGGTGATACGGATGAAAAAAAACTGGAATGCAATATCCTTACAACAGACGACTGGCTGATGTTGTACTGTTGTGCTACTGCCCGGGTACTCGTATGAGGATTCTCCTGGAAAGTGTCCGAAACCATCTCAGCAGTTTCACCGGATGTAACTGGTGCCTCTCTCACAAGACCTGTTTGTGAAGGTGACGAAGTTATACACAAACGTCGCTCCACCCTCCTAAACGTATTTGCGTTTGGTTGCTGTGTGGAAATCCTTTCTGGTACAGGCGCTGTGCTTTCTGTCTTGCTTCACCGTAGATGAGAAGCATGTCAACATACTCATCTTTGAATACATAGCGAAGAAATGACCAGGACTGCTAGGCTACGCTAAGTGTCAGGCCACTACACATTCAGCATGCATGCTATTGGTCGAATGTGGCACGAATGGGCTGTTATATGATCCTCAAAGTTTAAAATGTGAATAAAATATTTATCGCTCGTAAAATTTGAACCCACCTACCAACGCAACATGCATTAACCCGTCTGCGGTTAGACCACTACACCACTGTGACTGATCCTTCCATTTTACCGGAAAGCTTACTTGGTGTAAAACTATGCCGCGATTCACAAACTCACACACGTTTTCTATCAGTATGTCATCGCTTCTAGCGATAATTTCATAACCAAACGAAAGCTTATAATTGGCATGTACTTTACATAGCCGCATGACAGTTTGATGTAATGTGTAAATACCTGTTGCATACATGTTTTTGCAAATGTCGTGAAGTGATAAAGCAGTAAGTGCTTTAAAGGGGACTGTAGATTGGTGTACGGCAAAGGAAAATCGACCTTCTCCCAGCTGACGTTCGTTGGGATGCCTAAAAACAGAAATGTCAGGTGCGGCTGACTCATCCGGTATCTTCATTGGGGTAATCA